>NW_023270233.1:427939-499510 GCF_011800145.1 Mirounga leonina | reverse complement strand
AATAAAATAAAATAAAATAAAATAAAATAAAATAAAATAAAATAAAATAAAATAAAAACCAACTGGAAAAGAAAGCAACCAATTAGATAAATAGGTTAAAAATAAGAACAGGTTTTTCAGAGAAGAAAGAGTCATTAAGCAAATGAATAGAGATTCAAATGACAGAATTCAGAAAACAATAAAATTAAAGCAAAATATATTATTTTACACCTACCTTTATTATTATTCAGAAATAAATACATTGAATTTGCAGTTATAATATCAACTTAGTTGTAACTCAAAAATATAATATTGATAAAAAAAGTAATTTTGCAATAATAATACCATTTAGATAAAGTTTTAAAATGCAAAATAAATCGTATAGCTGATTATGCACATTATTTAAGTAAACTAAATATATGAAGGAAATATTAGGAAAATTAATGCAATAAAAAAATTCAATATTAGTAATCTCCATAAGGGAAAAACGCAGGACCCACAATGGGTTCAATGATCCTAGTGATGTTCTATTTCTTTAGAGCAATGAAGGAAACTCAAGTGTTTATTGTATATTCTTTATTCCTCTGAGAAATTACTTTGACTTTAAAAATAAAGACCATACTGTTATATACACACACACACACCCCTATATACATAAATAAATACATACATATATGTATATGTACACACACACAAAATTTTAATATTTGTCCTTTACTGCTTTATGAATTGATGGACTGCAGGAATTCCTGTCTTTAATAAAAACTTTATTTTTTAATTTATGCTTGGATGTAAAAAAAAAACCAAAAAACCCAACCCTCATGCACATAAGTGAATTCTTTTGCACTTGATTTACACAAAAGCTGCTACTTCTCAGGGACTTTTTTAAAAAGTAAAGATATGCTTTAAAGATCTGCTGTTTCATTCTAAA
Organism: Mirounga leonina; assembly: GCF_011800145.1. Lineage (NCBI taxonomy): Eukaryota > Metazoa > Chordata > Mammalia > Carnivora > Phocidae > Mirounga > Mirounga leonina. The sequence goes on along the minus strand of NW_023270233.1, from coordinate 498,600 downwards.
TCAAAAATCCTAATCATTAGAAGAGTATGATCATCTGCAAGTTCAACTTCCAACCTCTAAACCTAAGATGTAGAAAGCAATCACTGTGTTTCTATATGTCACCTTACTGGGTGCTTTTTTCCAATCTGGAAGAGTTACCTTGACAACCAAATCAGTGACTCACATTCACCGCCCTGATTTATTCCCAACCTCAGTGTCACTCCAAAAATTGTTTTGCCTACAATACCAAAGATTACTCTTTAATTAAAATCGTAACCCCCTCACCCCTTTCCAATTGTCTTAAGAGCATTTCCTTTATCATAACCAATTTATAATAAAACACTTTAAAAAATTGCAAATGGTTTGATGCAGTTATTCCCTCAAATATGTTTGAAAAAATTAAATATTAGTGGAACTTGACCTTACCCCACAGTACATCTGAGTCCATTAATTTACAACCAAATAACTTTATTTCTGTTGACTGAATATGATTAACCTACACAAATTTAAATTATTAGCTAAAAAAACAATTCAGCATAATTCCTCTTTATGTCTAAAAAAATCCTCATTACTTATAACAAATACATGCTATTTTTATTTGAGCCAGCTTTACAAATCTCCTATTTCTTAGATATGCACAACTGTTGAAAGAAAAATGAAAATAAGTTACATTATTCAAATATGTATGGTGAAAACGCCAACACAGTTTTTACAGAAAACGTATTCAAATAATCACAGCTAGAAGGAATAAAATGATTTACTGTTTCTTATATGTAGTTGCCGAGTCATTTTTTAAAAACAGTTTTAATTTGTAAAACAAGTATTCCAGAGTCTGAACACTAGACGGATCACTAGAAATCATCTTATATAAATATTACATTGTGGTTCACAAATAACTTTCATCTGCTTTCCTTGAAATTACTGTCCAAAATTCATTGGTATCTATCACCATATGTAAATATGAAGTTCTGCTGTCCCAGTTACAACTTTTTTTAACATCAGTACAAACGGCATGGCTTTGCCAAAAAATAGCATCTTTGTAATTGTGAAAATTAGTTTCTGTTTCCCAAATTATTTGTTTTTCCAAACTATTTTAGAGAAACAGATTTGTAACAGAATCTATTACTGATGATTATATTTAAAAAAAAACAAACCCTGGAATTTGTCAGAATGAAAGATAAACAATTCCTTCATTGCTAGTCCTCATTTCGTTTTATTTTGCACACAATGGAAGCTAATGCTTCTTGAGCAGCTGATCTTAAAACTTACACCTTTTTCTGAATCCCAAAAATAACTACCTACATAAACATGAAGAAGTAAGTGGAGCAGGTTATTAGAGAGAACCGCTTCCATGATCCATTTCATCACTTTGGAGGACAAAATCATGCTTTTGCTTAAAAGTATAAAATTGTTGTTTTACACATTAGAGAATACAGAGTGGTATTGTTCGTGGGTAGTGGAAAAATCAATTTTATAACTAATTGGGTTAATGTTAGGAATACCCATAAAACATTCTGATCCAAGATAAGCTGTGTTTAGGATTCACTATGTTTACAGGTGAAATGTGTTGAGTGAAGTAAAATTGAGTCAATATGAAGACTGTCATGGAGTGGGTTAGCTTGTCAAGAAGTCATTCCCTAGGGGATGAGAACAAGTGAGAGATTCTATTTTAAAGTGCAACATTCTTCTGAATTCACTAGGACTCTCAAAATAGTTCTGTGGCCAGCACTTGTTCTGTTGCTTGTCTATTTCCATCATGCTTGTTTTTCCCCTAAATCTATGCACAAAAATAACATACCTCAAACAGGATAGAGAAAAACAATGTTTTCTACTTTAGTACCACCACGATGATGAAGTTATCCAGAAAAAAAATAGAACTATAAAAAGCGAATGTTGTTAAAGCTAAATTTTACTTGATTTTACATAATCTGGTCACTACAAGGACAGCAAACTAAAGAAAATATACAAGCAATGGAGAAAATCAGAGAAAAGTAAGATTTAAAGATGTTTTACAAAGGAATAAAAAGACTTCAGAGGGGAAGCCTAAAAGAGCTAGAAAAGCTTTGTTTATGAGAGAAAGGAAACTTAGAAGCTACAACACTAAAATAGTGAATATAACACTAAATATTAAGGACTGTGTTCACCTCTGCTCTTTAATCCTCAAAATAACCATGAAGACTTTAATATCATATATTATAAATAATGAAACTGAAGCTTTGAGGGAAAAAAATGACTTACTGAAATAATTTTAGTTACTGAAGGGCAGAAGCTCAGGCCAATTCAGGTCTCCTGTGGTTAAAAGGAAAGAGCTGGGGGTGCCTGGGTGGCTCAGTTGGTTAAGCGACTGCCTTCGGCTCAGGTCATGATCCTGGAGTCCCAGGATCGAGTCCCGCATCGGGCTCCCTGCTCCACGGGGAGTCTGCTTCTCCCTCTGACCCTCCTCCCTCTCATGCTGTCTTTCATTCTCTCTCTCTCAAATAAATAAATAAATAAAATCTTAAAAAAAAAAAAAGGAAAGAGCTGATGAACACTAATGAAACTGGTAAGTTAAGTGTCCCAGTCCTATGTATGTAAATGACAGGTAATTAAGGAGACAAGTATTCTGGGGTGAGTGGTAATAAAGGGATTATTAAGAAGTATCTTTCATGTCTCTTCTTTCAAAACTATTGTTTGGTAAATTAAAAAAAAAAACAATAAGAAAAAATAGAAGTTAAAATTGGATGGCAGGAAGAATCTTGTTCTGTTCTCCTATTTCTTCCTTTAGGTATTCATTCAATAAATGCTTTCTAGTGATGAGTAGTAGTTTAAGATAGCAATGTTGATCATAAGGGCAAAGTATTGTATGGAAGGTAATAAAGAATCAAGGTTTATTAGTAGCAGTAAAACTAACTCAATGAATTAGATAAAGCTGTGTAAGTCAGCAAACTATTAAAAGGCAAAATAAACATATAAACAACTGAACAACTAATAAATAAATAAACTATAAGGAAACTGAAGTATACTTATCTTCTGATTATCATAGTTATGAGGTAAACAAATATTGTTTTGAAGTTCATCCAAAGGGAGCAGAGAGTATAGCTGAATTCAAATGGTCAAGTACCATTCTTACTTACTCTGACTCCAGAGTTCCTCCCATAATCACAGTAAATTAGAGTAAAAAATATACCAGATACAAATAAATTCATTAATATTCAGAGTCATGCAATTTTAGCACAAATGGTGCCAACTCTGGGGACAGTTGTTGAATGGTAGACAAAGATGTGATCCCAAGAGGGTTGGACTTGAGTTCTGCATTCACATTGCCTAAAAGGCCCCATTTAAAGCCATTGCTCCATAAAAAGAAATTCTAGACAAAGCAGAGTAGATGAGTCAACACATATAAAACTCCAGATCCTGTCCTTGTGGAAATAAGTTTTGTTGGAGGAGAAAGTGAATAATGGGATAAACAAACAAATATGTTTATATTATACAAAATAGAGAAACATCTTATAAGATCTTGTGATAGAGGATTATAGGGATGAGCAAGGAGAAAGGGACCCACACAGATGAGTTGATCTCATTTATTTAAAGAGATTACATTTAATCAGAAATTGTGAAAAGGAGGGAGAGCTCTGTGAAGAAATTCAGGCAAAGCAATTGGAACACACAGACCACCAAGGTGTGAAAAGCTTTAGGTAGGAAAAAGTTTGGGATGTTCTTGAAGCTGAAAATATTTCTATGACTGAAGGTTAGAGAGACTGGCTGAAGATGCTATTTGAAAGGGAAGGGATGTCCAGCTTATACAGACCTTGTAACTGAGAAAACTGAAGGCCAATGATCAAGTGACCAGTCTAAAATCAAATTAGAGAAAAAATAAATTATAATATAGGTTCTTAATTTGTCACTAAGAGCTATTTATTTCCTATATTTCAAAAGTCCTAATAGATTATAAAACTCAAAAATATATCTAGAAAGAGGAGAAAAACCACTCAAGGGCTTACGTTTTTCTGCATATGCTGATAATCAAATGTTCCACACAGAAGTCATAATCGAATTAAACTGTGGTTCTCTAATAACCACCAAGTACATCTTTATCAATCCAATAACTTACATGCAATAATGATAGAGGTATTCAATTTTCTCAATATCGATGTTCTTCAACTACAAACACAATGTCCAAAGTAAAACAAGAATGCATCCACTTTGATGTTAGTAACCAAGACCTCAAGACAATTACCTTTCTAATATGTTCTAACAATAGAGATCAGAGGGCAGGAGGTAGTAGGAAAGACTGGGGCTTTTCCAGAATGTATACTTAATCAACTGACTTACATGGCAGCTAAAAAGCCCTGTGGGGGGGTTTGGGTAGGAAATTGAACTCTGTCTACATTTGAGATTCAGGTAATTCAAGTCTACTCTCACAGGCAGAGAGAACACCCAATTAACATCAGTTTTTGATGCCCTTGGAGAAAAACCTCAACAAGAAGAAAGAAATTGATAGACTGAAGTTGTTCACAGAAAATTGAACAAATCTTGAAATTCTAAGTATAGTTTGATGGTTGGTTCTTGAACATCTCCCATTCCCACTAGCTGTTAAGGCATGAGAAGTTTGGCATATGCATTTCATCTACACGGATAATATAGTTGTCCATTCTTAAAATGCTGGAATTCCCAGTGGTTATATTTTTATATTTAGCTCTTGCTAAAGATATCTTTGTAGATAGAGAATTCTTTACTTTTTATTTTAAAGATTTCATTTATTTATGAGAGAGAGAGAATGAGCAATGGAGAGGGGCAGAGGGAGAGGGAGAAGCAGACTCTCCGCTGAGCAGGGAGCCTGATGCGGGGTTGAATCCTAGGACCCTGAGATCAGGACCTGAGCCAAAGGCAGACGCTTAACTGACTGAGCCACCCAGGTGCCCTGAGAATTTACTTCTTTGTAGGAGAATGAATTGATTTGAGATTCTGCCCCTCAGTAACTAAACAACTTTGACTAAGTCATTTTTCCTCTCTTGTGTTCAATTCCATTATCTGTAAAATAGTATCAATCTCTTTAATTCAGAGATATTTTGAGAATTAAATAAAAGCACATAGGGGAACAAATCTAATTCTTAACAACTGCAGCTGCTCTCTGAAAAGCCTTACTATTGTTACTCTGTCCGTTAGGCTGATGTTTGACTGGTTGCTTATAAAACTGAACAGCACCAACCCCAGAAGTCACATGTTGGACAGTTTCATTTACTATGATTTTCTGGACAGCCACAATTGTGCCTTGCTACCTCAGTGCTCATTTTCTACTTCAAATAATTTATTTCTCAAAATAGCTATGGGAGAAAACAATATATACATGGTATATGGTAAGATTGAAGAACGGACACTACCATTAATTTTCATTAAAATAAATTAGCACCAGAATAAAACAATACCATGTGATTTCACAAAATTAATAATCTTAAAATAAAAGAGATGGGGGGAGCATTCAAATTACTTTAAATGTAAAATGGTTACAGATAGCAACAATTTTTGTATCTTTAACATTATGTAACTTTCTTTTTAATGTACAATTAAAAGATACACGCTCAATGTAGATTACTGAGAGTTGAAAATCAATATTTCATTTTGGTTTAAATTGCCATCAGTTTGACTCCTGGAGCGGTTGAAGGTATTTTCATGTGTTTTATAATTTGCATTTCTTTCTCTTTAAATGTATGCTTATATCCTTCACTTATTTTATTCTTTTTGGGTATTTTTACTTTTCCTGACTTATAAGACAATTTCTATGATAACAAATACAGAGAAGGATAAAAATGAAAACAAAATTAGTAATTTACAACTCAGTGATTTATTAGCATTTTGGTATATTTCCTTCAAATGTTTTTCGTTTTTATTATAGGGTTAATTTTTAACCCAATATATGATAAAAAATTTCCATATCAATTTTTGAAATCATTTTTTACATTGCATGGATATCATAATAATGAATATAATTCATACTCATACACACTGTTCTAAGAATTTGTTCTAATTATCTATTCATTGATTGCTGTGTTTATGTTTTACTTTTTTCTTCAAGTTTTTCTGAATATACCGTTTTTTTAAGGTGTCATATAATCAATTATACCAATATTTTCTTTTGAAGTTTCATCTTTTGGAATCTTCTTTGGGGTGGTATTACCACCCCATGATTACACAAAATTTCATTCATACTTCCTTCTTAAATGGAAAATGAGCCTTTGCTTTTCAGTGATTTTTGAGTGGGAAGGGGAGGTCACAGTATCCATAAGAATCTGTGGGAGCGAGTTATCAGAAAAATGGACACAAATATATGAAAACAACATTTTTCACACAATTTCAAAAGATCTGTAGCCCTCCCAAAGTCCATTCACAAACTACCTACAAACCCCTGGAACCCAGGATAAAAAATCTTGTTTTAGCTTCTTTAAAAAAATATATATATATAGTCAAGAATAAAATAGTTACATAACCCAGGGGATGATATGCACTCATTAATTGTTTTTCAGTTTTGTTTTGTTTTATAATTTGCAATGTGTGAGAAAGACATACAGTGCTTTACATGTGGTATTTGGTGTTATAGAGAGGAAACCTGGTATAAAACAGGCAGGAGGAGTCAGAAAGCCCAAATCATCTTAATTCTACCACTAGCTGAGTGAGTTAAGAAAACTCCTTTAATTTCCCTTTTTGTCCAAATAGGAATCTGTAAAGTGTGTATATGTGTTTGTGATATGTGTTTATATGTATGAGTGTTTTTGATTGAGAGATTGAGAAATAGAATTAACAATTTCTAAGATCCTTACAATTTGTAAAAATATATAAACCTGGAGTCATGCTACGTTATACAATACTGATTTCATTATCTTTTTTCCAAGACAATTTTTTCATACACTGCAAAGTACAAATTTTAACTGTAACATTCAATATGCTCTGATTAAGTATAAAGATATACAGTAGTGATAGAAACATCACAGTCAAGACCTAAAACATTTCCCCACCCAGAAAGCTCCTGACTCCTTCCAGTCACACCTCTCATATGCAACCATTGATTTGATTTTTATCACCAGAGATCAGATTTACTTGTTCTGAAATTCATATAAATGAAATCAAACAGTGTGTATTCTGTGGCTTCTGTCTTTGTTCCCCACACATAAATTACATAATGGTTTTTAACTTAATGCAAGTTGTTTCATGAATCAGTAGTTTGTTCTTTTTTTAAAAATTGATGTATAGTATTGCACTGTATAAATAGACTACAGCTTTTTCTTTTATGTTTAGCTCATTTTCCTATCGATAGACACTGGGGTTATTTCCAGTTAGAGGCTACAAAAAATAAAGCTGCTAAAAAAAAACCTTCTTGTACCAGTCTATGTGTGGATGTATGTTTTCATTGTTCTTGCATTAATACTTAAGTATGAAATTACTGGGTCACAGAATAGCTTTTTTAACACAGTGAGAATCTACCAACTAATTGTTTAGAGTAGTTGTGGAGTCTTAACACTCTCATCAACTTGTACTTGAGTGCTAGTTGTCTCTTATTCTTGCCAACTGTTGACATTGCAAAGCTTTTGGAATTGTAGCTATTACACTGAGTGATATCTTACTATCACTATAATTTTCATTTCCCTGATAGCTAATGATATTGAGCAATCTTTCATATGCTTTTATCCATTCTTATGTGATTTCCTCTGTGAAGTGACGGATGAAGAACTTTGCCCTTCTTTACCGGATGTTTGCCATTCTTGATTTATAGGAGTTCTTTAAATATTCTAAATTAGCATCCTGAGTCAGGTTTATGCACTAGAAATATTTTCACCCAAATTTTTGCCTTTTCATTTTTGTAACAGTGACTTTTAGTGAGCAAAAGTATTTCTTTTTCATGAAGTCCAATCTGTAATCGATAGTTTCTGTTATGGCTAGTGCTTTTTGTGTCCTTGCTAAGAAATCTTTGCCTACGCAATTCACAAAAATATTATTTTATATTTTCTTCAGATTCTTTATGGATTTACTTTTTTCTGATGAATGATGATCCATTTTGAATGAGTTTTTATGTGTAATGTGAGGTAAAGGTTGAGTTTCATTTTTTTCCCCATATATTTATCCCATTTTTCTAGTACCATTTGTTGAAAATATTTTCTGTCTCCATCAAATTTCAATTTAGTCATTGTCAAAAATCAACTGGCAGTTTATGTGAGGGTCTATTTCTGCACGCTCTATCCTGTTCCATGGCTCTATCTCCTTACATGAGCTGCCCTGGCTTGGTTCTTCCACCTGTTTTTAATTCAGGTAGTGTATGTGTATGTCCTCCAATTTTGTTCTTTCTATGATTGTTATTTCTAAAATTTTGAGATATGATTTTTTGTTTTCTACCCAAAAAGGGTTGGTTAAAATATTGATTGGTATTATTTTTAATATATGAATCAATTTGGGGAGAGTTGAAAACATGACAACATTGAGTCTACCAATTCATTAAAAAAATATATCCCTTCATTTAGGTCATACTTAATTTTTCTTGGCCAATGTTTTGGCATGATGAGTTTAGCACTTTGTTAATTTTATTATTACTTGTTCTTTGGGTTTTGATATTTTCATAAAGACATTGTTATGTTTTTATTTGCTAGTATATAAAACATTTTTATGTATCTGGTATTCTGTGCTCTTGCTAATTTCCCTTATTCATATTAGAATCTTTTATAGATTCCTAAGGACTTTTTACATATATAACCATATCAATGACATTTTAAATCTTTATTCCATTCCTTTTTCTTTTTCTTGTCTTATTATCTGACTTAATACCAGGAACTCCAGAACAATATTGAATGAAGTGATAAGAACAGACATTTTTTGTCTTGTTCCTGATATGGTGGAAAAGTATTTAATCTCTCACTATTCAATATGATGTGATTTTTGCATATGTCCTTTGTCAGGTTAAGGAAGTTTTCTATTCCTATGTTGCTGAAATGTATATCATGAATTGATGTTGGTATTATTTTTTCTGCCTCTTGAGATGTGCAAAATTCTTTTCCCTTTATTCTCTAAATGTGTTCAATTGCAATGAATATTTTCTAGTGATTGACTAACTTGGATTTTTGAGACAGATTGCACTTGAGCATGATATATCATCCTTTCTATGTGTTGCTGGAATCAATTTGCTTATCTTCTTGTTGAGGATTTTTGCCCCATGTGTCTGTATTTTTTTTTTTTCTAATCAAGTTTTGGCATTAAGGTTTTGATATTAGGCTTATGGTAGCCTAATAAAATGTATTGAGAAATATTCCCTCTTTTGTTTTCTGAAACAGTTGTGCAATTTTGATATCAATATCATCAATAAATGTTTAGTAGAATTTATGAGTAAACCATCCAGGGAAAATTTTTTATTATTAACTCAATATCAGAATATTCACATTTTCTGTTTCTTCTTTTTACACTTCTAGTGTTTTTTAAAGTATTTTTCCAATTTCACATAAAAGTCAGATATATTGGCATAACTTTCTCATAACATAATACTTAGTGTCCATTAAATCTGTTCACATATTACAGTTTAATGTCTACAACACTGTCCAAAATAACTTATCATGGTCTACTTAATCAATATTTTACTACTTTATATAAAATTAAGGAATTTACAACAGTAAAATTCCATTTCCTTACTCTTCTTTTCATGTGCTTTTGCTTTAAAATATTTTATTTTAACATATGTAATCAATTCAACAATACAATGCCATTATTTTTAATTTAAATATTTGCCTTTTAAATAAGTTAGGAGAAGAAACAATAGTTTTAAATATTTACCCATATAACCATCACTTTTCCACTTCTCATGCTCTTCGTTTCTTCCTATAGACCTGGTAGCATTTTCTCTTAGCCCTAAATCTTCCCATTAGTACTTTTTTTGGTGAAGTAGTCCTGAAAACAAATTTTCTCGACAAAATTTATCTTTTGTTTATCTATAAATGTAAATGCTTTGCCTTTACTTTTGGAGTATATTTTTACTGGGTATACAAACCTGAATTATAGTGTGTTTTTTTCTTTATGTCAGAGATGTCTTATTATTGTTTCCTGGCCTCCATTGTTCTTGATGTTCATTCATTTTGATAGTATGCTTGATTATTTTTGAAATGTATTTTTACTGTGGTGCACTTTTGTGCCATAGTCAGTTAAATGTCCAACTCTTGGATTCGGCTCAGGTCATGATCTCTGAATCCTGAGCTGGAGCCCTGGGTGGGCTCCAGGCTCAGCACAGAGTCTGCTTAAGACTCTCTCCATCTCCCCCTGCCCTTCCCCACTGTGCTCTCTCTCTCTCTAAAGTAAATAAATAAATTTTTTAAAAATGTATGTTTACTGTATAACAGAAATCTAGATTCACAGGTGCATTAGTCTTCTATCAATGTAGTAACAAACTACCAAAAATGTAGTGACTTAAAACACCACAAATTTATTATCTTCTAGTTTTCTAAGTCAGAAGGCTGAAATGGGTCATACAGGGCTAAAATTAAGGGTTTGGAAAAACTGTGCTCTCTTCTGCAGCCACTAGAGAAGAATAGGCTTCCTTGCATTTTCCAGTCTCTAAAGCCCACCTGCATTATTTGATTCTAAAGCCGACCTGCATTCCTCCATGTTCAAAGCCAGCAACAGCAAGTGGATTTCTTCTCATAGCTCATCAATCTGACCTTCCTTTCTGTCTCCTTTTCCCCCCTCTAAAGACCCTTACGATTACATAAGACCACCTGAATAATCCAAGATAATCTCCTTACTTTAAGGTGAGTTAATTATCAGTCTTAATTCCAACTGCTACTTCTATTCCTTTGCCGTATAACCTAACATACGGGTTACGGAGATTAAGGCATAGACATCATTGGAGGTCATTATTTTACCTACCACAATATATAATGTATCTGCGGTCTGCTGTTGTTCAATTTCACCAGTTTGGGGAAAGCATAGAAAACCTTACTCCCATACATATCACTGTACATTCTCCCCTTTATAGTAAAAGTATGCTAAACACTCCTTCTGCATACATTAAAATCACATGAGATAGTGTTATAATTTTGTTTAAACCATCAAACATAATTTAGAAAACTTCCAAGGAAAAGAAAATTTACAGTATTAACCGTATTTGGCTCCTTGCATGTTCTTTCTTCTTTTCTGATATCCCATGATTCCTTCTACTGCCATGTCCTTTCTGTTTAGAGGACTTATTTTAGGACTGAGGATAAATCTATTGGTAACAATCCTCTTAGTTTTCCTTCATCTTAGAATGTCTTTATTTCCCCTTCCTAACAGACACTTTCACTGGATGCAGAATTTTGGGTTGACAGTTCTTTTTTTTTAAATTTTTTTCTTTCTAGCACTTGAAAAATATTGCACTTTCTGACCATAAAGTGACCTGAGGTGATCCTGAAAATGGTTAGCTACTCACTTGAACTACAAAATTCTATAAAACCATGCAAATCAAGAAATTCAAATCTTCGTGTTCACTTTCAGAACATCTGTGAAAATGCCCAGGCCACCAAGGGTATGCATAGATGAAAAGCCATCAGGTATGTGAAAGATGTCTCCTGCTAGAATCAACATGTGTCATTTGTCATTACAATGATGGAGTTGGCAGGCATGCCCAGGCCAAAAAGTAGGACTGGACATAGGGTGAGTGGGTCAAATAGATTGCTGAATTTTTGTTACACATGCTTAAAAATGCAGAGTAATGATGAACTTAAGAGTTTAGGTGTAGAATCTCTGGTCATTGAGCACATCCAGATGAACAAAGCCTATATGATGTGCCTCCATACTTCTAAAACTCATGGTAGGATTAGCCCATACATGAGCTCTCCCTTTCAAATTGAGATGATCCTTATTGAAGAACATTGTTCTTAAACCAGAAGAGAGATTGTGCAGAAGAAAAAGATACCCAGAAGAAACTGAAGAAATAAAAACTTATGGCTAAGAATAAAGGCAGCACAAAATAAATGCAAATAAAAGTAAAATCAAAAATAAATTTAAAAAGAAGAAAAAACATTGTGCTGCTTCCTTCTGGCCTTCATATTTTCTTATGAAGCAATTCTTATTTCTCTGAGCTGTTATACAACAACTCCAAGAGATATCAACATCTTAACCCTGAGACCTATACATATTACCGTAAGTGACAAAGTCTTTGCAAAAGAAAGATTACCGTATATTGTTTGGGTAAGCCATAAATGTAATCATATGTATCCTTACAAGAGGAAGCAGAGGGACATTTGACCATGGAAGAGGAAAAAGCATTGTGACCACACAAGCAGAGATCCACATCATTACTGCCAAGTAAGGATGGAAGTCCAGGTTCACCAGGTGGCTTCCATTGATAATTGGGTAGGAAGAGGATACTAGTGGTGGGCAGTAGTGAGAGTTCAGGCTATCTACTAGGCCTCTATTCATACCACCTGGAGGAAAAGGGTTTACTCATCATTGCTGTGTTAGTGGAGGCCTCATGGAGGGAGAGGTGGCATTATCACCACTGAATGGTGGGGCAAGTCCTGACTCTCTATTGGGCCTACCCCTCTGATACCACCATACCCCTGGAGAAGGAGAGGGAAACTTCATTACTTTAGGGTGGACATGGAATTCCACTCATCTTACATGGTATCTACAGAAACCACAGTGTGGATAGCTGGGGGGAAGCTCCTTACTATCTGATGGGGATATATGTCCCAGGCCTTCTTGGACTTTTTGACACCATCCTGGCAGAGTGATTTGGCTGTCTTGTGAAGTCTAGCAAGGGTGGATGTCTAGACTTCCAATTTGTCCTTTGCTGTTGGAAATGGGGTGTTACAGCAGTGTTTTCTGTGGTGTGTCATTGGAGTAGAGTGATTATTGACTAAATGTTTTCTGTCTTGTTAACCTGTTCATTATGGTCTTTTGGCTAGAATAAGCAGTTTTTGTTGTTTTTTAATTTTCTTGCCTACATCTGTTGACATTCTCAGGTTGTCTTTTCCAGCATCCAGTCTGGTATACATAAAAGAAGCAAAAAATAAAACCCATCATCACCATGTCATTCCTTGGGTTCTGAGTTCCCTAGCTGCTAGTCTACATTTTCTCTCCACCTTCAGTCTTCTTATATTTGCTTTATGCATAATATCTAGGGTTTAATTGTACTCTGTGAGAGGAATAGATAAAGTATATCTACTCCATCTTCCCAGAAACAGAAGTGCCCCTATTTTTATATAAGCTGTACAACTCTTATAAATGAAAGGTATACATTCCACTAATGTACATCCTCTATAAACACTACCAAATTTGTCTCCTTTACCTTACTTCATACTGAAACTGCCCATACACATAACCTACGATCTAGGTGACTGTGCTTGGTACTATATGACTCATGTCATCTCTTTTATTTCATCTTCACCTTACTGGTGACTAGTACAAGTGATGGTCAATGATCTAAGGTCAGCAAGTCAATAGGCCTTCAACAAACCTATGTAAAGCTGGAAATGGAAAAGTAAGGAGAAAGTAAAGAAAATGGAGAGGGTGGAGAGAGTCCAGTAGCAGTAAACATGAGAATGAATACCATAAAATAGAGTCAAAGTCTTGACCAATCAAAATTCATGTGTACGCTGAACCATGAGCCCTAGAGAGAAATATAGCAATATATATATATATATATTGAAAGCCAACATTGTCTATGGCCATACCACCCTGAACGTGCCCGATCCCGTCTGATTTCGAAAGCCAACATTGTATAGTGCCTAAATGTTTCAGAAACTGTTATAGCTACTTTAAATATATTACTTCAAGTGATCTACAAAGCAACCAAATTACTTATATTCTATTATTAGGCACATTTACAGCTGGGGAAACCAAGACACTGGTTGCTCAAGATCACATAGGCAGAGATTTTGCTCTTAGGCATTATATTTGGTTGAACTCTATGGTATTGCCAATTCTTCATTTTTTTTAACATTAAAAATGGTGTTTTCATACGATTTCATATAATAGCCTCAGAGCCTGTGCTATCTCCTAAAAGCAGAGAAAGGAAACCAGTCACTAGAGAGTAGAAATTAGAGAAAGAAAGGAAACATGAGGGAGAGACCCTCCAGCCATCTAAGCTCCATTTCTGGTCAGTCCTGTCACCCTTAAGTTCCCATCTGAGCGTTCTTGTGAATTCCTCTTATATTCTTATGACAAACCCCACTTTACTAGCTGGTTTGGATCGTCTCTTTTTCTTGCCCCAAATAAAATCCTAACTAAAAATACATGCATACATGCATGCATGCATGCATACATACATACATTAAAAATCTCATAAGCAATCAGGGTTGTTTTCCAGAATACCTACCTACTGAGGCCAGGATATATTACGTGACGAAGAGGAATGAGAAAAAAAAAAAAGGAGAGTGACCAAATTATGATTAAAGGATACAAAGCAATTGAAACTCTAGACAAAGGAAGCCTAGCAATTGAAAACACTCCCTGAGTGGGGCAGACTCTATTTAGATCCTAAAATTTGGTAAGCCTAAAGGAAGTCCTCAGCATTCGTATTTGTAAGTAATCAAAGACATGAAAAGATTTTATTTGTCTTTACATCCATATTCCCTTCATTTTTGGAACCAGAGGCTAGTATAGTGCTTGGCTCACAAGATTTTGCTAAATTTGCTAAATAAATCAGATGTGGCCTTTCATTAAAAAGAATCTAAAATAATGAGTGAATTTAATCAAGTACTGTTTTGTTTTGTTTCCTTTCTTCTTTCTTCAAAATATATATCTGGTCATTTTTCACACTTAACTGCATTTTAAGTATAAAATGCATAAATTAACATTATCACCCTTTTCCATAGAACATGTCAGAATAATATATAGCAACCTAATGTAATAGAAAGTGTACAGAATTAGTGGTTGGCAAACCCAGATTATAGCTTGGATAGCCTTTTTTGCAAAAACCTAGGAGAAACATTTCTAAAAGTAAAGTCACATTCCTGAATTTCCACACTTTTGTTCTTAAAATTTCCAAGGATAATGAAGCCTAGGTGAGTAATTATCGCTAGCTAAAATAAAATGAAGAATGCAATTTTTTATTTACAATGAGAAATTACTTGCTCAAGTCCAGAATATTCTAAGTTTGAATGGTCAGTGACTTTTCTACATTTAGACACATTTATTTGGGTAAATTATAATCAGTAGGTTTATTGTTAAGCATGATATATGGAGAGTAGGATGAATGGAATACACATGGACTTGGTGCTGAGATGAGCTCACCATTCCTCTAACAATCTGGACAGTCTTGTCATTCAAGATGAGACACTTAATTCATTTACTAAAATCCTATGGATCTACTCCCTCACTAAGTTTGACCTTGTTACCAAAATAATAACAGTCCAGTGATCAGGATTCCCCCAAACATAAATCTTTATGTCTAGTCTGTCCAAGTTCCCTGGCTAAGAATCCCTTAATAACCACTTCTAACTGATGCATGTTTTATGTAGATATCACAATTCATTTAAACAACTGACAGTCAACTTCTAACTGCCAAAGCACTTCTCTATCTCTTGAGATAATTTACATATATGTGCTTTGATTTGTTATTTTTTTATTCCAGGGATGAATCAAGAGAGGAGATGGTTAGGAAAGGTCCACCCTATAAGAAAGTTGTGTGTTTTTTTTTTTAATAACTGACACAATTTAGAATCATGATAATAATAAAAAGTGGAATGAAATCTTGCTGATTTTATCATTGTTTTTCAATTATTTACAGATAATACACTATATTCTCATTGCCTCACTCTGAGATGGCTGCCCTCATTACCCTGACCTTACTACTCCACTAGCTGATTCTCCTATTATTACTATTATTTTAATTTAACTCTCTTTTCTTTATGAGAACCCTTCATATTTTACCATACTATTGATATATAACTATCAGCCAGGGCTCTGTCACAAAAAGATAAATCACTTTATGCATTTGGAGTATAACGGTTTAATACAGAATTAGGGCTTACACAACTCTAGGAAGAAAGGAGGGAGTCAGAGAAGTTACTACTGAAGGTCAGGAAAGCTGACATTAAGGTCAGAGTGTCAACTGCAAAGCTCCCAGCCAGAAGACTGTGTGTGGAGGAGCCTGAGTGCAGAGAAGAGTCTGGAGAGATGCACATGACTACGAAGTCAGGGCTGATGGGGTGATCCATGAGAGAATCCATGACTGTCCCGTGAAGCCACTTTGTGTGATCCACACAGCCTGCTGAGAAAAATCGCTCCCCTTTTTTCTGCTTCAACTTTCAGTCAAGTTCCTTTTGTTGATAAACTCAAACCCCCTCATAGGAAAAGGCAATCTGGCAAATGTAGTTTGCTGCCTTAGATCAGTGTTGTGTGATGGTGCAGAGATATTATTTATATTATCAATATTTATATTACTTTTGTTGCAGGATTTCCTTTCCTTCAGTGCCCATGGTTCTTAGTCACAGTGCATTGAAGAATGAGAGGTAGACCAGAAGAGTGGTGGACAGCAAAGCAAAGTTTATTGACAATAGTACAAAAGCTCCCAAAGAGGGAGGGGACCCGAGAGGGTTGCCACCAGAGTTTCTAAGTTTGGGGATTTTATAGGTCTGTTAGCAAGCTGTTTTAATCTGATTAACCCTTCATGCACCTGTCATCCAATGAGGTTTTTGTCCATGCCTTCATCTACCTATCAGGTAATTGTTCACATGACAAAGGATGGAAGGCTCCTTCCAGGGTGGTATAAAATCTTTTTAAGGGTGGTTTCCTCTTAGGGCAGGAGCCTCTTGTCCCAGTTTGCCTTTCTTCCAATTATCCTTCATTACTTTTAACCTTTGGATTTAGATTTTTTGAAGGTCTCTGTGATCTCAGTGTCTTTATGGTCAATTTACCAAATCTTCTATTCTCCAGCTTTACATTGAAATATAGATGATAAATAGATATGTGTATGTATATATGTGTATATATAGATAGATATACATATTATATATACATGCATTTATTTAAAGCTTATATATGATAAATATTCTGCATTGCATACAGTTTTGTGCATTTGATGTATGTTGGACAGAAATAGGTGTCCTATTATCAGTATTGTTCTGACCATGTCCCTTCATGACCCACTATTCTAAATACATACCAATGGCATTCTTGTGACTTTTTGCCTGAAGCCTTTCTTCCTCTATAAGAGAATTAGTACTAAATGAGCAGCCCTCAAGATGATGCCACATGTGAGTTGGAGAAAGAGTGTCCCAGGTATCCTACCCTTGTTGTGGCCTAACTCTGAGTTGTGTTCTACAGTTTGCCAGTGTTCTCAATGGGGATACACTCCAGTTGACCACAATAAGCACTGATTACATACCCTTTATTGGCTTCCTCACTTTTCCTGTGCCACGTTTCCACTGCTCTGTGGATTACCTCCCAAATACTCACCTCCTCAAAATATTATCAAAGAGTATATTTCTTGTTTAACCCAATCTGAGACAGTTTCTCTTTCTTCTTGCCTTGCCTATGGTTTCTACTCTACAAAAGTTGCCTCTATCTTCAATTCCTCATTATGAATTTAAGTCTGTTGCAATGTAAATTGTTATTCATTGCTTCCCTAATTGCTTTTTTTATTCAACTCAAATCCTGTTAGCTATCTAGATTCTAGATTGTTTACATTTCTTCTTACTTGTGTCTGTGTAGTATAACAATGTCCACTGTTCGTTTGCTTGTTTGTTTTAATTTTCTGAATCTCTTTGTGTTTAGTGGGTCTATTATATGTCATACTACTAGATTTTGTTTTGTTAGCCAGTGTGAAAATTATTTTCGTTTTGACAAATTAAGCCAAAGCTTTTGGCATGATAGATAAGCTTAGCCTCAGTCACATCAAATAGTTTTATGTTCTATCCTTTTGCAATATCATCTGTTTAAATTTGTCTTTCTCATTTTGGGTTTATCTTCTTGTAGTTAGGAAGATTTTTTTCCCCTCTCTCCTTCCTTCACCTTTAATAATTTTACTAAATCTTCAGGCATATAAACATCACATACCATACTGTCTCATATATACATATATATATGCCTGTTAGTGCTGGTTCTAGTCAAAGGTATATTCAATGCTAAACACCAGTACTTACGCCAATGACTCTTCAGTAACTTTGGTTATCTAAAACCCATTCTCTGGTAGATTCCATAGGAATAATATTCCCTGGGTTCTTACATGTTTATGATAATTAGCCTGTGTCTTTAATATTGAAAGTTGTTTTGTCTGAATATAAAATAGTTAGCCCACATTATCTTTCTTTGACTATCCTACATATATTAGTACTTTGTTTTCCAGCATAAAACATCACTATCAAAAAGCCTGACATCAATATTTTAGTCTGAAATCAATATTTCTCTCCTGAAACCAACTTGATCTTTTTTGCTACAGGCCCAAACGATTTTTTTCTTCCATTTTCTTTAAGTCCAAAAGTTTTATTAAAATAATTCTCAATATTGGTCATCTGGGAAAATTTTCCCAGGAAGATGTAGGTTCAAGTCTTAATTTATTTCAGGAATTTTTCTAGCAGTAATATAGAGATCCAAATCCTCATTTATTCCTAAAAAATAACCAGGAAAAATAAATAATTAAGTATTCAAGACCATGACAGTGAAAGAGAAGGCAGACTGGTTCCTTGTCCAAGTAACTTGTAGGCACACAAGCTCAACTCTCTTCTATTTCTCTATAAGCTTTTTTCTTCCTGTTTTTATTTTTGTCTGCCATTCAAGCACTTCCTAAACTTCACCCCAACTGTCACGAAATCAAGTCAAATCTCATAAAACCAAATCTCTTTTCTCACTTACTAGTATTTCTTTCATTTGCATTTTATTTTATTGTATTTAGGTTGGTTTACTACAGGGTCATTACCACGATGTCCATTAAGTGATGCTTGTGAAATCTGGACTCTACTGAACTCAATCAAACTAGCTCAGTGCATGGCTCAGCCAACTATTGTGGTTGTCAGAACCTAAACACTTTGTACCTTTCTTCTCCTATGTCATCTGCATCTTTATGTATTTTAAAAACTGTTCTCATACTAATGTAATGCTTCTATTTTTACTATTGTAGTATACAGATTTCTAAACACACATACCATATAAACCGATAAAAATCTCTAAACAAAACAACACATCATGTATTTATAAACCCTATTCCTTTTTTCTCATAATACAATACACAAAATAGTAATATATGATGTTATAGTTGAGGAAGTCATTCCATTCTCTGGGCCTCAGGTTCCTCCAATAAAAATGAGGGGTCTGTATTGTACTCTCAAAGGGGTTTTGAGGCTCTCCTCCTCCCCGCAACAATACAGTGGGAGATATAAGAAATGAAGCCCCAGGAATTCCAAGGCTTGCTTTCCTTAACCAAAGAACTCTTAACTTCTTTCTTTCTTATACTGGAATTCCACAGAAGATTTACTTTAAATCAAATTTCTGAGATTAAAAAAAAAAAGTGTGAAAATCACAGGACTGAATAAAAATGATTTCTAGACCTTAAAAATAAAGAAGGTAAAGGGAAGGAAAGGAGGAAGGAGAAAATTCTCATGCTTTCTTGATTTGATAAATTAATCCCTATGATAATAAGTATTTTCTTCCGAATGACACATGATGTCATTAATCCACCAATGATAATAATTATTTTCCTAAGAGTGATACATGACATCACTAATCTGGATAGAGGTTGATAGTGAATAGTTTGTTCAGTGTAACTCTCACCATATAAGAGAGAAAATGTAAAGGACTGATAGATGTTTGGCACCAGTCCAGTCATATTCTTTTCATGCTGGATCTCTTCCGATTGGTTAAGTACCCATGAGTTCTTAAATATTTTGCTTATCATCCTTGAAACTCAGACATGGCTAGCAGAGAGGGTCAGCACTGTAGACTATCCTATTGTAGTGAGGAACAACCTGAGCTTGTCTTCATTTACATTTGAACATTCTGATAGTACCTGCCTCCACTTGGAGAATTATATACCTAAACTTCAATACGTAGCGTTCAGTCGTGATATTAACTCATTCCACTGCATAAAGATTAAAAATGTGGAAAGGATGGGGCACCTGGCTGCCTTAGTTGGTAGAGCATATGACTCTTGATCTCAGGGTTGTGAGTTCCAGCCCCACGTTGGTCATAGAGAGTACTTAGAAATAAAATCTTAAATAAAAAAAAATGGAAAGGATGAATATAAAATATTTAAGAGCATACCACCTCTGTTTTAATTTTTATTATCATAGATAAGATGTCACATAATGAAGGAAAATCTATATATTATCTATATAATACTTATAAATCTATAGATTATACATACTTTTATCTATAAATCTGTTATAATTAGGTATACTGTTTACCTGAAAAATATAACCCATTGAGCCATGGCTTGTTTGGAGGAACAAACCTCGGTAGTCTCTAATTGCAAGTTAGAGGATTGGACAAGAAAATTAAGATTCGTTTAATTCTGTTTGCCTGCTTGATTTTGTTTCACATGAATTCCTATTTCCCCTTAAAAAACACAAACAGGAGTGCAAATAGCTCCTTCTGCTGCTGTCTTCTCAGTAGGTACTGTACTTGTCCCATGAATGAATTTCAAAAATTAACTTGAGACCTGAATCATTAACTCAGCCTTTCAAGCATTTCAGTGCAGTTATAGAGTCCACATTTTCAGAGTTGAGCTTTGGTGGCCATTTTGAGGTTATTTTGACCAAGAAGATATTTTCCTGTGGGAATGGGAGTCTAGAATAACTGTGGGTCTGATTTTGAGTAAGAATGACCAAATATGTCATACTTATTACTCAATGATAAAAAAATGAATAAAAGTTAAAGTGAATTGATTTGCTTTCCAAAGTTGTCAAAATGTTCCTAACATCAAAATAGTGAATCAACATGGCAGAGTCATAAGCCATTAGTACCCTACACAAATCATTCTGCAGACTGCCCCTGTACTCGCTGAAGGCATGAGCATCCTTATTCTATTACTGATCTGTTCCCCTTATCTGAGGTATGTTCTACCTCTGTCTTTTTCTGTACCTATTTTATATCCTGCCCATCTTTTAAATTCAAGTTCAGGTTTCATCTTCGTCATGGTAACTTCCCTATTCCTCAATCACTCCAAGTCACAGAGATCTCTCTCTTCTTTTATTTACATAATACATATAATCTGCTCCAAATAATTTATACTTAAATATAAAATTTATTTGGCTCTCTTTGGGGCACCTGGGTGGCTCAGTTGCTTAAGTGTCTGCCTTCCACTCAGGTTATGATCCTGGAGTCTGTCTGCCTTCCACTCAGGTCATGATCATGCTCTGCAGGGAGCCTGCTTCTCCCTCTGCACCTCCCCACTCATGATCTCTCTCTCACTCTCTCTCAAATAAATAAATAAAATCTTTTTTTAAAATTTTAAAAAATAAAATAAAATTTATTTGGCTCCCTAGGCATTTTAGTCCCTTTCCTCCGGCTAGATACTAGCTTTTTTAGATAATAGAAACTAGACATTCCTCTCTGTTATAAAACTACAAGATAGGTGTTCAAAGAATAGAGTTTGCCAAATGGAAGAAAATAGGTCAGGACTGAAATTCAAACATTTATCTATCATATAAGCATACAGATTATTAAAATATATAAAGATTTCCATTTCAGTTGATAAATAACCACTGCCCCATCTCCCACCCCCACCCGCCACCCCCCCAAGTTCTCTCTCACTACTAGAAGTCTCCTCTCAATCCATAAACTAAAGGTGTGATATGAAACACAGACGGAGGTTTCCAGCTGTCTGTCCCAGCCTCATGGCCACTTTCTGTTCTGATGGTTTGTGCCCATGCTATAGTGATGAATTTTACCACTGATTAATGTGTTATGTAATTTGAATCCAGGAGATAGTTTGTAATTCTGTAAAGACCATTTCAGAATTTTCATTCTGAAAGTAAAAAAGTCCATATAATGCTTTCTAGATAAGAAAAATTTGTGCCTCTACTAATTAGCTCCTACCATTCTCTAGCTTTTAACATATATTCCCTTCTAATAATAACCATAGCAATTTTGCTTATTATATAGAGATGATGATACTGTCACTTTTAACAGCAAATGATGCTTATTTTTCTGCCTTCCAGAAATTAATGACAATTAAATGAGTACATACAAAGAAAATTTATATTACATAAATTATTAACTTACTATTAATCTAGTATTGTGCTTGCATATTTGGTTCAGATATCTCTAAAATAACATACCATTGTATTAGTTTATCTTAGTGCAATTAATCTGCCACTATGTTTTCCAATAACAACAGTGAAAGTAGACCAATACCAATGTGAAAATACTTTCTTTTATAGGTAATTGATCTAGAAACATGCAATCAGAAATAACTGAAAGAATTTTTTTTTTTACTAATGGACATGTTATGAATGAGGGACAATAATAGTACTGCAACCCAAATACTTACCCTAAAATCTGTTATTGATCAGAATTCTCTCTTAAAATATCACTGTTTTATATTTGGGCAATTTCCTTGTGAGTATGGTATGAGGGCTATATGTTTTAAGGAAAACTTCCTAGAAAGCATAAATTAAGCTAGGTTCTTCGGGAGAGACAGCATGTTAACAAATGAAATAAAAAGAAGAATGTAGTCCATGTGATAGATCCATATGAGTGAAGGTGGAAACCAGGATTAAGTGTTATATGTCTTTTGTCCTAATTAGAAAGAGTGTCCAAGAAGGAAAAACGAAGATAAATAATTTTTGGTTTTAATTCTCAATCCCTAAGATCCATTCATATTGCTTCTCTGGAATAAAGATTCTACTCCTGACACTTTGCCTCCACTACCAGAGTAACATGCACAGTAAGAACTTAGTTGTAGCTTCTCAGTGGAATCACAAGGACAATTGCTCTTCATTCAACACACAGCATCCTCTGAATAGGGATGAGAGATATTATGATTATTTCAATGGAGACTTCTGCTCTTTTGTCAATTACTCACCTCTTTTCTGATCTCTAGCTAAAGTAGGTTTAGATCCTTTGTTTGATGTCCCAATGTAATATGTGATTCTACGTTCTCCAGTCTTAAGGATTTAATAACCCCTATCGTAGTATGAGCTTAGATTCTGAATCACTGAGGAAAATCTCATATTAATTGTGCTCTCCCTTTTTAGATTTTCTGAGAATTCCTACAAAATATTTCCATGCTCCATAAACTGATTATACTTTTCACTTATTACCTTTGCCAGCCATTTTCCCCCAAATGGACTTTCCATTTCCTTTAAGGTCCTCTCTTGCTGACAGCAACCATGACTGTGGCCATTTTCCTTTCTCCTTCCATCCAGAATGGACACTGATACACCCTTTAATTCATTAAAGCAGAGCCAACAAAAATGTTCAGAATGTTAACCTTACTATTCTGAAGGTTTGGAGATGAGATTATAAAGCTAAGAAGGAAAATACAAAAGTTTATTTATTTCTGATAGATATTCTCCAAAAATAGGGGATGTTTAATCCCCTCCTTGTATGAGAACACTGCTCCTCCTATGAATAGATGGAGTCTAGGTCCCCTTCCTTTGAATATGAACTGCACATATAATGTGCTTTGACCAATAGGATAGGATGGAAGTGACAGTATATCAGTGCTGGGCCTAGCCTATAAGAGACATTTAGCTTCTACTTTCTTGGAACTCAGCTACTATGTTGTCATAAAATGAAGTCTATCCTGTTACAAAGTGAGATCACTTGGAGAGGTCCTGCAGGATGAATCACCATAGCAAAAGAGAAGCTATATGAAGGAAAGCTGAGGAGCCCCAGCAGCAGGCAGCACCAAGGCCTGAGTGTGAATGAGATCTTTCTGAACATCCAGCCTCACACTTCCCCCAAATGAGTGCAGCTTATTCCAGGGATGCCTCCTGGAGCAGAAGAACTGATGAGGGAGCTGAAGGCTAGCTGAGGACAAAGCACAAGCTGACAGCCCCCCCACACACACACACCCTCCCCAGGAGGAATATGTGTGACATTCCTCAGGCACTCCTGGCTGCCCTAAAACTGAGGGAGGGAAAAAACAAATGGTTAATAGAGATCACAGGCCTGCAAGACAGGAGTCTCCATCAGTTTACCAATGTCCTCGTGATTTACAAGGAAAAAGTGTTCTTATCAATAGCCTAACTTTCAGAGACCCGTAACTCAATTTCTTGGAGCCCTAACATCACCCTCCCCTCCATTGAGTGATGTGGGAAACAAAAGTAGAAGCGAATGTAAATAAAATAAAATTTCCTTATAACCTGCAGCCCATTGGCAAGTACTTGAGGCAGGCAGAGTATAACATTCCTCCAGGAAACTCCCAACTGTCTTAATGTTAATGCTTTACTAAAGGAAAAACAACCTTAGCTTGACAATAGCCAGGACTCCAGTATCCTTAGGGTCTTCTTTAGCATTTGAAAGTCCTTTTGGAAACCTTTTTCCTTACCTCCCCCAACTCCCAAGTATATAATCAGCCATTCCTCACAACCCCAGTGCAGCAGCTCTTTCTGCCCAGGGGTCCTGTCCCCGTGCTTTAATAAAATCACCTTTTTGCACCAAAGGCTTCTCAGAATTCTTTCTTGGCTGTCAGCTCAAGCCCTCACCAATATTCTAAAACTACATCAGAACCACCCCAGTGGCTCTCCTGGGCCTCAGCTTAGTGACTGTAGATCTTGGTACTTCTCAGACTCTATAATTATATGAGCCATTCCTTATTATATATAAGTACATATATCATAATTATACATTATATAAAATAAATATTATAATGTAATTATAATAATTTATATATAAGCATATGTGTGTAAATATGAATATGTATGTGTGTCTGTATATTTAGCTCTTAATGGTCTGTTTCTCTGGAGAACCCTAACACAATCTGCCTTTTTTAATTTCCTAGCAAATATACTACATAGTAAGTCAGAATATATCTTCATCAGCAACAGACATTGTTTATTCCTATCTCTAGAGAAAGCCTTCTACTAAGGTTTTTTACTACCTTCAGAGTATAAAAGGAGCCAAAAGATTAATACAATTGGTACATTAAGATGCTATTTTCTTCCCCTTTACCTAATATTCCCCTCATTAAAAAGATGTAAAATTGTTTTAAAAGTGTTCTCTTTAACATTTATCATTACTATGGCACTAATTAAAATTTGTGCCTTATTTTCTAAAATGTAGGTATGTCATCTTGTTTCCAGGAGACTGAAGATTGGAATTTTCAGTGTTCAATTTTTGTACGTTATCAAGGAGTCCCCAGAAAAACATAGCTCGCCCCATGAGAAAAGAGAACCTAGATGTGAAAGTTGGTGCAAAATAAAACCAGCCTGTGTCAAAAGAGAGGGAAGATGGTGAACACTCAGAGCATCTGTCATTTTAGTCTATCCTCTGATCCAACCTATATGGACTCATGCTTCATCTTTAGGCAAGGGACCGATGATAAAAGAACATGTCCAAACTCGAGGCACCTGGATGGCATACTGGTTGTGTGTGGGACTCTGTTTTGGCTCAGGTGGTGATCTCAGGGTCATGAGATCGAGCTCCACATCAGGCTTCGCACTGAGCACAGAGTCTCCTTGAGTATTTCTCTCCCCCTCCCTTCTCTGTCTCTCTCCCCTCCCTTCTCTGTCTCTCTCTCAAATAAATAAACAAATCTTAAGAAAAAAGAGAGAGAGAGAACCTCTCTAAACTAAATCAACTGGGACTCTGAAAAGCCAAGGTGGTGGTTGTTATCAAGTGCCAGTGGCTTTAGCAATGAGACAAAAATCTCTCAATCTGGGGCAGTGTTGTTGTTTTCAATAGTTACAGGCACCATATGGCACCATGGGTTTGTATTTTAGCATGCCCTGAAGTAGGCATTAGCAACCACAAGCCAGAAATCAGTAATCTCTAGTAGCCAGCATAAGTAGGTACCCAGTTCAAGAGAATGGGAAAATTGTGAGTACCATATTGATTCCCAGAAGACTAGTTTGCAAGTCATATTGGAAATATGCTTTGATAGGGCTGTTTTAGGGACTTCCAAGTCAGAAGTAGAGATGCACTGCTTTGTGACTTGTAATAATACCCTTTGTGTCCCCAGGTTAAGGTGGCCTGATTACATCCACAGCAATGTCCTGGCCTACCCTCTACATATTCCTTTAATGCTGTTTATAAATTCAATGCCACCTGACTTATATAGCAAACTGCTATTTTCAGGAATGAGATAGAATAATAGGAGTCCTTTTAAATGTATATCTCCTGAATGTAAACTTGTTCCTAAATCATATCTAGTGGTTTAAATTAAGTCTCCTCTTTACTCTTTAAAAGTAAACTTTCTATGAAAAATTCAGGCACCGGCTTGAGTATGGGAATTTTTGAAACATAAATTAACTTTAAATAATGCAAAATCACACTATACTATTCAAGATGAAGCTTTTCTATTTAAATTTCATGAAAGATTAAGGCAACTGAAAAAGGAATGTGGATGGACTCAAAGTAACAGTTTGCATTTAGATGTTAGAAAACAATAAAAGAAATGGTCTCATGTTTTAATTTGCATATATATGTGAGTAAAGACAGGAGTAAAGATCAAGGATCTGAACTCTGAAATGGCATTTCAATAAAACAATCTAGTGACAAAGATTTTTTTTCACAGATCAGCCAATTTCCTTCTTCCAGTATTTCTAGATAAAATATGACAAACCTTACTTTCCCACCTCCTGCAATTTTAGGGGGAGGAAATTATGTTTTGGAAAATACCTATATGCAATCAACTAGATGTTAGCTAAAAAATGAAATCATTATCTCTTTTCCTTATCAAATTCAATTATGCCTCAATTTTAAAAGTAGGATACAGTGGTATGCACATTTCTCTTGAATCGAAATCCAACATCAAACCTTCAAAAAATATTATAGTATGATAACTTTAAAAACATAAACTTACAGGCTGAACATTAACTTAAAGTGTCTTATTTTTTTAATTACACATGCTACCACATGTATTAACATTGAATACGTTTTGATATGTAAAGAGTCAGATACAAAAGGCCATGTAGTGTATGATATATTGACATGAAATGTCCAGAACAAACTGATACAGATAGAAAGTAATTTAATGATTGTCATAGCCATAGGCTAAGTGTGGCAACAAGATAGAAAGCGACTACTAATGGGTGTGAGGTTTCTTTTTGGGGTGATAAAAATATTCTGAAATTAGATAGCAATGATGTTTGCACAAGTCTGTAAATATACTAAAAATCACTGTACACCTTAATACTGTGAATGTTATTGCATGTAAATTGTATCTTGACAAAACTGTTATTAAAATAATAAGTAAAGAATAAACAAAAATATAGAGGCCAAAGAATAATAATACAACAAAACACATGCAGAGAAAATTTCATACATATATCCTTTTATAACAAGAAGTCTTTATGCACCACATTGTATTTCCTTGATAGTGAGATTGAACATCATTTCATATGTTTATTTTATATTTAATATTTCTCTTGTTTGAATTGCTTGCCTATAATTTTTTTGATTATAGTTAACACACTTAGTTTCAGGTGTACACCATATTGACTTGACAAAATTATCCATTATGCTGTGTTCACCCCAAGTGTAGCTACCATCTGTTCCCATACACCACTATTACAGTATCACTGACTATTCCTTGTGCTGTGCCTTGTATTCCTGTGACTTATTCTACAATGTTGTATCTTAAAATTCAAAAAAATAAATATAGTCAGCTGATACTAATAATAGTTATCTGAGACACAGTTAATAGTTCTTTGTTTTAAATATTAATAAATAAATAAATAAATATTGAAATATTAAATAAAGAATCATAGAATCTTAGAGCTCTAAGGTAATTTCTCAATAATTTCCAACAGTCTGTGTCTGAAGACCTGAGAACCAAGATCACCAATATCCAAAGCCAGGAGAAGATGGATGTCCCAATTTAACTGAGAGGGTGAATTCACATGTCCTTTCTCTCTCTCTCTATTCTCTCTCTCTCTTTTTTTTTTTTTCTATTCAGGCCCTAAAATGGATTGGATGATGCTATCCTCATTGGAGAGAGCCATCCTATTTACTCAGTCTACCAATTCAAGTGCTAATCTCATCTGGAAAAACCCACACAGACACATCCAGAAATAAAATTTTACCAGCTCCCTGGGCACCCCCTAGCCCAGTCAAGTTGACATAAAATTAACCATCACAGTAAGTTATCAATTACTTATGAATAGGCTACTGAGAACTCTCAGGCTGCTGAATGATCCCATATTACTATATTCTAAACAAAACTACAGAATATGACTGTTTATTTTTCTGCCATAGTTGAAGCTCATAGATTTCTTTGTGCATCACTTCTTCCATTAAGGACGACTCTAGAATGTTTCTTGAAGCAATCTGGGGAGTAATGGCGAGGCTCTTCTAAGGACCCTCTCACCAGAGGGTTGAGCCAATTTTGTTTTTGTTACTAGAGTTGCTTTTACTTCTAGTGTACAGTCTTAAAAGATGGCTGCCATTAATTCCTTCCCTCCCTGATACACATGCTGTTCTACACATCATAAAGCAGAGTCTACTTCCCCTCCCCTTGAGTCTGTGCAGTCTTGTAATTTTACTTTGTTAGACTACAGCAGAAGAATGCTATACCACTTTCAGGCCTGGTTTCTAAGAGGCCTGGCAGGTTCTGCTCTCTTTCTAGAGAAGCCAGATATCATTTTGTAAACAAAATTGTGTTGTGCTACTGAGTGAGGAGAAAACAGAAAAAAAGAGAGCCCAAGTGGAGAGGAAATTAGCTGTCAAATATGTCAGTAAAGCTTTATTAGACAGGTACAGCCACAGGTAAATGTAGGTGATTGAGTGATCTCAGCCAATGTCACCTGAAGTAGAAGAACCTGCCTAAATCCTGAAATATAAAATCTTAAGAAATAATAAATAATTTTTTTAACCAGTAAGTTCTGGGGTGATGTTTTTACACAGCAATAAATAACTGAAACATACATCTATGGCAGAGAAACCAATACTTATGATCATGATATTTCAAGGTTTTATCTCTATGCCTTGAATCAAGCTAGGCCTGCTTCTAGTATATGGAATAAGTGAGGACAAGAAATTTGAGAACACAAAACACACATGCTCGGGCCCAGATGTGGACATAACAAATAATGGGAACGTTAAGGGAACAGCCATCCTCACTTTAGTATAATCAAATAGCTCTCTCTGAGATATTGATTAATTTATCAAGCCCTCCTTTCTATCCATGCTCCAGCAGATTTACCCAACATTTTTAAGTTATTCAAAAAGTCTCCTTCTTCAAAGGAACTATACAGATATTTCTCTCTAATGCCATAGTTCACAAACATTTCCACCCATGAATCCCTGAGAGCTCCAACCATCCGTAATCTTAAAAAATTTTTTCCAACCAAGGAATTTCTCTTGGGATTCTATTGTTTTCAGAAGTACAGATGAGGTGATATGCCACCAAACTAGTAATTCTCCTGAAACATCTTGTTCTATTATTAAAATATTTTATGAGACAACAAAATGCAATTTCTTCAAAATAGGCATTGTTAAGCATTGTTAAGATTATTAAGCATTACTTAAATTCAAGAGAGTCCATCAAAGATCTGACTCTTGTTAAACGTTTCTATTTTTCTCACATCCCTATGGATAAAGCAAACTTTCTTAACATGGGTAACAAAGCCCTGTTTCCCTTGCCAACCTTATGTCTTGCTTACTGTCACATGATTTTTTAAAAAAACAGCCACCCTAAAATAGAAATAATAACAATAGCAATAAATACCATGGGAAGGATCAGGAAGAACTTTGAGCAGAGTCCAAACACAAGACCCAGGTACTCAGAACTTTCTAAGACTGAGAATAGACTAGGAAAACCAACAGCCCTCACTCTGCCACCACCAAAAACTTAGCAGAGTATCAAGGCACAGTATCAACTACTACCTAGAGAGGTGCAGAAGTAAAGAGACCCAATCTGTACAAAATGCAGCAGGTTGGAACCTGAGGGTTGAGCAAGAATAATGAGCATCACCCACCATACAAGGCCCCACACCAAGTATAAGACTCAGTATCCTACCACTGAAAGAATTTGAAGTCTATGGTACACAGACTACATATCATCTGTCATGGTAGCAAGAATGAAACCCAAGCCCAGTACAAACAACTAGTAAGTAGATTGACTCAAATTCCTACACTAACTGCCCTAAAGAAAGAGAGACATACCCATGTGTGGGCATAAATACTATTTACCTCAGCCTTTCAACACCTGATGTCTGGCATGCAACATAAAATTTCAAGATACAAATCAAAACAAGAGAACAAAAAAAAACTTTTTTGGGGGGTTCCTGGGTGGTTCAGATGGTTGGGAGTCTGCCTTCAGCTCAGGTCATGATCTCCAGGTCCTGGGATAGAGCCCCAAGTTTGAGCTCCCTGCTTATCAGGGAGTCTGCTTCTCCATCTCTCCCCCTGCTTGTGCTCCCTCTGTCTCTCTGTCTCTCTCTCCCTCTCAAATGAATAAATAAAGTCTTTAAAAAAAAAAAAAAACTTTTTTCAACAGATAATGCAGTTGACACAACCTATTTCAGAAGTTACCCAGATGTTGGAAATACCAGTCAAGGATTTTCCCAAAGGACAAGCAAGAATGAGTCCCTGTAACCAAAGATGAACAGCATAACCCTGGATACCTAGATAAACCACTGTTGGTACTAAGAAATGTTTTCTGATGGTGAGGGGCAGGCAACTGTAAAGGAGCTTTATATCTTATCTCTCCACCTATGGTATCATCATGGTTGTATAGTACACAGGATAATAAATTTGATTTACTATTTAAGAGTAAACCAAAGGACAAGCAAGAATGAGTCCCTGAACTACCAGTCAAGGATTTTAAAATATCTATAATTAATATGCTAATGGATCTAATGGAAAATGTGGATAACTTGCACAAATCAATAAGATAGGAAATATCAAGAGAGAGATGGAAACTATTAAAAAGACTCAAATAATAATGCTAGAAATACACACACACACACACACATGCAAATACACACACACATCACATCACATCACATCAGCTATGAAGAATTTTTTCAATGGCCACATTAGCAGAGTGCACTCAGCTGAGAAAAGAATCAGTGAATTTAAAGATAGCCAATTGAAATTACCTGAATTGAAACACAAAGAGAAGGAAAGAAGGAAGGAGGGAAAGAAGGAAGGGTGAGAGGGAAAAGAAAAGAGAAAAGAAAAGAAAAGAAAAAAGAAAAGAGCCAAAAACAACATTCCAGAAGTGAGGGCCAGTGTCACACCATCTACGATGTGGGTTGGTGCTCCAGAGTTGATGAGGGAGAACTGGGCTACAGACGTATTTGAGGAGATGATGACTGAGAATGTAACAAAATTAATGAAAGACAACAAGCCACGGATCAAAGTTCAAAAGATCCCAAATAGAATAAACAGTAAAAAGAAAAAACAAAAATAAAGACCTAGACATATCACAATCGAATTACTGAAAAACAAAACAAAAGGCCTTTCTCGAAACAGGTAGAGAAAAAGATACAGTGACAACAGAGAAACAAAGAAATATCTAAAAAGTTAAAGCAGACTTCTTGTCAGAAAATGTGCAAGCCACAAGACAATGGTAGCAGTATTTTTACAGTACTGAAAGAAGAAAACAACTATCAACCTGAACTCTAGATCAAGCAAAAATGTTTTTAAAAAATGTAAGAACAAACAAATTCATTGCTGGCAGACCTTAAGTACAATAAATGGTAAACAAATTTTTTTTGTAGACAGAAATAGTATGATCCAGATTAAAATTTGGATAAGCACAAAGAAAAGGAGAGCACAAGAAATGGTAAAAAAGGCAATAATAAAAAAAAAAAAAACATATTTTTCTTATCTATAGTTATTTAATATATAACTGACTTTTAAAGCAAATATAATGTATTGAGTTTTTTACATACATAAAGTTAAAATGTATGACAAGAAAAATGCAAAGGATAGAAGCAAGGAAATGGACGTATACTATTGACGTTCCTTATGCTATGTGTCAGTTGGTACAATATTTAAAGTTAGACTGAGATTAAGTCAAAAAGGTGACCAACATAGTTCAGGGGATCTCTCTGAAGGATAGCATTTAAGGTACTCTTCTATTAAACCATAACTTTTTGGCTTATTGAACCACTTAAAAATGACAGATTCTTTCATTTCATTGTAGTCTCAGAAAAGTACATGATAATAAGACTGAATGACTTATATATAGAGTTCAATAAATTGTAATTTCCACTCATGACAGAAAAGTCCTCCGCATACCTTGTTATTTTTACTAAATACCATAGTATATTGATAAATAGAACTGTCAGGTAGAAATGCTGAAATGTTATTATTTTTTAAAGATTTTATTTATTTATTTGACAGACAGTGAGAGAGGGAACACAAGCAGGGGGAGTGGGAGAGGGAGAAGCAGGCTTCCTGCGGAGCGGGGAGCCCGATGTAGGGCTCGATCCCAGGCCCTGAGCCAAAGGCAGACGCTTAACGATTGAGCCACCCAGGCGCCCTGAAATGTTATTTTAGAGTGAATGAAAATATTCTCTAGAAAATAGATTTTTTTTTCAAGGTCCAGGTTTGTCATTTTTTTTTTCAAATAAGTTTATAATAGCAATATGATAAAATAGAAGTCTTAGCCTAAAAGGAATTCTAAGATTATTTGTTTCATTTTACCTTTTGGATAAGATGCAGTTCATTATATGATCTTTACTTTGCAATATAATCAAAACTCTAAAACCTATTCAAAAAATTTTAAAGGTATTTGGCACTCCAACATCATGATTCCCAGATCCGTGTGGTTATGTATGGAGTAAATTAAGTTAGAAATATCTGGGGCGCCTGGATGGCTCAGTTGGTTAAGTTAGAAATATCTGTCTAGATCTTTAAAAATGTTAATAAAGTTATAGATTTTATTTATGAAATTTTCATTTTGATTTAATATAAAATAACCTCCATTCTAAAGGGCTACGTTGAAAATGACACTATCGTAGAAGTATATAAAACATTCATTTCCGTATTTAAGGTTTAATTTACATGCAGTAAAATTCAGTTTTGACAAATATATAGTCATATAACCACGATCAAGATAAATAACAGTTCCATTAACCCCAAAATTCTCATATGTCCCTTTTAGGTCAATTCCTCTCCAATCCCCAGCATCTGCAACTAGTGGTCTGTGTTTTCTCTCCATACTTTTGCCTTTGCAAGAATGTTGTATATACAGTCATACACTATGTAGCCTTTTGATTCATTTATTTTGCTACATATAAAGCATTTTAGTTTCATCCATATTATTACATGTATTAGTAGTCCATTTCTTTTTACTTGAGTAGTAGTATTTCATTGTATGGATACACCATAACTTGTTTATACACTCCATGGTTATACATTCCATAGAGACTTTTGAGTTGTTTCCAGTCTTTGGTTCTTATGAACATTTGTTTCTTATGAATATATCTCACTAAATATTCAATGACATGTTTTTGTATGACCATCAGTTTAATTTCACTTTGGTGGATACCTTGGAATGGTTTTGCTCTATCATAGGTTAGGTGTATATTTAATTTCATGGGAAACTACCAAATTGTTTTCCTAAGTTTCTGTGCCATTTTCCATTTTAACCAGCAATTTGTGAAAGTTCCAGTTGCTCTACATTCTTACTGGCACATGGTAATGGACTTATTAAAAAAAAATTTTAGCCATCATAATAGGTCTGTAGTGTTATATCATTGTGGTTTTAATTTGCATTTATCCAATAACTTTTACATAAGCTTAATCTTCTTTGTTGAACTTTCTGTTTAAATATCTTCACCCCACTTTTTTTTAATTGGGATATTTGTTCTTCCACTATTAAATTTGGAGAATTCTGGCTACAGTTCCTTTCTCAGATATATAGTTTAGAAATATTTTCTCTCAGGATATGGCTTATCTTCTCATTCTCTTAACAGTGTAATTTTGAAGAACACAAGTTCTTAATTTTTGTTAAATTCATTTATCTTTTTTTTTAGTTTTTGTGTATCATGCTTTTGTTGTCATAACTAAGAAATCTTTGCTACTTAAACTGTTTAATATTATGTGTCAACTGGGCTAGTGTCAACGTCTAGTGCGTTGGGGTCCCTGGGTAAGGGTCTACGAAATCACCAGGACACAGGGGATGCAGAGCAAAGGCAGCACTTGCAACTGCATACTGCCGTTTATTTCTCACGTAGCTATATACTTGCAGAGATCAGATAAACATAACAATAAACATAACAAGCCTACATCATCTCAATTCCTTCTTTTTTCTTTTGTTTTAATAAAAGTGCCCTCCAAAGGATGGCCATAGAATTCTGGGAAGGCTTTAGATAGCAAAAATGCAACAGCATAAAGCATAAGATAACAATCAACAATACAAATCCCATTCCTCCAGCAGTATGCCCCAAACTCTGAATAATACCTTTTGGATCTAGTCCCTCAAGTTGCTTAAGAAGTAAATTGGCCAACGTAGTGGCATCTGATACAGTAAGCAAGGCACACATAGCCAAAAATAAATTTTCAGGCGTACAAGCCTTCCCCGTTCGCTGCAGGATTTTTTGCCCTTCCCCACTAAGCTTTTTAATTTGCCCCCAAGTCGGCAAAGCAGTAGCAAATATCTGCCGACGGCGACGTCGTCCTCCCAAATTCAGATGTGCCATGGCCTGTAACGGAAGTTCATCTTGGTCTGGATTCCCCATCCATCGCCTGGTGGGATACGGTGCCGTTCGAATTGGCCCTCGACCGGATCCATCGCGTGGGGAGCCAGGAACAGGTCCGTCCATCCTCTGTGGAGACATAAGCATAACCCTTCCCTCTGCAAAGCAATAGCCCTGGTTGCCATTCTGCATCTGCAGTCGGTTTAAACCATATATGTTCATTTAATGGAGGGGGAGCAACCTCTCCCTCTATGAACTGTTTCTCTGCACGGGAGAGGATATCTCCCTGCGGAAGATTCAAGAAATTTAATGCGAGCAGAGCTTGTTGCAAAATAGAACGTGCATTTGATTGAGTGAATGCTAAGATATGATCCTTTTTCCTCCTTTTTAATTTTTTAATTTGTAACTTTAAGGTATTATGTGCACGTTCTACAATAGCTTGCCCTTGAGGATTATACTCAATGCCTGTTTTATGCATGATACCATATTGTTTACAGAAAGTTTGAAATTTTTTACTGCTATATGCAGGTCCATTATCTGTTTTAATAGTGGATGGTAAACCCATCACAGCAAAAGTTTCTAGAAGATGGGAGATGACATGCTGTGTGGTTTCACCACTTTGTGCTGTGGCCCATATAAATTGAGAATATGTATCTATTACCACATGTACATACATACAAAGTTCAGAAAACCACATCTGCCATTGCAGATACTCAGGCTCCTTTAAAAGAGCCCGACAGAGGACCCTCCAGTCCTCAGGAGAAAAATTATTATAATGTCGAGCTAGACCATTAACTAGCTCCTTAACATAATGTGATTGAGGTCCATATAAAGACACTGCCTTTTTCAAGCAACCAATATCTTCTATACCTATTCCTTCATAATATGGTGCTTGTGCCATTCCCTGGACCAGGGGAGGCCTAATAACAGGAAAAGCAAAGACAGAATTACCTGCGCCAGCCTCATCATCGCTATCCTCTAGTGCATCAAGCTCAGCTAAAGCAGCAGAAAGGAAAGGATTTTTAGAAGAAAGAGCTGGTACAGACGGCAAAGGCGGAGCAGAGGGCTTCCTAGAGGGTTTCTTAGACTCTTCCGCCATAGCCATAACCTGCTGAAAAACCTTCCACATACGCTCCACCTCGGGATCCGACTTTACTTTCGGTTTTGGTTCTTCATTACCACACTCGCTAGGCTCACGGGATGGTGTAAGCTTAAAGGTATCTTTCTCTACCGCCCTTTTCTCATTCGTATCTAAAGGGAGGTCTTGTATTGAAGGAGCCATCTCCTTATGGAAGTCTTCGACCGTGCGGTCATCCTCCATAGCTTTAAGCACTGTAAAAATAATCGACCAAATAGACCAAAACCGCACGGGAATTTTTTCTCCCTGTCTCATTGCCTTCTCGACGTTATGTCGAACTCGCCGCCAATTATCCATGTCTAAGGTTCCCTCCTCTGGAAACCAAGGGTTCCATTCTCGAACCACCTTTAAGCACAGCTCAATATCATTAGAAGCGACAGTAATACCATAGACAGCAAGTGAATGCTTCAGCATTCGAACATAAGGAGTAGAAGTTTCTTGTCCCATCACCCTGTACTTAATTAAGTTACTCACCCTTCCTGTACGTCCTTCAGGGTCCCTGTTCAGGCGCCAATTGTCAACGTCTAGTGCGTTGGGGTCCCTGGGTAAGGGTCTACGAAATCACCAGGACACAGGGGATGCAGAGCAAAGGCAGCACTTGCAACTGCATACTGCCGTTTATTTCTCACGTAGCTATATACTTGCAGAGATCAGATAAACATAACAATGTGTACTTAAAGTATCAACCCAACATCCGTGAAGTAAGATACACGAAATTCACTAAGAACAAAATACATCCTGTTTATGCTTGCAGAATAAAGAATTCTCTTAGCCATCCTTCCTTTGGAGACAACATGTTCTTTGTCTTTAGAAAGAACACTTCTGATTAGAAAGACACACTTTAAGCGAGGCAAGAGCCACTTCCTGCTGATCCAGGCATTTAGGACTTGCAACATGAGATAAGGGGAAGAGAACATTTTCTCCTCCTGGCCTAGGCCTGCCTGGCCGACCTTAACCTCAGTGCAGTCCTCAAATGATCTGGGCCTGCAAGGGGCCTACAAGCCTACATCATCTCAGGCTAGGCTATGGTGCCCAGATATTTATTTGATCGAATATTATTCTGGATGCTTCTGTGAGGTGGCTTTTGAATGAAATTGACATTTAAATCTCTGACTCTTAGTCAAGCAGTTCCCCTCTCTAATGTGGGTGGGCCTCACATCCAATCAAATGAAGACCTGAATAGAACTAAGACTGACCCCCTGCAAGCAAGAAGTAATTTTGAGAGTGGACATCTTTTAGACTAAAACTGCAATAACAGGTCTTCTCTTGATCTCAAGCCTACTCCACAGATTTTGGACCTGCCAGTCTCCATCACTGCGTGTGCCAATTCCTTGAAATTGAAATCTCTCTCTCTTTTTCTCTCAGAAACTACACTAGATAATACATTGTATATAACAGATAATACATTGTATATAACAATTAATGTAAATATGCAATACATAATTTAGAGAGAAAACAATAAAAAAATTTAAAACATGTGAAAAAGCTAAAAAATCAAAAAGAAAACCTGAGGCAACACATAAATAAAAACTTTAGGAAGCAGCTCCAACCCCCTAGGGATGGAGATCCAGAAGGAGGAGTCAGGTTATCAGAACAGAAGTGGAGATGGGGCTAGCTCTGGGGCTCTGCCAACCGCCATCCCATGAGCTCACTGCCAGGCCGTTGCTGGTCCCTCTAGAGGGTGTGACAAGCTGATTCTGGAATTGGCAGGGGAAAGGTTGAAGATTATAATCGACTGCTGTTCATAGGATGGGCCTTTACTGGGATGACTACAACAAGAAAAAACAACTAACCAGCAATTTCCTTTCTCACCTCCTGCCTTTGATCCTCTCCAGTACATACTGGCATAATTCAACAGTCTGGCAAAGGAGAAATGCAGTTTTCAGAGTACCAGCCCCAGCATCACAAAGCATATAAAAGGTATGTTTGGAGCTGAAAGACAATAGTTTAATACCTATCCCAGTAGGAATCATTTATTTTCAACAGGCTGAGTGAATTGTAAGTGGGGATTTTAAACTTTTAAATTTTATAACCCATGTCTCATTAAATACCAATATCTAAATTGCAAAAATTATTCATCTAAATAAATTCCCTTTTGTGTAATGGGTGTAGTTTCAAATTTCTATTATCAGAGAAATGACTGTCAGTTCAAAAGCCCGATAGCTAAATATTATTTCTGTGGACTGAACATTGCTGACAGTGATAGAACACTTTTAATATTTCTTTGTTTTACCAAATTTCAGCTGAGCTAACAGTTGCATTAACTGAAGAGTTTTCATTTAGTTGTTCAGAACATTGATTACTCCAGGAAGTATTTCTTTTAGGAATATATACTAAGTGAATTTATAAAATTAAAAAAAAACTTGATCTGCTATAAATGTGATGCTATATTTTATTACATGTTTATTAAAATAGAGATCAAAATCTGCAAAAAATAAAGAAAAAGAAAAAAATGCATCCTTATGATAGACAATTCAGATTTCTAAGAAAATGCTCATACCAATAACTGGAATTCTCCTAACCCCTATCAAATTGATAGATTTTTATGGTGTACATTTTAGGATCATTTTAATTTCTAAGTGTCATATTATAAAACCAAGTTCCTTGTAAATAGTAGACATTTAGTACCTGTTATTTCAAATGCTGCATTAATGAACTGAGTAAAAAATCTGCTCTGTGAAATTTTTAGAAAGACAAGTTCAGCAAATAAACTCTGTTTATTTATAAATGTTTATTCGTAATCACATTGGTTGAACTGTATTTTCCAATATAAGAGACCTAATTACAACCAATATTCACTGTGGGAAATATCATCCTCTCTTTGAAAGCCTATGGTACTTGTCAATATCATTCATATCAATATAGCAATTCATTAGATAGACAGATAGATGACAGACTGAGTAAAGTTCTTTGATTCTTGAATATTTTTTACTTTCTGACTGGCATAGATGCAGAAGGGAAAGATAGGACTTCTTATTAGTATGGGCAGGTTAGATCTTTTAGAAAGAAAACTTTGAAAATGTGATTATGTTTACCTCAGGTTAATAAAATGGATCATCCTGGTTATATACATTCATAATAGATTTGAGAATAGAGCATATGCTCTTAAAAGGAAGAGGATAAATTGGAAAGTATGTATATTCCATCAATGTTGGAAAGCTAATTATAAAGAATTTCCCTTTAGAAACTTTGCTGAGACTCTCTATGGTAACTGATCCAACTTTTCTTTGTTACTTTATTGTATTTTAGAAATATATCATCCTTTCTTTGAGATGTTTTTCTGATTCATTGAAAGGCAACATAACCAGGAAATTGGGTTCTTCCACTAAAGACACTTATCAAACAGACTGTTTCAAATTGCTTTGGCTTAGAGACAGAGATAGTTTCAGTGAAAGTGCTATTTATTGTAAGAGGAAAAATTTATTTAAAAATCCTGATCAGAATTAAAGAACCTAGAAAATGTGTACATAATCCAAAGTTGGCACCACAGTTTTATCTTAATACTTTTTAAAACATCATTACAAGTATGCATGCATATATACAGTATTCAGAAATATTTTGTCCCACCATTTATCATCAAATAACTTTCAGAATGAGCAAGGGGCTTTCTTCTATGTATACATATACAGCATTTATTCTGTTCCCTCTGAAGATAAGTTCCAGATAGAAACTTGTATAATTATGTTTCTAAATTCATTTCAATAACTGTCCATCTCAAATCAAAGATTTGATAATTTGTAACTTATCAAATTTGATAAATTGTAACTTTTTTCATGGAACAAGTGGCTTAGTATTAAGAGTATAAGTTTGAATAGAATGAACTTTCACTTTTACCAAAATGAATTCAACTGTATATAAGAGTGCCTATAATTTTATCTTTGTATTTCTATCTTATTTTACTACATTTTAAAAATTTGACAGTTGGTTAAGCATCAGCCTTGGGCTCAGGTCATGATCCCAGCATCCTGGGATCGAGCCCCGCATCGGGCTCTGTGCTCAGCAGGGAGCCTGCTTCTCCCTCTCCCACTGCCTGCCTGTCTGCCTAATTGTGCTCTCTCTCTCCCTCTGTCAAAAAAATAATTAAGTCTTAAAAAAAATTTTTTTGAGCCACCTTTTATAGTATTCTCTGTGGGAGTGTTGGTATGAGCTACTTATCTGTCAAGATAAGAACAGGGGTCCTTCAGGTTAATTTCTTTAAATATCCCCCCCCCCCCCATTTCTCTGCTCTTGTATAAACAGGCTGATTTATGTTTTGAGTTGATTTTCTAGTTTTATTAACATTTCTCTCAGTCTTTTAAAACTTATTCTACTTACCAAATGGATTCCACAATTTTATTCCTCAAAGATTTTATCCATTTTCTCTCCCATCTTCCCTCCCTTTCTCTCTCTCTCCACATATACAATAGACATGCACTTTTATGCATAATTTTCTAATTTTTAAAGTATTAATATTTTATATGTATTCCCTTTACATAGACTTCTTTTTTATTTCTTAGAGGCAGTATGTTCTCTCCACTTTATGAGGACAATAATTTTCAGTTTTCTTTGTTAACATAATCATCCCAATGAGGTATAATTTATAAACAATGAAATGTATGCATTTTGAGTTTGCATTTTAAGCTTAATGAATTTTGATGAAATATACTTATGTAATCACCATCTCAATCATGTAGATGTAGAACATTGCCATCACCCCAGGATGTTCCTTCATACTGCTTGCAGTCATAACTCCATGCCTCCATGCTCAAACACAAACCTGATCCTTTCATTGTATGAATATAAATATAAATGCACATAAATATAATATAAATGTATTTATGCATTTATGGATGGATAGCATTCAAATTGTTTCCAGCTTGGAACTATTATGAATGAAATAAGTATAATCATTCTTGCACACATCATTTTATAGACATTTCTGTTTATTTCTTACATAAATATGAAGGAGTTGAATTGCCAGGTCATAGGGTAGGTAAGTGTATGTTTAGCTTTATGAGAAATTGGAAGACTTTTCCAACAGAGTTTTATCATTTCATATTCACACCTGCAATGCATAAAAATTCCAATTTCATCACATTCTTCCCAACATTTGGTATCATCTATATTTTTATTTTTTAACTCTGTATTTCAAAAAGGTATAAAGTAGGGCACCTGGGTGGCTCAGTTGGTTAAGCGACTGCCTTTGGCTCAGGTCATGATCCTGGAGTCCCGGGATCGAGTCCCACATCAGGCTCCCTGCTCAGCAGGGAGTCTGCTTCTCCCTCTGACCCTCCCCCCTCTCACGCTTTCTCTCTCTATCTCATTCTCTCTCTCAAATAAATAAATTTTTAAAAAAGGTATAAAGTAGTATCATATTATGAATTTTCTTAATGATCAAAAATGCTGAGTATCTTTCCATGCTTCTTAGCCATAATTTCTTTTGTGAAGTGAATATTCATGTCTCTTCCCATTTGTTAAAAAAAAAAAAATTGTTTGGTTGTTTAATTGCTTAACATATTCTGGATACAAGTCCTTTTACAGATACATATTTAGAAAATATTTTCCCACTTTGTATTTTGCTTCTTTATTTACCTGAGTCCCTTAAAGAGCATAATTAAGTCTTATTTATCAATTTTTACATTTACTGCTTTTTATGGTCTGTTAAGGAATCTTTACTTAACTCAAAATCATAAAGATTTCTTCCCATGCATTTTTCTAGAAGTTTTAATTTTAAGTTTTAGTTTTAACATATATTTAGGTCCATGTTTCTTTAATTTCTGGGTCAGGTAGGGATGGCAGTTTATTTTTTTCTCCATATTTATATTATGTTCCAACCCTTTTTGTTGAAAATACTACTCTTTCCCCACTGAATTATCTTGATGCATTTTTTAAAAATAAATTGACCATATATGTGGAAAATTTCTGGACTCTCCATTCTGTTCCATTAATCCATATGTTGATCTTGCTCTCAGTACCACACTGTCATGAGTTATGTAGCTGTAGTTATAGGAGGTATTGAAGTCAAGTTGTACAAGCCCTCCAAATTGTTCCCCCCACCTGCCCCAAATTATTGAAATTCTTCGAGAATCTTTGCATTTCCAAATAAATTTTAGAATCTTGGAAGTTTCTATAAACAACAACAAAAATATCTTTTGGGGGTTTTGATTGGAATTGTACTCAATCTATAGATTAATATGGACATATTCACAATATTATTAACTCTTCTAACACATGACCATATATCTTCCAATACATGACAATATGATTCTTCCAATACATGGTATGTCTCAACACTTGTGTTTGTATGATCACTGAATTGAAAATATTTTCTAATTTTCTTGCCTTATGAATTTTATTAGAAGTGGAGTTATATAATTTCCAAATATTGGGAAATTTCCCAGGTTTTGATTTCTAATTTAATCCCCTTCTTGTCAGAAATCTATTCTGCTATATTTAAATCATTTTAAATTTATTAAGACATTTTATGGCCCAATATACAATATACAGTTTATCCTGATAAACATTTCATGTGCACTCGAAAAAAATACATAGTCGATAGTTATTGTATGTTGTGGTCTATAAATATCAGTTGAGATTGGCTGATAGCTTTGATAAGATCCTTCCTGATTTTTTGCTTTCTTGATTTATCAAATACCTAAAGAAGTATCTTAAAATCATGAACTGTGATAATCACTTTGCCTATATTTTGCTTCTTTTTGTGGGGGGTTAGTTTTTATTTCATATATATTAAGCTATATGTTTTTTGAATTTATACCTAGGAGTGTTAGGTATCCTTGACACTTGCTTCTTTTTTTTTTTAATTTGATTTTTTTTTTTTTTTTTTAGCTCTTGACATAGTTGCAACTTTTGAATGAGACCATAACTCCTTTAAAAGTACAAGCAAGATATGTCCAATTTATCATTCAGGTTTCCCTCTAGATCATTTAGATGTTAATTTAAGTTTAATTTTACTTAAGTTTAAACTTACTTAAAATAAGTAGAATGAGTCCATAAAGTAAGATCCTGTACAACAATAGCTAAGCAAATGTGACGTTAATTCACTGTGGCAAAACCACAACCTTATATTAATAGAGATATTGCTATAGTTCTTATTCTATTTTTATAGCAGCAAGGAATTTTCAAAAAAGGACTATACGTATCCAGTTGAACCTGGGGAAGACTGAGTTTTTTACAATTTTATTTAGATCTAGCGAATATTTCTCCTTACACTTTGACCTATTCTCAAGGAGCTGATGACTTGTTTCTTTAGCATGTGCAATGTCCTTCTTTATCTCTGATAGCATTCCTTGTCTTGAAGCCTACCTTGCCTGATATTAATATAGAGATATGTCCCTTTTTAAGCTTAGTGTTTGCGTGGTATATATCTTTTGCATTCCTATTCCTTCCAACCCTATATTTAAAGCACATCTTGGGGCACCTGGTGGCTCAGTAGGTTATGTGGCCGACTCTTTATCTCAGCTCAGGTCTTGATCTCAGGGTCATGAGTTCAAGCCCCACATTTGGCTAAACACTGGGTATGGTGCCAACTTAAAAAAAATAATAAAATAAAATAAAGCACATCTCTAATAGATATCATATAGTTGTGTTTTGTCTTTTAATCCTAACA
The DNA here is from genome assembly GCF_011800145.1 of Mirounga leonina. Taxonomy (NCBI): domain Eukaryota; kingdom Metazoa; phylum Chordata; class Mammalia; order Carnivora; family Phocidae; genus Mirounga; species Mirounga leonina. The sequence goes on along the minus strand of NW_023270233.1, from coordinate 455,192 downwards.
GTCTGCCTTAAAATTGGAATGTGTAGTCCACAAATATTTAATGTAATTATTGACATGATAGGGCTTACAGGTCACTAAAGACTACTGATTTTCTTCAATCTTTTATTCTCTATTTTTTTTCAGTTGGATTACCTGATTAGATCCTTATATAAATCCAATTACCTGATTGAATAATTTCTGTTGATATATCATCAAGTTGACTCTCCATTTTCAAAAACCTCTAATCCAATTTGCTATTAAGCCTACTGTGAACTTTTACTTCGGTTGCTAACTACTCTTACCTAGTATTTTCACTTTGCTGTATTTTGAAAATTTCTCTGCTATGGTTTTCTGTGTGGTTACTTATTAAGATCATATTTTTCTTTAGTTACTGTATATATTTATAATACTGTTTTGTCAACTTGTCTGCTAAATCTAATATCTGGACATCTTGGGGTCTGTTTCTATTTACTACATTTTTTTCTTGGCTATGAATCATAATTTCTTATTTATTTAAAGATCTAGTTTTTAAATTATATATTGGACATTAAAATTCTCACATTATATAGACACTGCATTCTGGTTTCTTTCTCTACGAAGTGTTCATAGTTTTCATATGCAACTGGTGGCTGTGTCGTCAGTCATATGCAATTGACTATGTGTAGGCTTGGTTTTGTGTTCTGTCAGGGTTGATTTGTGGAAAGCACTAGGTGTTTACCAAGCTTCTCTAACGTGTTGGGGCTCAAACTCCAATTTCTTACGGCCCCACATATCTTGCTGTGGCTATGTTTTAGAATTTAGGGAGGGTCTGAAGTAGGTTTTATGCTAGGGCATGGGCCTTATTCCTAAAATATGGTCTTTCTTGTGTCTCAATTAAATGCTCAGGTGTTACAAAGGTCTTTCCACTCTCCTTGTGCTGGAACTCAAATGTCTGCACCACTGATTGACTTATATTTATTTTGTTCTATTCTCAAACTGGGAGCAGCTGGTAACTTCACATGACCTTGCCTGGAAAAACCACATTCTACTCTCAGCCAAGGACTCGTAGGGACCTTCACACAGATCTGTGCCCCCTCGACTCCCCCAGCATCCCCACTGCTCAGCCACTTCCTCTCTAGTGACTGCAAACTCTAGCTGTTGTAGCAGTCAAGATTCCAATCTCTGCCTTCTCAGCTCAGAATGCTTTATTTGATTCTACTTTTCCACACCATAAGTAGGAAATTGCCCACAAAGAGGAAGCTGGGATGAAGGTAGAGCTTACTTGTGAGTGCCCTTCATTCAGAAATTGCAGTTTTAAGGGCCTGTTATCCTGTGCTTGAAAATAATTGTCCCAGATGTGAAGTTATTAAATAATCCACAGGCTGGAAAAAGATATGTGTAGGGTTTAGGTTGAACAATAGTGGTACTTATGTGATTCTAAAATGGTCTCTGTTTTCATATTTTCCATATAAACAAATATCTTACAATGAGTTAGTATAAGGAATTTTTGAAGTTCCTTTGATCAGCTGGGAAAAAAAAAAAAAAAAAGCTCTGTTGCAAATGCTCAACTCTTCTGTGTTCATGTGAAAGCATCCATAGATAATACCTGCATAAATGGGTGTGTTTGTGCCCCAATACAACTTTGTTTACAGAAGCAGGCAGCAGTGTAGAATTGGCCTCCAAGTCATAGTATGCCAACATTTGCTCCAGATTGTTTTTGATTCTTTCAAAATTACAGCTAAATGTTTAACAATTTTGTCAATGATTTTGTGCATCCTTCTTGCCTGTTGGTTTTTATGGTCCTCTGGTACATAAAAGTTAGATAACTCGAGATCTACAAAAATGAGATGCTGATTTGGATTATGAAAAGTATGAGATGATTGATCAGTGTTGAACTTTATTTTGGTGGTTTGTCTTTTGAATAAACTCCTCCATCTTCCCTTTTTAGTCCCTCACATGCTACAGATGTGGGTGCTCCCAATTATATTGGTAAGGAGGCTTAGAAAGCCTCCTTAATATAAATTTGGAGCTTACAAATTCTTTCCATTTAAGACTTTTTCACTGAATCAGGCTTGAATCCCTTCTTTCTCTCAACTTCTTTTGGCATTCTGAACGTTGTTTATCAATAAAATTCTATAGGATTTTTGCAAAACAAACAAACAATAAATAAGCAATGCCCCTGATTTTTTTTACACCTGCATTTATAAAGGTTATAATTACAGAAGAGATTAATCCTGGTAGGAATGACCAGCAAGGTTCAAAATAGCTAGAGAAATTTGATAAGACATTTTATGATTTGTTAGTGGAAGAAAGAAGGAAATTAAAAGGATGTGGTTCATTCCAAGATACGTCTGCTTCTTAAACTCAGATGAGCAATAAGTCTGAAAAAAATTCTCACTTATTAAGAAAATAAATGACACAAATTTATTCTTAAGAATAATTATTACTGTCATTTTCACTTACATGCTACCAGAGTTGTGTGTTTTTAATTTCACAATAAAACAAGTGAAATAGAGGGTTAAGAGCCACAGAGTGATGGTAAAGTTTTGCAGGTGTGCTTAATCAGGTATTAATTAGATAGTGGGTGAGACACATAAATAGGAAGTACTGAGGGTTACCATGGAGTTTTTGAAGAAGAATGGTGAAAGACCAGAACTATGTAATCATAAAGACTAAGTGGCACTCTAATTTTTCATTTTAATGCTTAATGTCACTCTAATGCTTAGTGTTATTATAAAATGTATGCTGTGCTCTGAAAAAGACATATTTTTATAAATTTAATTGAAATATTTACATTTTTGCTGACTTTATCCTTGGGTAAAGTCTTGGTGTCAAGAAAAAATAATAAAAAAAGACTTGTTTAAAGGTAGTTTCTTCTTTGTATATATGACATTTCACTGTCTTAAATAGGTTAAAGGAAGTAATGTCTCCATGAATATCTGTTTAATAACCTTATATTCAAATATGCTTGTTGGAATTCTTATTGAATTAATTGGCACATCAGTAGTATATACAAAAGATCATGGAATTCCTGTTGCAAAAAAATTCATGAATTTTATCTAGCATGACAGTTAGTGCCACTGAGAAACAGGCACCATGATAGGGTCAGAAGTCTCAGATATTTATTGAGGGACATGCCTGAATGAGTGAGTGAGTGAGTGAGTGAAAGAAAGAAAGAGAGAAAGAGAGAGAGGGATGGAGCAAGAGAGCGAGAGTGAAAGAGAAGAATGGAGGAAGGAGATGGGGGAGAGGAAGTAAGTAGGGAGAGGCTCCAGATCAAGATGCAGGTCTGCAATCTGTGAAAAGAGAAAGGGAAAAATTAGGTATGAAAGCTCCAGAAGACAATGAAATTCTGAGAAAGTCTCAGCCAAGCTGAAAGGGAGCTCCCAAGCACAGGCTGCTTTTTGGAAGAGCACCCACATCAAGCAGGAGAGGATTGGCTCTAGAACTTCATCATGCTCTGCTACTGGATTAGAGCAGTCCATAGGAACCATGTCTATGGTGTGAACCGTGAAGGTTCCAAAGGTGTTGCAACTGAAAACCATTTGTCACCGGTGCTCCCTGTAGTCAGCTGCCATGAAGGTGGAGCAACTCCATGGCCACTGACAGAAGTTCTACAACTTCAAACGGGAACTGCATATGGTGGAAGCAGTTTTAACTGTCAGAAGTATTGTCTATGCAGATTAACATATTTTCTAATGAAATATATTTTAGTTAGTAATTACATTTACACAATTCATCCATTGATAGGAATATGATCCCAGTACCAAGGATAGTGCTCAAAATATGGTTGCTGTTCAATATAAGTTTGAGAATAGCTGTATGTAGTTTTTTGTAAGAGTACATGATCTACCCTCTTTTTTAATCCCATGAAGTGTGTGTTATAACAAATACCCAGTTGTAACATTGATTAAGCTCATTGCCCCTAAACCAGGCTACCTGGGACCAAAGCATGGCTTCAACATTTCCTAGCTGTGAGCATTTTGGCAGGTCAATTAACCTCTCTCTGCCTTAGTTTCCTTGTTGTAAAATTGGAATTGTAATAGTACCTTATCATAGAATAGTTATGAGGATTAAAAACAGTATGTTAAAATATTTAGAGCTGTGTCTGATAAATCGTTAAGTGCTCAGAAAAGTAAGCCAGTATTAATCACATCATCATTATTAACATGTATCAAAAGCTATAGTTTATGATTAATAAAGCATTAGAAATGTCTCCACCGTGGAAAAAGATTTGATAAGGGTGCTATCACCAGCTCAGCAATTGAGCAAATGTATCATATCAAATGATAATTTAGTTCAAAATGCTGGAAACAGGGAGGACCTACAGGTAACAATAATGGCAATATATAGAAAAAAGATAAAATAATAATAATAAAAAATTGAACACATGTCTGATATAAAGCTGTGTTCTAAAGGCTCCAGTCACATCAGTACCTTTCAGATGCAAGCCTGATGAAGAAGCTGCTGTGGCTACCATTTGTGGACACAAACCTGATGATAATGCACCTCTGTGCTCAGGTCTGCCTTGGCCAATATCAATCTACTTGGCTTTTCTATAATTCTACTTCAGAACTGACAATTTAGTTAAGGTTGTCTTCCAAGTTTTATGATTGACATTTTCCTGCCTTTCTTCCTGCCCCCTATAGCATAGCTCCATAAGCCTATCTACAAAAATAGAATAGATTCCTATCTCCTAAATGTTTTGGAAACATTCAGCTAAGTTTGAGAGTTATGCTGGTATCTCTAGCTTAACATTATTATACAAGTCGATCAGTTATTTCATTCATTCAAGCACGCAAAGAATATTTTGATAACTTCTATATTTTAGGCACTGCAGTGAAAAAAAATAATGGTGAAAAAATAGGGATGAAAAGCATATTAAGATCCCGTTTTCATGGATTTTATAGTAGTATAGTGGGGAGTTAAACCTATTTCAGATCAATTTCCTTTCTACCACAATTACCATTCTCTAACCAGTCCTTAAAGTCCCTAGGTCTCCTGTTTAACTGCTGGGGAAGTAGTATATAGATCCTACAGGTGTTGCGATGGCTGGATTGAATATTAATGAATGTCAATAACTTAAGTTGACTAAACAGTCATACCAATTACCTGAAGGGTTATCTGCTATACTCCAAAACAATGGAAAATTCTTGATATGTTAACAACTTGGAACATGGTAAAATCAAGAATGAGATATGGAAGGATAATATATTTCTTATTTACAAGAAAAACATACTTGTTCTTAAATGTTAGTTTACTGATTCTCTGATAGACTAAAAAACTGATAAAAAATTTTTAAATGATAATAACTTCCATGCATACTCAAATTTAGAGCAAAATACTATCAAATTCACTATTTCACTTAAACCTGAAAACACTCAGTAATGTAAGTAGGGCAAGTGCCATTAATCTCCATCTTACAGATTAGGAAGTGGAATCCCAGGTTAAATGGTTTAAGTTTACATGGTTAAAAAATAAGAGTTCTTTTTTTTTTTTTAACCCAGAGTTCTCCAGAGTCTATGTTTCTTCCATGTGTCCCTGCTCTCTAAATTATATTTGATACATTATTTAAAAGCACATTTAAAATTCACTTGCCCATGAAGTGATTCTGTTTTCTGACCAGGTCTATATTATTAACTTTTCATTTATCCTACCTCACTTGCAAATTTATAATTCCTTTTATAGTGTAAATAATTGAAAATTTGATATTTTAAATAATACCTCATGTTACACACATTTCGTTTCCGTGTAGTTCACTACATTAAGCTTATGATATTAAGAAAATGTAATAATGGATACTTGCACACATTCCAGATCCAGTCAGCAAACATCTTCTATCTGCCCTGTTAGGAACCATGCTCAAAGTTGTGGAAGAGTCACCAAATAGCAAGCCATGGTCTCTGCCTTAAATTACTTAAGCCCTAGTAGTGAGACAAGCCGTAAATACAAATAATTATAATAAAAGGTAAAATGAAATAAAAGAATTATGGACAAGGTCCTATGAGATAACAGAGTGGGGAAAAACTGCTTTCCTTTGAGAGATTTTTTTTAGAAATGTATAATCATACAAAAGGTGACATATAACTTGGGCTAAGTTGCCTTGTGACAGGTAGAGATGAAGGTGGAGAAGATATTTCAGTAAACAAAAGATCTAAAACACAGCAGGGAGGAAGAAATTAATAATAAGTCCTGATTTGGGGGAAATATATGCATGAGTGGATGCAGTTAAAAGAAGGCTGGCTATTCTGAGACCAGACCATGGAAGACCTTGGATAACATGATAAAGCTATTAGAGATTTGTATACCTTGTCCTGAATAGAATTGGGCCAGCGAGGGTATTTGGCAAAGGAATGATAAATTCAGAGATGTCTCTTAGGAAGAGTGCTTTGGTAGCAATATGAAAGATATGATAGAGAGGGGATCAGTGACAGAGATGAAAATGACGTAAGAAGTCTCATGCAAGATGTCCGAGTAATTGATTATGAAGACCTTAGTGAGCTTTGTGGCCTAGGAATGAAGGGGTTACGATGGAAAAGAGAAGTATTTCAAAAGTAAAACCAATAGCCCTTGGGAGGTAATCAGATATGAGAGACAGAAAGAGCATCATTCATTTAATCCTGAGCTTATTCCTCAGACATTTATTGTCTATTTTGTGCCAAACAATGATCTAAGGTCTAGCATTAAGAGGCAGATGCACAGTCTTCTGCAAGAAATATATTCTTCAACAGAGCATTAAAGTGCAGAGTGATCACTGCTGTATCAAACACAAGTGTGAGATGCAGGTTGTTCAGTGTGGCCCGACATGGAGATCACCAATACTGTGGGTTAGATCGAGCAACTGCAGAGCATGATGCAGGCAGTAAAGACAAAGAGTGCAGAAAGGGAGGAGCCTGTTTTGGAAGGGATAATGAGAATTTGGGCTTATATGTGCAAAGGCATCAGCAGACCAAATATGGACGGTTACATTAAGATGTCATACAATGGATACCTGTGACTAAGAACATTTCTTCCAAAATCAAGCACATTTGAGAATATTATAATGTGAGCAATGACTACTGTAACACAACCTCATATGCATCTAAATTCTCTTCATACGTATTACCATTTAAAAAAACATGCTTTTCAGAGGGTCTTCTGGTACCAAAAATGTTTTCATTATGAAAAGATGAAGAGATACTGATCTAATTTTTAAATGCAACAAACATCCTAACATTACTGGGCTAAGCTGTGCTTTTGGATTTCAAGATACAAGGGAAAAAACACTGAATATTTTGCTGGTTAGTCTTTGGCAGTCACTTTCTCAACTGATTATTTGAAAGAGAATTAAAGTCTCAGGAGAAGGAAAGTAGCTGCATTGAGTACTCAGCTCCTTTCTGCCCTGTGTGCTAATCCCTTTCACCCAAGATAACACCAAGCTTAAACTAAAATCTCACTCCATTTAGAGTCATCACCTTTCAGAAAAAAAAACAGAGCTTTCCGGACATTTAGAAACAGAATCCAAAATTTTGAGAGTTATCAGAGAAGTGTGTACTTAACCAGGTAAGAAATTCTGCAATCCAATGTAAAAGTAAAGATATTGCTAATGTACTTGGTAAAATAAAAAGAGTAATTAATAATTGTGTACCCCCCAAAATGACTGGCATCAGAATATAGCCTATAAATGAATAACTGAAGAATACTATAAATCAACAAATAAAGATGCAATTAATACATTTCTCTTAAACTAACCAAGCAAATTGTGCTTTAGACCGTAGATTTTTAAAATTACTTGTATATTTTCTTATACTAGCCACATGATTAAGAAGAAAATCTGTATTTCACTCTGAATTATTACATCCAAATCCATTTCCTTCTACCCTAGTAAGCAATTAGTTTATATGAGTATGGACTTCTTAGTCATTTAAAGTATGAATGAATGAATGAATGAATGCAAGCAAGCAGCAACCTTCTATCGTGCAAAATCCACACAAGATCAAAAAAGAAAGTCATTGTTAATAACCTCTATTTAGAACTTAGAAAATAGATAAGTGTATTTAATAAATTTCTCTGTCTGTTGGTTTAAAAAAAAAGAAAAGAAAAAACCCTGCTTTCTGTCCTATCATCTTGTGTCCATGTGCCAGTCTTACGTTTCTGTGGCTTTATACATCATCCTCCTCTGCAAAAATCACCTCCTTCTCTTCTATTAACCCATGCCAATCACACATTTCAAAATGAGATTCATCTCCCTAAATATTTTTGATGCCTTGATCTATCTTCTCTTGTATTTATACTCTTTCCCCATTTCATATGTAACATATTTTTTAAAAGTGATAAGAAAGTAATTGGCTTCCTTTTCTGTTTAATTTGTATCATTTGTGCCATGAGAGGTACCCAATATGTAAAGTTCAATTTCATTCATGGCTAAACAAATTACTAAACAAACAAATTGAAGACCAATTGTGGGCATAATGCTAGAAATTAGGATTAAACAAAGATCTGTTTTTGGAAAATCCCAGAGTTTATTCATCCCACAATTATTAATCTAATAATTATATTACCAAACACTTTGCTAAGTATGTAGGATATTACATATGGGGTATTTGCCTTTAAGGATCTCACACAGATGGACATATATGTAAAAAATAAAGCATAATTTATGACAAATAAATATGTGAGATCCCAAATTGGATTCTGTCCAGAAAAAGAATATGACTGGAACTGGCAAAATTTGAAAAAGGCCTGTATTTAGTTAATAGTATTGCATCCATATTAATTTCCTGCTTGAGATCATTGTGCCAGAGTTATGTAAGGTATTAATATGAGAGGGCAGTGAGTAAAAGGTACTTAGGACTTGTTTGTACTATTTTTGCAACCTTTTGAAAGTCTAACATTATTTCAGAATTAAAAGTTTTTCTGAACAAAAAATGTATCATGAGATAAACCTAAAATACCTGTTGATATGGGAATGATATAAATTCAAGCAGTATTCCCTTTCAAGAAAGGTTTTAATGCTCAACTCTAGGGATTTTGGTTATCAGACAATTCCCAGGTGTCAGCTTCTTTAGGAGGTGCCTCGGCTGCAGAGAGCCCCCTCGCCTGAGTCTCACCCTTCCAACCATGTCCATATGCAGGGACTCAGTAAAGCAGAGGTATAAAGGCTTGACCTTGAGCCTGTGGATCAGCTGTTTAGCAGAGGACATACTCTCTGACAAGCAGTACTCCTTTCAGAATGCTTTCCTGAAGCTTTGTTAAGCCTACACCATAGTTTATCTCCCTTCTTGACCTGTTCCTGCTTCTCCCTACCTCCTTTCCCAGATGTTGATCCCCAAAACTTGTTGCTGCCCATCTACACCTCAGTGTCTACTTCTGGAGAACCCAACTAGTGTTGTTAGAGGACTCTGAGAACACAGATGATAGAGCAATAATAATACAGCTGGTTTTGTTATAATGTGACACATACATTCCTAAAAAGCATCATGCTATGCAAAATTTGCACAATAAAACCCACAGGGTTTATGGGGAAATTAGGTTGAAGGCACAATACTCAAAAATGTAAAGTGTCAGTAACACATTAAAAAAAAAAGATAAGACACAAACAATGAATCATGAAACACTACACCAAAAACTAATGATGTAATATATGGTGAGTAACATAACAATAAAAATTTTTTTAAAAAGATAAGAACCTAATAGAAATCTATTAGCAATTATACATTTTAAGTAGTATACATACTTAATATATAATATATACTTGTTACTATATATTAAGTATACATAATATATACTTAACATGTATATATATTGCATGTATATGACATATATACATACATATACATATATATATATATTAAACAATATATATTACAATAAATATGGCACTTGACCTGAAAAAAACCTTGAAATTTGCTTGTGGAAGTGGACATTGAATGGGTTGTGTCTTGTCAATTACTGTGAAATGGTGGACCGAAGGTTATCTGCAATCACATGGGAAGTTGTAACACCAGATGACATACATGCTGAACTGAGGTATCTGATAGATGTTTCAGGGGTGTGTGTGTGTGTGTTCACATTTTGTGTATTCCCATACAGCTTGGTTCAACTGGATGCAGTTTTCTGCATTCATCTAGGAATGAAAAGAAAACACAACATTTTGTTAAGTTCAAATTGTTCCCTAATACATCCATCACTTTGGAACAAATTTGTGTTTTCAAAACAAGAGTTTTAGGAGAACTGACTATACAAGACAATAAAAGCATGCTTCAGATAGTATTTGATATATGGCAAATGAGTAGTTCGTGAGAAAAATGATACAGATTTTCTGAGGAAGGAGAAGTTACCCTGCATTTCATGTGAAGATCCCAAACCATACTATTTCTGTAAACATGCTGGCTAATAATTTACAATTAGAACATGTTAGTATTTTTCAGTTGAATCAGTGTCAGTCCAAGGAATGCATGATATATGAAATTCAAGCAAACATAAACATTTAATTTACTAATGATTAATTAAAAAGGCAAAATTGAAATTAAAATGTAGAATCCTAGCAAAAAATTATTCTTTCCTGTTGGTGACAGGAAATTTTAACAAATTCATACACAAGTAACAACATGGCGTCATTCATTTACTATTTATTGAGTGCCTGCCATAAACCAGAGACTGGTCTAGGTGCTAGGAATAAAGCATTAAGCAAAATAAAATATTTGTTCTCCTGTGGTTTATAATCTAGAGAAGAAATAGAGAAAAAAATAAAAATACATTTTTGTAAGACAGTGAAAGTGCTTTGAAAAAGATACTATAACAAGGTAAGGATATAGAGAATGATGAGGGTAATGGAGAATTCACCAGAGGGCCTCTTTGGAACTTAAACATTGCTACTCAGTAAAAGAAAGCTTTTTTTTTTTTTTCAGTTACAAAGGTAAATTATTTTGGATCATTACTTTTTACAGAGCTAAGAGCAGAGTATACATTTTTAGTGGACAGTTGTAGTTGTATTTGCCTTGCACCAAAATATGCTCCACCAAAGAGCTAAACAAAATGCTCAACAGATTTCAAAAATGCATGCTTTTAAAGGCATCAGAGATCTATGGAAGCAATGAGTGCTAGGTGAACACAAACAGAACACATCTATATAATCACCACCCACGACAAGAAACAGAACATTCCAGCCCCTCAGACATAGTGTACCTTTCCAGTCATCCACTCTCTGCCAAAGAAAACCACTTCAGTGGGAGACTTTTGTGGGCCAGGAATATTAGAGGGAAATGCTGATTTTGAAACAGTTTCCTGACTTCATTGGGAATGAGCATATCCAAAGGTGTCAGAGATGAAGGACATGCACTTAATTGCCAGAGATAAAATGGGCATGATTACTGTAATAACAATAGGGACAGCATGGAAAATAGAATAATCTGACCCACAGGGGTCTCTGGCTATGGCAGATCGACCATGGGGTCCCTAGGAACAAAATGGATGGTTAAATTTTTATACACCTAGATCTGGACAGCAAGAGCCACAATAGACCATTAAAGTCTATGACCTGAGTCAGTTAATAGAATAAGAGCCCCTGTCATTTGACAGGAAGTTTCAGGAAGAATCTTGGAATATCAATGACATACTCAAAATGTGGACATAGCCGGATCTTTGTTCTATATGTCCCAAAGTGATCTGCAACTATTTAACAAGATTCCTTTGCACTCAGAAAATGGAAGGACTCAGATGGAGATATTTCAGAGATTGCTGAATATGGCCAAATGCTAACTCACTAACACAGGTTAAAACTTCTGTGGATCAGCTGAATAATGGAAATTTGATTGTGAACCTCTCTGATGGCCATACTAGAACCCCAATTTATTTCCTACATTTTTTTTCCAGTGTGAGTTTCTTCTTAATTTCTGAGACATAGTTGGGTTATATTTCTCTGGCAGGCGATTTTGGCCATATGACTGAGTTCTGGCAAGAAAATACAAGTATTTTATTTCAAGTTCTGAGCCATAAAAATCTCTGGCACAATCCTCTTTTTGCTTTCTTTCCCCAAATCCCAGCTAAATCAAAAGAGAGTCTAAAGGAGAGTCAGTCACAAGGAGGAAAACGTCCAGTTTCCAAGGTCTCTTAGGGGGAGGCCATCTGACTACTAACACCCAACCTACACTGGGCCATGAGTGAGAATAAACACTGGGTAAGGCTGTAAGATTTGTAATTATAGCTGTTAGCATTACCTCACTGGTAATTTGCCTATTGCAATACAAATATCCAACAAAAGTCCTTGGATCTTTCTCTTTTGCTATAAAAAATAATGCCAAGGCAATACCACAATCATGTAGAAGCCACAGATTAGTGTCACCATTTTACTTTAAAAGTCAAGGATTATGCTATTATATCTTTTAACTTTGCACTTTGACCAATGCATATCTTGGAGACTAAGGGCAGATGACCAGAAATTTAATTAGGTACAACTGTTATTCTAGATCATACATATTAGCTGTGATTAGAACCCAGATACTCTAATTCCACAGCTTCAGTACTATTCATTTAATAGCCTTCTGTTACAGTCCCCCATAATTCATATGTTGAAATCTTAACCCCTATGTGATGTCAGTAGGAGGTAGAGCATTTGGAAGGTTAGTAAGTCATCAGGGTGTTGACTTCATGAATGGGATTAGTGCCCTTATAAAAGAGACACAGAGAGCTCTCTTACCCTCTCTCTGTCATGTGAGGATACAATGAGAAAATATCCATCTGTAACCAGAGGTAGGTTTTCACCAGAACCCAACCATGACAGCACCCTAATCTCAGACTTACAGCTTTTAGAACCATGAGAAATAAACCTGTTATTTATAAGCCACCCAGCCTATGGTATTTGGTTGTAGCAACCTGAGATAAAACACTTTCTGAGCAAGAGGACTATTATTAAGTTCAGAGAAAAAAGATTTGTTGGGTTCAAGATGGGAAAAGTCATACTATCTCCCAATAAAAGCTTTCTGTAAAAGAGCATAATAAGATGGGATGATGATTATAATTTGTACCATGTTTGAAAAATTAACAAGTGCCTCCTTCTGTATTATCTACTGGGAAGTAGACCAAAGATTAGACACCAAGGATACAAACAGACACAGAATTTGCAGGAATGACTTGAGTGTGAAATGTAGACCCAAATAACTTTTTCAACATTTAAAAAATGTGTGCCAAATAGGTTGTTTTAAGCTAATTTTCTGGGTACACAATAGATACTATATTATACTACATTTTTATCTTATATATCTTTAATTGATTAAAGATGATATTCATATCTGAAATGAGTAGAGTTCTCTGAATAAATGCAGAAACATGGTGCAGTATTCTATTATCTAAATAATAATAATCACTAACGAGAAGTGTATGAATTTGATCCCCTATGGATATTTCCCAGAGCCTTTTTAAAACCTGATACTGACTGAGGACAAATACATGCTTCAAATATAGGGCATGCTTCTGCAAAATAGCCAATTACCAGAACATATTATCTCAGATGTAGTTCAATAAACTAATAAATCTAATTTAAAGAAATAAGTAGTAAGCTTGAAGCTAGGTTTTTATTTTTTTATTGTTATGTTAATCACCATACATTACATCATTAGTTTTTGATGTAGTGTTCCATGATTCATTGTTTGTGCATAACACCCACTGCTCCATGCAGAACGTACCCTCTTTAATACCCATCACCAGGCTAACCCATCCTCCCACCCCCCTCCCACCTAGAACCCTCAGTTTGTTTTTCAGAGTCCATTGTCTCTCATGGTTCGTCTCCCCCTCCAATTTCCCCCCCCTTCATTCTTCCCCTCCTGCTATCTTCTTTTTTTTTTCTTAACATATATTGCATTATTTGTTTCAGAGGTACAGATCTGTGATTCAACAGTCTTGCACAATTCACAGCGCTCACCATAGCACATACCCTACCCAGCACATACCTACCCAGCCACCCCATCCCTCCCCCCCCACACTCCAGAACCCTCAGTTTGTTTCCTGAGATTAAGAATTCCTCATATCAGTGAGGTCATGTGATACATGTCTTTCTCTGATTGACTTATTTCGCTAAGCATAACACCCTCCAGTTCCATCCACGTCGTTGCAAATGGCAAGATCTCATTCCTTTTGATGGCTGCATAATATTGCATTGTATATATATATACCACTTCTTCTTTATCCATTCATATGTTGATGGACATCTTGGCTCTTTCCACAGTTTGGCTATTGTGGACATTTGTATCTTTGGGGTAAATACCCAGTAGTGCAATTGCTGGATTGTATGGTAGCTCTATTTTCAACCTTTTGAGGAACCTCCATACTGTTTTCCAGAGTGGTTGCACCACCTTGCATTCCCACTAACAGTGTAGGAGGGTTGCCCTTTCTCTGCATCCTTGACAACATCTGTCATTTCCTGACTTGTTAATTTTAGCCATTCTGACTGGTGTGAGGTGGTATCTCATTGAGGTTTGATTTGAATTTCCCTGGTGCCGAGTGATGTTGAGCACTTTTTCATGTGTCTGTTGGCCATTTGGATGTCTTCTTTGGAAAAATGTCTGTTCATGTCTTCTGCCCATTTCTTAATTGGATTATTTGTTCTTTGGGTATTGAGTTTGTAAGTTCTTTCTAGATTTTGGATACTAGCCCTTTATCTGATATGTCATTTGCAAATATCTTCTCCCATTCCGTCGGTTGTCTTTTGGTTTTGTTGACTGTTTCCTTTGCTGTGCAATAGCTTTTTATCTTGATGAAGTCCCAGTAGTTCATTTTTACCCTTGCTTCCCTTGCCTTTGGCGAAGTTTCTAGGAAGAAGTTGCTGTGGCTAAGGTCGCGGAGGTTGCTGCCTGTGTTCTCCTCTAGGATTTTGATGGACACCTGTCTCACATTGAGGTCTTTCAACCATTTGGAGTCTATTTTTGTGTGCGGTGTAAGGAAATGGTCCAGGTTCATTCTTTTGCATGTGGCTGTCCAATTTTCCCAACACCATTTGTTGAAGAGACTGTCTTTCTTCCATTGGACATTCTTTCCTGCTTTGTCAAAGATGAGTTGACCATAGAGTTGAGGGTCATTTCTGGGCTCTCTATTCTGTTCCATTGATCTATTTGTCTGTTTTTGTGCCAATACCGTACTGTCTTGATGATGACAGCTTCATAATAGAGCTTGAAGTCGGGAATTGTGATGCCACCAGCTTTGCTTTTCCTTTTCAACATTCCTCTGGCTATTCGGGGTCTTTTCTGGTTCCATACAAATTTTAGGATTATTTGTTCCATTTCTTTGAAAAAAGTGGATGATATTTTGATGAGGATTGAACTGAATGTGTAGATTGCTCTAGGTAGCATTGACATCTTCACAATAGTTGTTCTTCCAATCCATGAGCATGGAACGTTTTCCCATTTCTTTGTGTCTTTCTCAATTTTTTTCGTAAGTATTTTATAGTTTTCTGAGTACAGATCCTTTGCCTCTTTGGAGAGATTTATGCCTAGGTATCTTATGTTTTGGGGTGCAATTGTAAATGGGATCGACTCCTTAATTTCTCTTTCTTCTGTCTTGTTGTTGGTGTAAAGGAATGCCACTGATTTCTGTGCATTGATTTTATATCCTGCCACTTTACTGAATCCCTGTATGAGCTCTAGCAGTTTTGGGGTGGAGTCTTTTGGGGTTTTCCACATAAAGTATCATATCATCTGCAAAGAGTGAGAGTTTGACTTCTTCTTTGCCAATTTGGGTGCCTTTTATTTCTTTTTGTTGTCTGATTGCTGTGGCTAGGACTTCTAGTACTCTGTTGAATAGCAGGGGTGATAGTGGACATCACTGTCATGTTCCTGGCCTTAGGGGGAGAGCTCTCAGTTTTTCCCCATTGAGAATGGTATTCACTGTAGGTTTTTCATAGATGACTTTCTACGATATGGAGGCATGTACCCTCGATCCCTATACTCCGAAGAGTTTTGATCAAGAAAGGATGCTGTACTTTGTCAAATGCTTTTCTGCATCTATTGAAAGGATCATATGGTTCTTGTTCTTTCTTTTGTTAATGCATTGTATCACGTTGATTGATTTGCGGATGTTGAACCAACCTTGCAGCCCAGGGATAAATCCCACTTGGTCGTGGTGAATAATCCTTTTCATGTACTGTTGGATCCTATTGGCTAGTTTTTGGTGAAAATTTTTGCATCCATGTTCATCAAGGATATTGCTCTGTAATTCTCCTTTTTGATGGGGTCTTTGTCTGGTTTGGGGATCAAGGTAATGCTGGCCTCCTAAAACGAGTTTGGAAGTTTTCCTTTCATTTCTTTTTTTGGAACAGTTCCAGAAGAATAGGTATTAATTCTCCCAAAATGTTTGGTAGAATTCCCCTGGAAAGCCTTCTGGCCCTGGGCTCTTTTTGTTGGGAGATTTTTGATGACTGCTTCAATTTCCTTAGTGGTTATAGGTCTGTTCAGGTTTTCTATTTCTTCCTGGTTCAGTTTTGGTAGTTGATGCATCTCTAGGATGCATCCATTTCTTCCAGGTTATCTAATTTGCTGGCATAGAGTTGCTCATAATATGTTCTTATAATTGTTTGTATTTCTTTGGTGTTGGTTGTGATCTCTCCTCTTTCATTCATGATTTTGTTGATTTGGGTCATTTCTATTTTCTTTTTGATAAGTCTGGCCAGGGGTTCATCAATCTTGTTGATTGTTTCAAAGAACCAGCTCCTAGTTTCGTTGATCTGTTCTGCTGTTCTTTTGGTTTCTATTTCATTGATTTCTGCTCTGATCTTTATGATTTCTCTTCTCCTGCTGGGTTTTGGCTTTATTTGTGTTCTTTTTCCAGCTCCTTTAGGTGTAGTGTTAGGTTGTGTACTTGAGACCTTTCTTGTTTCTTGAGAAAGGCTTGTATTGCTATATACTTTCCTGTTAGGACTGCCTTGGCTGTATCCCAAAGATTTTGAACAGTTGTGTTTTCATTTTCATTGGTTTCCATGAATTTTTTAAAATTCTTCTTTAATTTCCTGCTGGACACATTCATTCTTCAGTAGGATGCTCTTTACCCTCCATGTATTTGAGTTCTTTCTGACTTTCCTCTTGTGATTGAGTTCTAGTTTCAAAGCATTGTGGTCTGAAAATAGGCAGGGAATGATCCCAATCTTTGGTACTGGTTGAGACCTGATTTGTGACCTAGGATGTGATCTATTCTGGAGAATGTTCCATGGGTACTAGAGAAGAATGTGTATTCTGTTGCTTTGGGATGGAATGTTCTGAATATGTCTGTGAAGTCCATTTGGTCCAGTGTGTCATTTAAAGTCTTTATTTCCTTGTTGATCTTTTGCTTAGATGACCTGTCCATTTCGGTGAGGGGGGTGTTAAAGTCCCCCACTATTATTGTATTGTTGTCGATGTGTTTCTTTGCTTTTGTTATTAATTGGCTTATATAATTGGCTGCTCCCATGTTAGGGGTATAGATATTTATAACTGTTAGATCTTCTTGTTGGATAGACCCTTTAAGTACGGTATAGTGTCCGTCCTCATCTCTTATTATAGTCTTGGGCTTAAAATCGAATTTGTCTGATATAAGGATTGCCACTCCAGCTTTCTTTGGGTGTCCATTAGCATGGTAAATGGTTTTCCACCCCCTCACTTTCAATCTGGGGGTGTCTTTGGGTCTAAAATGAGTCTCTTGCAGACAGCATATAGATGGCTCTTGTTTTTTTTTTTTTTTATCCATTCTGATAGAATGTGTCTTTTGATTGTGGCATTTAGCCCATTTACATTTAGGGTAACTATAGAAAGATATAAATTTAGTGCCATTGTATTGCCTGTAAGGTGACTGTTACTGTATATTGTCTGTGTTCCTTTCTGGTCTATGTTGTTTTTAGGCTCTCTAATTGCTTAGAGGATCCCTTTCAATATTTCTTGTAGGGTTGGTTTCATGTTTGCAAATTCCTTTAGTTTTTGTTTGTCCTGGAAGCTTTTTATCTCTCCTTCTATTTTCAATGACAGCCTAGCTGGATAGAGTATTCTTGGCTGCATATTTTTCTCATTTAGTGCTCTGAATAGATCATGCCAGTCCTTTCTGGCCTGCCAGGTCTCTGTGGATAGGTCTGTTGCCAATCTAATGTTTCTACCATTGTAAGTTACAGATCTCTTCTCCCGAGCTGCTTTCAGGATTTTCTCTTTGTCTCTGAGGCTCATAAGTTTTACTATTAGAAGTCGGGATGTTGACCTATTTTTATTGATTTTGAGAGGGGTTCTCTGTGCCTCCTGGATTTTGATGCCTGTTTCCTTCCCCAAATTAGGGAAGTTCTCTGCTATAATTTGCTCCAATATCCCTTCTGCCCCTCTCTCTCTTTCTTCTTCTTCTGGGATCCCAATTATTCTAATGTTGTTTCGTCTTATGGTATTGCTTATCTCTCGAATTCTGCCTTCGTGATCCAGTAGTTGTTTATCTCTCTTTTTCTCAGCTTCTTTATTTTCCATCATTTGGTCTTCTATATCACTGAATCTCTCTTCTGCCTCATTTATCCTAGCAGTTAGCAACTCCATTTTTGATTGCACCTCATTAATAGCCTTTTTGATTTCGACTTGGTTAGATTTTAGTTATTTCTCCAGAAAGGGTTTGTCTAATAACTTCCATGCTTTTTTCAAGCCCAGCTAGTATCTTTAAAGTCATGATTCTGAACTCTAGATCCGATATCGTATTAATGTCCATATTGAGTAGTTCCCTGGCAGTCGGTACTACCTCTTGTTCTTTTTGTTGAGGTGATTTTTTCCATCTTGTCATTTTGTGCAGAGGAGAATAGATTAATGAGAGAACAAAATGCTAACAGGGTAACAACGTCCCCAGAAAATATACTCTAAACAAATCAGAAAAGACCTGAACCTGGGCAAAAATAAGGGAAAGAAAAAAGAAAAAAAGAAAAAGAAAAAGAAAAACAAACAAAAGCAGAACAAAACAAAACAAAAAAACAGAATATGATCAAATATGATCAGGCTGCTGCATAGATCAGTGCCACACACTAGTTTTTGGGTGTATTTTGGTTTGTTAGAAGAAATTGCCTCCCAAAATTTTAAAGAAAGAAAAACTTATATATGTACAAAAATAAGGGTTGATATGATGAAGGGATGGAATATTAGTGTAAAGTTCAAAATTATAAAAAATTTTATAAAAGGAATTGATAAGAAGTTGTTTGAAAAAAAGAAAGAAGAGGATTTAAAAAAAGAAAAGAAAAAAAACGGGGGGAGAATGTGATCAGCCAGGAGAGTAGAACAAAACCATACACTAGAGATTTAGGGTATATTTTGATCTGTTAGAAGAAACTATCTCAATTTTTTAAAGAGAGAACAACTTATATATATATGCCAAAAATAAGGGTAACTACTATGAAGGGATAGAATATGACTCTAAAAATTAAAAATAAAAATGTTTTTTAAAAAAGGGATTGATAAGATGTTGGTTGAAAAAGGGAAAAAGAAAAATTCCAAAAAAAAAAAAAAAGACATTTAAAAAAAATTAACTTTGAAAGACTAAAGAATCATGTTAAAAAAGGCATGGATTCTATGTGCATTATTCCCCTAGTGCTGGAGTTCTGTCATTCTCACTGATCGGTAAACTTGGTCTTGGCTGGCTGTTCTCACTGATCTTCTGGGGGAGGGGCCTGTTGCCGTGGTTCCCAAATGTCTTTGCTGGAGGTGGAATTGCCCCACCCTTGCCAGTCTGGGCTAAGTAATCTGCTCCGGTTTGCTCTCGGGAGGTTTTGTTCCCTGAAAACTTTCTGTACAGCTTTGGAGGCGGAGAGTGAAAATGGCGGCCTCCTAATCTCCACCCCGGAGGAGCTGAGAACTCGTTGCCCCACTCCTCAGTGTGCCCCCAGAGAAAAGCAGTCAATCACTCCTGTTTCCCCAGTCTCCGGTCACACTCCGTGCTCATCTGGCCTGTGACCGAGCGTTTCTATCTCTGGCACCGGACTCAGTGTGGAGTCTTCAAACCCAGCAGATCCCTGCAGTGCACTCCCGCGTGGCTCCTCCCGGGGGAGGAAGGTGAGTCACCCCGGATCTGCCACTTGCTGGGTCCCTGCTGGAGGAGCAGTGGCCCGACTGTGCCGCGGATCACAGTTTATGGCAACCCCGAGCTGAGAGCCTGCGCCTCGGCTCCGTCTCTGGAGCGGGCTTCCCCACTCCGATACCTGGGAGCTCTGCCACACTCAGGCACCCCCGGTCTTTCTGTGACCCCAAGGGTCCTGAGACCACACTGTCCCACGAGAGTTCTACCCCCTGCTTAGCCACTGGAGCGATGTCCCTCAGCAGAGCTGACTTCTAAAAGTTCCAATTTTGTGTTCCCTGGCTCTATCACTTGCCAGTAGTGGCTGACGGAGGCCCCCTCCCCCGCCATCTATCCTCCCAAATATCGCCTCAGATTCACTTCTCCGCATGTCCTACCTTCCAAAAAGTGGTCGCTTTTCTGTTCAGAGAGTTGTTGCTATTCTTTTCTTCGATCTCCTGTTGAGTTTGTAGGTGTTCAGAATGGTTTGATATCCAGCTGAATTCCTGGGACCAGACGAAATCCAGGTCTCCTACTCCTCCGCCATCTTGCTTCGCCCCCCAGTAAGCTTGAAGCTTTATGTGGACAATATCAAACATCCCATCTGATCTCCAGGACCAGATACAGCAAGTTGTGAATCATGGATTAGTCCCATTCCTCCTTGGTGTTCTCGCTAAGGCAGATTTTGGGACAAAAAAGGAAGCTGTATGGGTTGTGACCAACTATACAAGTGGCAGAATAATTGAACAGATTTTATACCTTTTTCACTGTGGCATAATAGAACCATTGGTGAACCTCTTAACTGTGACAGATCCCAAAATTATTCTGGTTATTCTGGATGCCATTTCAAACATCTTTAAGGCTGAGAAACTAGGTAAAACTGAGAAACTTAGTATAATGATTGAAGAATGTGGAGGTCTGGACAAAAGTGAAGCTCTGCAAAACCATGAACATGAATCTGTGTGCAAAGTTTCATTAAACTTGATTGAGAAGTATTTCTCTGTAGAGGAAGATCAAAATGTGCCACAAACTACCTCTTAAGGCTATCCATTCCAAGTTCAAGATGTCACTCCTGGGAGCTTTAACTTTTAGATTGCACAGCTGAGGCATCAAGTTGTTTGTTGTATACTATGTTGGCATAAGTTTGTCTTACTGTTTCTCTACTAAGAATTCTTTTTAAATGTGTTTTGTTAACGTAGCACTTTTTACAAGGAAACTATACTTGAACAGTTCCAAACTGTACATACTGTATGATGCTTCTCCTTTCAGTGGGTTATTTCTATGTGGAATCTCATATCTTATCTTACAATGTCCTGTAAATAAAGATGAAATTCCACCCCTTTCTTCCCTGAAAGAAAAAAAAAAAGAAGAAATCTTGACCAATCACAAGACTAATACATAATGATTCCAAGACTGAAAACTTCCCTACTCTTCATTTCTAGGATTCTGTTCTCTTGATAATTTCTCCATATGTGAAGTGTGTTGCCCCAACTCTTCCATAAGTCCTTAAAAGTAATGGCCATACCTTATTCTGCTTTGCATCTTGTATAGTCCTATTCCATAGTTGACATTCGGAAACGCTTAAAATTTTAGTCACCAAGTGTGCAAGGCACCAAATTGCAGAAGTTACTTTATGACTGGAAAAGATGTACTTCTTTCCAACTAAAACTAAATAAACAACAAGAACTGAGTCTAAGCAATCTTGTTTTAATATTCGGAATTGAACGAATATGATGGCTTATGATTCAAAATTAAACTTCTTTTTGGGGCGCCTGGGTGGCTCAGTTGGTTAAACAGCTGACTTCGGCTCAGGTCATGATCCCGAGGTCCTGGGATAGAGCCCTGCAAACTTCTCTTGTGGTTGTTATTGCTATTGTTATTGTTTATTGTTGTGAGAAGAAATCTTACCTCCTAGAAGTTACCCAGCTATACTTCTCTATGTTTTTTAATTAAAATATAAACAGTCTAATTAATAATGTGTATGAAAGTAATCAAATGGATGTAACTGTTGCTGATTTGAAAACTGTTTCTTTTTCCTTAGTCTTAGTTGTTTAATCCCATGTGTTGGGGCTTGCTTTTCCACATCTCTTGAAAGTGGTCTTAATAATTACGTTTCATTAAAAAAAAAACACATATCTCTCAAGTAGTGGATTATATATTAATCTTCAAGCACACAACTTTTAGCATATTTTCACCACAGAGTGCTATATTATCTTTACAGAATACCTTATAATTTTGTTTATGCCTAGAAAGCAGAAACGCAATCAGAATTCCTTCAATTTACCTCCTGCCTTAATCTGGAGGCAAAGTTAATACATGGGGCTCTAACAATTGATCTATCTTCTAAAGTCCTTGCTTTGCATTTGAATCACCTAAAAAGCTTTACCAAAATACTGTTAAGTAGGTCTCATCCCAGTCAAATTAAATCAGACTCTCTTAGCATGTGGCCTCAACGTCAGTATTTTTTTAATTCCCTAAGTGGTTATAATGTGTAATCAAGGCTGAGAACCACTACTTTAGAGGCAAATAATCATCACAGTCTGAGACTAGAAGGCAATTTTGAGCAATGTTCACCAAAGCCTAACTGTGCACTTGAGAATTACCTCTGAGGCTTTTGAAAGTTACAAAATCCTAAGGCCCCACTGAATCAGAACTTCCAGGGGTAGGGTCCCAACTGAGTCTTACCCATGATGGAGTTTGAGGACCATTGCTTTGGAGATTTTCTAAACTCACTTTCTAAGGCATGAGAGAACTTGACTGAGGGTTTTAATCCAAGTGACACCCTCTTTGCAGCTACTCTCATTAAAATTTCTCCATGGCCCTTTCCCACAGGATATAGTGTTTCTTTTAAAAACTAGAGTGTGTCATAATAAAATTGTCAGCTGCTAGGAGTTGGAACACCTGAGTTCAAGGTCTTACTGCACTACTTACTGGTTGTGTTAACATGAACGAATCACTTCCTCTTTCTCATTTCATATTTAATCTTAAGTCACAGGATTGTAATGATCAAAGGCGTGAGTATAATAATTCCCAAACCTGACTGATCATCAAAATCTTCTGGAGAATGTGAAAAAAATTATATAGGTTTCTTGGTCCAGTTCTGGAGATTTTGTCTTTCTACATGTGGAGTGTGGTTGGACATAAGTAATTTCTCTTTTGAAGATTTGCAAGTGAGTTTGATACCTGGCCAGCTGTGCTGTGTTAATGCATGCTGGAGAGAGTGAGGCCCCCTGTCAGCATCAGGGATACAGAGATTCAATTCGCAGCCATGCACACGACCCCTAGGGCAGCTCTCCAGTAACACAGATCACTCGCTTCTCAGCAGGTCTATTTCTAGGAAGAGCAGCTCTTGGGTGATTTGATGTAGGAGGTGGGAAGATTTATAGCATACTCACTGTCTTATGTGTATCTAGAACTAAAGAGTTGCCCAGGGTCTTTGTTCACTTATTAGTTTGTTGTTTGCCTTTTTCTCGCACCTAAAAAAAGACAATACAGAGCAAAGGAAAAAGCATAGGGTTTGAAATCAGATCTGTTTTAGCAGAGGTCTGCTTTTTTTTAAAGATTTTATTTATTAAAGAGAGCAAGGGAAAAGCACACAAGGGGAGGACAGGGGAAGAGGGAGAAGCAGACTCCCCACTGAGCAGGGAGCCTGATGAGGGGCTCAATCCCAGGATTATGACCGGAGCCAAAGGCAGATGCCTAACCAACTGAGCCACCCACCCACCCCAGAGGTCTGTTGTTGTTGTTGTTGTTGTTTTTTATGTGACCCTGGCCTCACTACTTTGATCTCTATGGGTCTCAGTTTCCTCCTCTGTCAAATGCAGATAATATCCCTGCCTTATCTGCCTCACTGGAGCTTAATGGGAAATAAATAAAATAGTACATATTAGCATTTCTGAGTATAAATGTTTTACATGAGATTTCTCTAATGGATCGTGAGCTCTTAGAACTTTGACTCTCATTTATTCACTCATTCACTTATCCATTTGCTTATTTGTTCACTTAAATAGTGACTAACTTATGCCAAGAATTATGCTAGGACAAAGGGATATGGGAACACACAGGTATAGATAAGAGATGGATATGGTTGATATTCTTATGATGCTTAGCGTTGTGTTATGAGCTTTAACTGAATAATTACACAAGTAATTATTAAATTACAGTCAAAATAAGCACTATTAGGAGAAACTCAGACTACTGAGAATGTATAAAGAGGAGGCTACCCTAGAGTCTCCCCATTACTTATGAGCTGTGACATTTATGTTGACATTAGGTTGAATTGTGAAGAGGGCAGGCAAGCAGTGATGAGAGTACTCCTGGCAGAGGAAACAGCCTGTGCAAAGGTCCCGAGGAAGAAAAGTGGGTAGTAGCATATGAGTAACTGAATGAGTAATTAAAGATTGCACTGAGCAGGTGGTATGGGATCAATGAAAGTGAAACTAGGCAGTACCAATGGGCCAGGGATATTTAGGTCATATGTAGGCTCCAATTTTGTTAATCTTTAATAGCAGTAGACACTTTCAATTAGCAAGATTGAACAGGGAAGGAAAGAGTTAGATTAGCACTTTAAATACATCACTCCAGTTGCTTTATGAATCATGTCCTGGAGCACTTAAATATTTGGAGACCAGGTAGAATGAAGGGGAAATTTGAGTGAATTGTACCTTATACTGAGATGGAATAGGAAGGAAGAAACTGGATGGATTCAAAGATGTAGTCAGGCAGGGGATGATTCCTCTCCTTTTTGTATTCTTATGTCTTAGTAGAGTATCTGGCACATAGTCATCATTAGCATGCCCCTTTGGGTTTTTTTTGGGGGGGGAGGCCAAGTTGGCTTTTGTGATTTTTGTTTTTTGGTGGTAAGAACACTTAACATGAGATCTACCCTCAAAAAAGTGTTAATTGTACAATACTTCATTATTAACTATAGACACTATGCTGTACAGCAGAGCTCCAGAATCTATTCATCTTGCATAACTGAAATTTTTTTAAAAGCTACTTATGATGTCCTCATTACCTGAACCTTCTCTACAAACACACTCTGATGTATGACTCTCTCTGTCCTTGACCTGTCAAGGTTTCTGTACTCCTCATGTTTCTACATACATTTAAGACCCCTCTGGGTTTATATTACTTTACCTTAATACCTTGTATTTATGGACCATGAAATTGGCAATAAATCTTTACAGTGTTTTGACTGGTGCAGAGCCCAGTGACTAATGGGACCACAGCATACCACTTTGTCCGCACAAAGGCCCACATCCCAGGAAACCCCTCAGTCCTGGGAAAACCCAGATGGTTGGACAATCTAATGTAAGGCTGTGCTTTAAAATAAGTCTTCTGCATCTACATCCTTTTCTGTTATGATCCACTCTTGCAGAGATGTGAATGTAACCTGTTACAGAGGTTAGCGTTTATTGAAACACTTTGTAAAGCACTTTCACATGTACAATTTCATTTGCTTCTTAAAATTCCTTTGTGAGACAAGATTTGTTACTCAAGTTTTAAGGGTGAGAAAAATGAGAATCAGAGATGTTCAGGGATTTGCTTATGTTCATTTGACTTTAAGAATGTGAAAACCACAGTTTCATCTCCTTCATCTATTTAAATATAGTATGACACAGTAGGCAGAAAATATATTCAGATATTAACCTTTGTCTTATTTTCCTTCCCTTCCCTCCAAAAAGCTAGGCAGGCCTTACCCACAAGGACATTATAGGAGCCAAAATAGAAGCTGTTTGAACAAACTTCTCTTTTGTGAAAGTCCACATTCATTTATTCATTGATTTGCTCCTTTCACAAATGTTTTTTGAATATTTGCTATGAGAGGGCCTGTTCTAGAATGGAATGGAGGGAGCTGGGGGGAAAAAGGGATAAGCAAACCAATACTGAGAAGACTGTAAGAAAATCCTGAATGCTGTGTAGAGAGTAAAAATAAAGAAAAGTCTGGGGCACCTGGGTGGCACAGTCGGTTATGCATCTGACTCTTGGTTTCTGCTTAGGTCGTGGTCTCATGGTCATGAGATTGAGACCCACATCAGTCTCCACGCTGAGTGTGGAGTCTGCTTAAGATTCTCTCTCTCCCTCTCCCTCTGCCCCTCCCACTCGAGCTCTTTCTATAATAAACAAATCTTTAAAAAAAAAAATAAAGTCATAGCTAAAGACCATGAGGCTATGTTAGTTAAGCTGATTGGAGAAGGCCTTTGGAGATGATGACATTCAAGCAGGTATAGCATTCTTAGAGAAGGGAATCATAATATAAACTTCCTGGGCCAGGAATGAACTACTGTGTTTGAGGAAAAGAAGTTCAGTACCTCTGAACCATAATGGACAAGAGTTACAGTGATTTAAAGATAAAGACACAAAAGGGGGCAAGAACAAGATAATGGAGGGTCAATAGGCCAGGGTAACACATTTAGGATTTTCTCCTATGTATGATAGGCCTGAAGGATTTTAAGCAAGGGAGACACACAGTCTGATTTATTCCGCTTGATACAGTGTAGAGGCCAGTCAGGGAAAAGAAAGTGATGAGAGTAGTCAAGAAAACAGGTGGGAGAAATGAACACATTAGGTTTAGATTTTAGAGGTAATGTTGGCAATACTTGCTGATACACTGGGTATGAGTGAAGGTTGAAGAGTCAGCACAAAAAGAAACATAATTTCCTGGGCTTTGGCATGAGCAACTCAAAACTAAGTGTTGGAAGAAGAATGGGGAAGATGGCGGGACATCTAGGCAAAGTAGATGGGAGAATTAATGAAAAGTTTTATTTTGCCCAAGTTAGATTTAAGAGACCTAATAGATATGGAGATGTTAAAGGAGTGGTTTATATAAGAAATCATTGAGAAGATTTTGCCAGATGTCCTGGATGACGAGGGCAGACAGAAGAGGTGTATTTGAGAAAAGAGAGGTTGGATTCTCTAGAAAGAGGAGTAGATTACCCCAAACCTAGGGAAGGAACATAGTCTGCAAGACTTGCAAATAGTAAGGCCCTGAGACCCAGATCCACAGCTTTGCAGCACATTGGCAAGGTGTTTGGAGTGTGGAGTAATGGGCACTTTTTATATCTAGGAAGGCTGGACCTCAATTACGAGGGCTCTCAGCCTTAGAAAATATCTTCACGCTCATTAAGCAAGATGAAAACAAAAGAGGTTCTAAACCTCAGGCAATCATGTGAACCCAGAAAAGGGGCATCTCAGAGATAATTAGGTGGATCAGAGAAAGAATCAAGGGACATTCCCAAATGTTCTGAAAATAAATAAATAAATAAATAAATAAATAAATAAATAAATAAATAAA
>NW_023270233.1:343460-427929 GCF_011800145.1 Mirounga leonina | reverse complement strand
AAATAAATAAATAAATAAATAAATAAATAAATAAATAAATAAATAAATAAAGCAAGCAAGCAAGCAAGCTTGGACAATAGGACATTATCACCTAGTCAGAGACAAATGGGGTCACAGGCAACCCTTAGGCATCAGCAGGGCCAGTGAGTCTGGAGTAAAACCAGTAAGCCTTGATATGTCAATGATACCAGAATTAGCAGGAAATTGGAAGGGCCAGGGCATAGCACCCTCATGAACAAAACCCATCTCCTCTGTGAGGAGGTCTCATGAGCCACATCCCTATCCCTATGTCTTAAAATAAGCTGTAAAGGATGAAGAAATCCAGAAGACTGAATAGTTGTTCTCTTTTTTCTACTATTCTTAGAAACGTGATACCTTAGAGACTATTAGCATGTCTCAGACACACCAAATTTTAAGGTAAATATAACTAAAATATAATTTCCCTCTAACCAGATGATGGGAGTCTAGGGACCGACAATATCTCTGCACATCTGAGGTATAGCACGAGTGAATTTTATGACACTGCAACATGAATAAAGTATATAGATGAAAGGAAACCTGTGAACTACACCAAGAAAGGCATACATTTAAGAAGCAGGTGGAGAAATAATAAAATAACAAATAGAGAGCTAATAGCACACTTTTTGTCTTCAAAAAAACTGTCTTAAGAAGGAAAAAAAATAACTATTATGCTCTATATAACATGCAAACTGAAGCTTCATGAAAAATATTTCTGATCTTTCCAATGGTGTAATGACTTGATCAGTGTGTGTTTCTTTACATGAAACTGGTCATTTAAGGAAGATTATTAAGTTGAGTGCACAATAATCTAAAGCCTAAACTAAGAACTCAGTGAATAACTTCACAGTCTTACTTACAAGATTGTGAATAATTATCACAACCTTGATGGCTGGCATATCCTATTCGACTTTTTAGCCCCCATTTAACCCTAATTCCTAAGATTTCTCATTCTCATCTGTAGGCACACTGGCAAAAATAAATAAATAAAAATAAATTTATATATATATATATATATATATATATATATATGATCAAATTTGAGAAATCCATCCTTGGAGCTTCCTTTACTCATACAGGAATAGCACACAGAAAGGGCACATTATTACACATGGCAGTAACTGAAATTTGATAAAATATTAATCAGCTCTAGTTTTGTTTTAAAACAATCCCTAAGCAACTGTTTCTCTTTATGAGAATATAAAGTATTGACAGCTTAAAAAATCTTTTTCTCACAAATCATGTATTTATTTTCATAACTATGTATTAGTTCTATGGAATATGGACATGATTACATTTTATTATAGATTCATAGGAAAATAAATTCAACCTCTTTGCTATTATTCCCCCAGGCCTAGAATTTATATGGGATCATGGAAACAATAACACTCCCTATGTAAAAATCTCCCTTATTTAAAATTTTCAGTTTGGTTTCTGCTAGTATATAGACAGGCAGACAAAGTAGGGTTCAAAAAATAACTATGGTCTCTTCAGATAAAAAATTGTGTATTCTTCCTGGAGATAATTCATTCCAGAGTGGCTATCGACAGGTCAGAGTAGCTCTTCAACCGAGAAAGCATTTGTTCAGTCTCCTCTCTCTGCACCCATGACATTCAAGGCTCTTAGCAGAAGAAAGCCACCTGTGATCAGATGCCTGGTTGGCCTTTTCTTCCCCTCCCATCCCTCTGCCTTGCTAGCTTTGTAAATAGATTTTCCCTCCCACCCATACCCCACACTCTTTATGATCAAGTTAACAATCTTTTCTTTAAGGATTTTAGTTAATATCTGAGGAAACTATAAAATAGAAAAGAGCTCAGAGAAAATTATGGATAGACCATTCACAGAGACAGAAATGTACGTGGCATTTCAACACTTCAAAAGATATTCATTCCCATTCATATTGTGATAAACACACAATGGGAAATATCAAAAAAAAAAAAAAAGGTGATTAACACACAATGTTGAGAAGGATGTAGGGAACAAGTATGGCTGATAGGAATCTAAATAGACCTTAGTGGAAGATAATTTGGTGATTCCTATCAGAATATAAAATGCACCTATCTTTTGGGCAGGTGTCCAAAATAACATGTGCAAGGCTCTTCGTTGCAATGGGGTGTGCAATAGCAAAAGACTGTAAATGACTTGAATCAGATTTTCACTAAATGAATTATTTTACATGTACATAATGAAACACTATACAACTACATTTTAAAACATGATCCATCTCCCTGTATATATTGAGATGAATGTATTTCCCAAATATATTGTTAAATGAAGATAACATGAAGCAAAACAGTGTTATATCAATCTCATTTTTTAAAGATTTATGTATTTATTTGAGAGAGAGAAAGAGAGGGGACAAGTGAGGGGAGGGCCAGAGGGAGAGAGAGAGAGAATCTCACAGAGACTCTGCACTGAGCACAAAGTCCGATGCAGGGCTTGGTCTCACAACCATGAGATCACAATCTGAGCCAAGACCAAGAGTCAGGCACTTAACCAACTGTGCCATCCAGGTGCCCCTCAATCTCATTTTAAAAAGAAAAATATATATATACATTAATATGCTGTGAAGGATACTGGGAGCAATGGTTGCCTATGGAAGTGGGGTAAGCATCTGGGGGTTTAGAAATTGGTGGGAAGGAGTGTTTGCTTTTTTAAAGTATATTCTTTTTGAGCTTTTTGAATTTTTTATCATGTGCAAGTAATATCCATTAAAATTAATAAATGATTTAATGAGATATAAAGAGCACTAAACTGTATGCTAAGGAATTTAGTTTTTACCTGAAGATGGTGGGGAGCCATTAAATGGGCTTCAGAAAGGAGATAGCATGATGAGACAACATCACCAGCATTTGAGTTGTGTATCACTAGCATTCAGTGCATTGGGACTGCTTAGAACAGTGATTCTCCATCCTTACTGCATATTGGAATGCCCAAACTCCATCCTCATACATCCTAAGGTAATGGTCAGGGCATCAGGGATTTTTAAAGCTCCCTAATTGATTATGGTGTATAGCCAAGATTGAGGATGACTGACATAGAAAATTGCTTAAGTAATTAGGTAATCGCTAATAAAGAGTTAAATAATGCCACAGGGTTGGAAAAGAAAAGGCAAATTCTAGAAATATTAGGAAAATGAATCTTCAGAACTAATAGATTGACTGGATTTAGGGTGTGAAAGAAAGGGAGGCTTCAAAGATGTGGGCAAACAGGCAATGTCAGATGCTTCTGAGATACTCAAGTGGAGGGATACAGGAGAAACTGACTATGGGTCTGGGGTTTGGAAAATGAACATATTGGAGATTTGGACACTGTAATTAGCAGAAAAGGCTTTTATTTAAAAATACAAGAGAGAAAATGGTATTTGAAAAGTTCCAAAAATAGAATTATAAACAGATAGAATAGAAAAAAGATGAACATACAAAGAAGAATGAAGTAAAAAAAAAATGGCCAGAGAGATGGGAGTAAAAAACAGAAAACAGGGTTTGTTGAAAGAGGTATCTTCAAGAAAATAATTATTAAAAGGGTTAATTCCTATGGGAAAACTAAGATAGGGAAAGTCTTTTATGGACTTAGCAGCTAGCAGCTGACCTTGGTGAGAGCAGTGTCCATGGGGTGTGTAGGTAGAGTACTGCATGGATTACAGTGGGCTCCATGGAGTGTGTAGACAGACTCCAGACTGCAATAGGAAGTAGGACTGACAGGAGATAAGAAGTGGAAAGAGCAGGTATTTCTTTAAGATGGCATCTTTCTAGAAGATGGCTATAAAGAATAGGGGATTGATATAGTTTGATTACTTTTCAAGATTGGAGAAACAAGCATATTTCTACACCAAAAGTAAAGAGTTATTATGTAATGAAGCTGATGAGAAACAATGAGAAAATTGATGGAGACATTTCCCCAAGGAGGCTTGAGCCTTGAGCAGGAGGATTGACATTTCTTCTGAGATTTAAGGAAAGATGATGTGAAAACAGCAAGGATGGAGAAAAGGTTTGCTGGAGCTGGAAAAGGGAAGGTCCCTCCCTCTTCTGAAGCTTCTATTCCTCTATGAAGCTGCAGACATTAGCTGCAGAGAGCAAGGGAGATGTGTTAAGGGAAATGAAGAAAGTTTAAAATAGCCAGGGTTGGGAGGAGGATAGGAGGAAAAGCCAACCAAGGTCATGGAGAGGAACTTTCACAGAGGAATAAAGATACAACTGCTGTGGAAGTCCACCAGCTCATTCTGTTAGCTCACTGTAACTGAGTACTCACCTAGATGCAGATGGCATGAGCAGTAGGAACTGCAAATGGGAATCTGAGTCACAAGAATCTGGAAATGCACTTAGTAGGGCACCCAGACCTCAGGAATCTCCCGGGATACTAACATAGTAATATGTGGCTGTAAATTAAAGTAAATCCCAAAGAAAAATAACAGTTGTATGAAGAGCAAGAAACATGATCAGGGAAACGTCAAAAATAGAAGGAAGAAAGTATTATGGAAAACATGATTGCCTTGGATAAACTGGCAGCACAGAAGAAAGAAATAAGGAAAGGATCCTAGATTCAGAAAATAATACTGAAGACTGTAAGCTCCAGAATGGGAAAGCTTTCACCACTGTAGACCCAGGAGCACAGCAGAACCTCAACAAAGACTTGTTGAATTAACAACATCAGCAAAACAAAAGAAACAAACAAAAACCCAAGAAACTGAAAGGCACACAGAATATGTGAATGAGGGGAGCTCCTGAGAGTTTGATTTCCCATCCACACTGTGATAATGAAGTCAATGGGGAGGTGGCTCCGGAACTCAAAAAGAGCTAGAATTTCCTGGATTGGTAAAAAGAGGCTGCTCTAAGTGAGCTGAGGCTATGTGTCAACGATCTATAAACTACTTCCTCTTTGCCTTACAAAGGAATAGGTCAAAAAGATCAGCTCCTCTTAAATTCTCTCCAAGGAATGCAGAAACTTTTTTTCCCCCAGACTAGGCTGCATCGTACTCTTTGCTTCTGGTACCCAACTGACCTTTCAATAAGTTGTATGTGGGAATGTGAGCTACATCTTGGCCAATTAGCCCTGCTGCTCAGTCTGAGAGGCTGCCTTATTAAATCACCAGGGCCCTTCCTCCTCCTACTGCCTGCTCTTCTCACAGTGGGATCCGCACGGAATCACTGAAAAGCTGTGCTTATTTAGGGAAAAGTATGTGAAGATATATATATGTATTCTCCCTCTATAATCTACCCTCTCTACCCTAACCCCTCACACATACTTCCTCCTGCTTTTTTTTGGCAGGGAGAGATATTCCTTATGTGTGTGTGTGTTTTTTTTTAATTAAAATTGTTATTTTTTTAAAAAGGGAAGGACATTTGACTTCTTGCCCCACTTCCAATACTGACTTCTTTAGAAGTGGCTAAAAACAGCACTGGGGGGGAATGCTAAAATACAAACTCTCTTACCTGCTAGAATGAGAGTTGAGGTTATTTTCAACTTTTAAAATTCTTTCAACTGAGATATATTTTGTATGCCTGCAATAAACAACATTCTACTGGCATAGCATGTACTATACTCAGAAACCTATAATTAAGCATTTCCAAAATTTCCATGAAGATGTCATTTTAAATACCACAAAGAGGTACTGAGTTTCTCGCAGAAAATATAAAACAGCTCATTAACATTTGCATGAAGACAAAATAACACCTCCATATTTTAAAAACAAAATACTCTTTTTTTAAAATCTTCAATTTATATATGGCTTTTCCTTCTAAGTACTTTGATTAATATTTTCCTGGCTAAAGTGTTTGAGGAAAAGCTGTTAAAATTACCTTCAAGTAATTTAGTCATTGCTAGCTGCTCAGTGTAACAGTAACAAATGGAATCTTCCATGTTGCAAACTGTCCTCAGAATCACAGGACACAATAAATTTGGATAGTGATGGAAAAAGTATGTAGGCAGCCAGTGCAAAATTATGTTGCAAAAGCAAATTTTCTCCCCTCCTTTCCCCTGCTTCCTCTAGGTCTGCTTTTCCTGTCCTGAGTATGTTTGCAAATACATGTCAAGACTGTGCCATAATAAACCTGCTTGAAAATAAATATAGGAATGGAGGAATTAAATATGATGATAATTAATGAAAATATTCTTGTAGTTGGGCTATGTTTCAATTTTAACTACTGTAGTCATTCAGTATGAAAAAAAAAGTTGTACTTGAATTTACTTGAAGGAAATTTAATTGAATTTACTTAGCAGTTTTAATTTTTCTTTAATCGCTTTTATATAAGTCATTTCTTTTTGTTCTCTGTTCAGATAAAATCAGTAGATGAGAGGGAATTTTTCTTTCTTCTGTAAACCTTGTTTAGTTTGAAACTAAAATATGAACAAACGGTATTAGTGCCAATACTCTGTAAGGAATGCTAAGAGAGAAGCATTTTCCTTTGCTACATTTTACACTTTTACACTGTAGCACAGAGGAAGGAGCTGGTCTGAAGGGCCGGGGGTTTCCAAGGATGGACAGAACTCAGATTGGATATATACCAAAGGAGAAGGGAAGGTTGAGAAACAGATGTAGGATGACGATGAATATGATTTGCCCAAGGAGAATATATGTAAATAGCAGAGGCATTGCCAAATGTTGAACTGAATAAAAGACCCAAAATTAAAGATGCAAATTATAATTTTGTAAAAAAAAAATCAATGTTCATGCCAACAGGAACACCTTGGCACTGATGTACCTTTCCCTCTAATAATTAAAGCCAATCTGCTTATGAAGCTGCTCTTCCCTGGATCTTTCAAGTAGCACATCAAGTGAGCTAACCCCAGCATACTAATGATGCATTATTACTCAACAGCCGTAATCACTCAGGGACTGAAAAAGGTCTAGAAGCGGATTCAACATAATTAAAGGACTAAAAGGAGCCAGGGCGATGAACAGACTGTTCTGGACTCTACTTTGCCACCAGGTAGAAATGTTGATGCTGAATATATTCTTCCAGCATTATTAATTTCCTTGCCCCAAACAGTAAGATATATCACAGTTAATTCATATGCTGAAAAATTACCACAGATGCATCTTCAGGGATTTTGAAATACCTGAGTCCTATCCTTTGTCTTATACTGTCCACAGATGTAAAGGAGAGATGATTGTTACCACTTGCAGCTAACAGTGATTCCATTGTAGCAGAAGTTACTCCCGAGCTCCTGCAGTCTTGCTCTAAAAACGTGCTGTACACCCAGAATCCTTCCTAAGCAACTCTCTAGGAAGCCACAACTGATTCGCTTGAGTTGATCCATGAGATATACCACAGTTTAGGGT
This sequence comes from Mirounga leonina, assembly GCF_011800145.1. Classification (NCBI taxonomy): domain Eukaryota; kingdom Metazoa; phylum Chordata; class Mammalia; order Carnivora; family Phocidae; genus Mirounga; species Mirounga leonina. Next base: position 420,629 of record NW_023270233.1, on the reverse strand, counting down.
AATCCTAAAGCACTAACATCCTTCCTCTCCACCTTCACAAAAATTAGACCAGGTATTCATGGTCAAAGTGAACCAGTGTAGGTATGTGAAAGCCAAGAGGCCCAGTCATCCTGAGGCATCCATTTATTTGCTTGCAAGTATTTCTTGAACTCCTTCAACAGTCCTGTCACTGCTAGATTCTGAATACAATAACTAAAATTCAATTCCTGCCAACAAGGAAACTAAAGTTTAATGGATTTATTCCCAGGATTTCCAAACTAAAAGAAAAGTAAGGGAGACTGGTTAGAAATTTTCTAAATAGGGGCACCTGGGTGGCTCAGTCGTTAAGCATCTGCCTTCAGCTCAGGTCATGGTCCCAGTGTCCTGGGATCGAGCCCCACATCGGGCTCCCTGCTTAGCGGGGAGCCTGCTTCTCCCTCTCCCACTCCCCCTGCTTGTGTTCCCTCTCTCGCTGTGTCTCTTTCTGTAAATAAATAAATAAATAAATAAATAAATAAATAAATAAATAAATAAAACAGAGTGGAAGTTTTATAAACATTAAAAAAAAAATTTCTAAATAGTAAACTGGCCCTTTAACTTCACAGTGGTTCTGGAGCTATACAAACAAAGCATTAGGTTTTTTTATACCCAAGCAATTATCTCCATGATGCAGCTTATGTGTTCCCTATTCACTAGTTAAGCACTGAAAAGTATAAAGATAATTTGTATCAACACATAAAACAAATGTGCAACAACAATATATTGGGTACATTGCAGTGCAATGGGAAAACCACAGATCTAGAACCAAAACAACCTGGGTTTGACTCTTCTCTATTATTAACTGGATTACTTGAGCCAAGTGACTCAGCTTTCTGAGTTTCAACTTTCTCAACTCAAAAATAGTATGTACGGGCACCTGTGTGGCTCAGTGGGCTCAGTCATCCGGCTCTTGATTATGGCTCAGGTCATGATCTCAAGGTTGTGAGATGGAGCCCTATGTCAGGCTCTGTGCTCAGCGGGGAGTCAGCTTGAGATTCTCTCTCTCCCTCTTCTTCTGCCTCTTCCCGCCCCTCCACTCACAAGCTCTCCTTCTCTCTCTCTCAAAATTAATAATAATAATATGTGAATTAATACTAGGCCAAAGATTAAATTAAATAACACAAAATAAGCTCCTGACATACAACAAATGTTCATAAAATTGTGATGTCATGTGATGTCCAGCATGGATCACATCCACTAAGAACATTGTCATGGAAGAAGCTAAAATAAAAAAGAAGTAGCATTGACCCTTTGGATATTATTCTCTAAAAGATGCCAAGACACAGTGTAAGAGGTATTTAGAATGGCCTAGCCATTTATTTATTAGCAGATGGCCACACTTGGTCACTGGAGCAGCGCAAAGGAAATGAGTAATGATTCTTCAGAAATCTTTCACTACTACAAATGGGAAAAAAAAAAAAAAAAAAAAAAACCACCACCAACAACAACCTACTATTGCCTCTCTGGGAATCAGCTCTCCAGCCTTCCTCATGTGCTACTTGATCTTTAATTTATGGAGTCAACAGAAGCCCTGTCTTCAGCAGCACAGATGCTGGACAAATAGCTAGAGCATTGATTTTGGTGTTTGGCCAAACTGATGGCATCATTATGTTGACTGAATATCACTGTCTCTAATAAAAATGCTTTATGTGGAGTCTCAGGGAAGGAAGAGGGCTGGCTAGCTGTAGAAAAGGAGAGGAAGAAATGCAATTAAGAAGTAGTATTTTCTCTTGGGCCATTTGCCCTCTGTGTTTAAACATTATGTCGTGATTTTTTAATGTTCATTTTCTGCTGTTTATTTTTACTTTTTTTATGTTAATACCACCAAACATTGGGCAAGAGAAGTGTAAATATAATTTAGTTTGTCACATCAGTATATATTTGCAATATAGCAGTTAAAATATTTGATTAAAATTTATGTAAAAGATATGCAATCAAGTTTTTAATTAATTGTTTTTACCAAAACTAACAGTATTAGCTTAAAATATGATATATATTCAGAGAAAAAAGAGTTAAAAAGAGTTACTTGTCTTGGTTTCCCCTTAAAAGCTAAATTTAGGCATATAACCACAACATGAAAAAAATCATTAATAATTATTTTTAGGGCATTAGAGGTATTAGCACAACCAAGTATAGGTTATTGATAGGAAAAAATAAAGATGCAAGAAACCCAAATTACTTGCATTTTGCAAATAAACTTTAATTTACTAAAGATTATAATATGAAAGAATATGTGCCTAAATAACCTTGAAAAGTAGTAACAAATATAATAAATTTGCTGTCTGAGATTCTTTTTCATAACAGTTAATTTTCTATCATTCTGTGTATATATACACACATTTTTATATAAAAATGACCTACATGCCACAATTTTATGCAGAACACACTGAGTTACTTAGCACAATGGCCAAACCCTCATCATAGAATATGCACATATGGAAGCCATACACATATCTTATTCAACAATACTGTCTTTTTCGCTTTTCTTGACTGATTGCTGAGCCACAGATCAAATCAACAGTTCAGTGATTTGATTCATTACTTAGAGGCCAAAAGCATAATGACAAAAATGCCAATTTACTAGTCTTACTGCCAAGTGTCATCACCTTTAATTCATCCTGAATATCACCAGCACATTCACCTTTTAGAAATACTGGTTTTATCATCTTAGTAAACTTGTAGTACAATAATTATGACCTAAAGTCTTGTTGTCGAAAGGGCATATGTTCATATCTCAACACTGCACTTTTTAGCTATGTGACTTCCAGTTATTTAACCCTTCTGAATTTAAACTTCAGTAGTCTCATCTATAAAATTGGAATAGTAAGTCATCTTTTTGCCATGAGAATTAAATAAGATAATGTACGTAATATACTTAACAACATGACTGAAACATAGCCATTAGTCTTTCAAGACATCTCTTTTGATAGTACCATGTTTATGGGACAAAGTTAAGAGTTTTCAGCATGATTTTGTTTTCAGATTCTAAATCCTGTTGGAATCACTGGTGGAGGTTTTAAGAAAAGACTGAAGCCTAGGCCCCAACTGAATAAAAGCATCATTATTCTGGTCATGGAGCATCAATATTTGTTATGACCCATTATAAGTCCCTACCCCAGCTGGTCCAGCCCACTAATCTTCCCCTTCTTTCCACTGCTACAGGTCTTTTACATGTCCCACTATGTCACAACCTGTGGTTCCAGTGATAACAGAAGACATTGCATTCCAAACATGGTATTCATTGTCAAAATTTTATTAACTAGATCAGAGATTATATTGGGGACATAAAGATATATATAATAAAAACCTAACTCAAATTCACCTGAGGTGGGGTGGAAGGGAGATCGGGAAAAAAAGGCAATGTGCTGGCTGATGCAACTGATTGGATAGGTCTGGTAGACCTGGATTCAGGTGCACAATATCATCAAAGTTCTATCTCTCTTCTTGCTCAGGTTCTCATGTGGGTAGTAACTTGTACCTGATTGAATGTTGTCCACAAATAATTTATATCCACCTGGAGCCTCACAATATAACTTATTTGCAAATAGGGTCTTTGCAGATGTAATTAGTTAAGATAAGGTCATACTGGACTAGAGTGGACCCTAAATCCAATGACCGGTGTCCTTTTAAGAAGAGGAGAGGAAATACACAATCACCTAGAGAAGAAGGCCATATGAAGACGGAAGTAGAGACGGGGATGATGCAGCTACAAGCCAAAGGGGGCCAAGGATTTTGGAAGCCACCAAAAGCTAGGAAGAAGTAAGGAAGCATTCTTCCCTAGAGTCTTCAGAGGGAGCAAAGACTTGCTGACAAGTTGATTTTGGACTTCTTAGCCTCCAGAACTGTGAGAGAATAAATTTCTGTTGTTTTAAGCCATCAAACTTGCAGTAATTTGTTATGATAGCCTCAAGAAATGAATGCACAAGCCTAATGGCAAGAGTAAATTTTTTTTTTATAGCAATGTAAAAATAGTTCCAGGGTGGCCTCATATTGGCACACTGCAATATAAACCCATTTTTAACCAACCACTGTGTCCAAGAGCTGAGGTAATTCTGGCCAGAATTGGTTCCCATGCACACTTCTCTGTTTTTTCTTTCTGCAATATAGGTTACAATGCACTGCGTAATTTGTCCTGATAGTAAAGTGACCTTCTCTTTCTCAGGCTAGTCTGGATCTAGTAATGAGGATTCCCAAGAATGCAATTATCCCCTAAGACTGGCCTAGACCTAGCACACCATGAGAAGTCTATACCTGGCATAACTAATACTGAATTTTTCTTCTCAGATTTCGCCTTCATGAACTCAACAGTTGGTTGTTAGCAGTACCTGGGGAGGTCTGTATGGAGGTAGCTGCCAGAAGCTATCACCTTCAGTGGAGGAAAGCAGCCACATCCAAATCTTGGTCTGAGAAAGCAAAACAAAGATAACAAATAACCCAACTCGATTCTTCTCTTACCTTTTACTCTCCAGCCTGTTCTTCCAATTGTCAAATCTATTCAGAAGCAGGAGAGGGCACTGAGGCAGTCCACAGAAGTCAGACTCCTACAGGGTACACAGCAGAGTAGAGAAAGTTGGATTGTGGATCTGGGTGGCACATGAAGCACAGTGGCCTTGTAAGAAATAATGTAAGAAATGGATAATGGATCTGGTATGAGATATAAATAGGAAAGATAAATGAAATGTTTTATTCACTGATTGTGTCCATGATTTTAAATAATGAAATAATATGATAAATTATAGATTTAGACCTTCTTTTAGGCAAGTCAGCCAAAATATACTGAAACCATCATAGTGTATTTCAATTGACTAGCCTAAAAAGAGGTGAGATTGTACCCCACCTGCATCCTTCCTCTTCTAACATCCTCACAAATTTGATTTCCAAGTGTTACTTCTACTCTCTGTCCATGATCTTTCAACCAGTCTGCCTCTAAGAAGCTCCTAGATTCCACACTGTCTAAAATTAAATGCAAAGAAAGGATGGGTGGGTGGTTCAGGCAACAAAAATGAGCAACCGGCCAGGCTGGCATGATTGACTGGGTTTATGTACACATCAGGAAGATCAATCTAGTCTCCTTGAAAAAAAAGAATTTTTTAAAAAGTTCAAATGACGGGGTGCCTGGGTGGCTCAGTCGTTAAGCATCTGTCTTTGGCTCAGGTCATGGTCCCAGGGTCCTGCAATCGAGCCCCAAATTGGGCTCCCTGCTCCACGGGAAGCCTGCTTCTCCCTCTCCCACTCCCCCTTCTTGTGTTCCCTCTCTCGCTGTCTTTCTCTCTTTGTCAAATAAATAAATAAAACCTTTAAAAAAAAAAAAAGCTCTAATGACTTTACTTCTAATCCAATATACTGTAGTCTCTCAGTGAATCCAGCTGAGACGCAGTAGAGTCTAGTACACCTGGCTTAGCAAGGAAAAAGTCACTTTTCATATAGGCATTGTTAGCCATCAGAGACAAGCAGCTAAAGCAAGCAGCTAACATCATGTGGCGAGAGACAGAAAAGAGTAGACATGAGCAGGGCAGAGCAGTCAAATCAGTAAATCTTCCCCCGGGGAACACTGCTGCCCTCTGTCTTGCTGGAGGGGTGCTTACTGCTTTTCACAAAGGAACAGGGTTGGCTTTGTGTGAACAGCATAACATCCACAATCTTGGTTAACCCAAGATCAGAAGGAAAATTAACTTAGACTTGGTTAGCCAAAGAAACTGCACCTTAAGACAATGGAAGATGCCTTTAAGATAATTTCAAATCAGACTCTGAAATTCTTCATATACTGAATAGACATGTATTGAAAAAATATTTTACCTGCCATATCCGAAATAGCATTATTTTACCTGAAATTACCTGAGTAAGTAATAGACATTCCAGAAAAGAGAGATTTTTAAAAATTTATTCCTACAAAATTGGTTAGAGTTTTCTATAGCCCTAAGTATCTGAATAATTGCCTCAATTTTTTATGCCGTTTTAAGCTCAGAGATATTCTCATTGGTACTTTGGATTTATGATTTATGAGTGTAGAATATATTTATTAAAGTAGAAACTTGGATTATGTGAAGAATGACTTTCAATTAGACTCTAAACTGAAAAAAAAGTTGTTTATTTTACTTTTGAAAGACAAGTTATTCAAATGTCACCCAAGTTATGAAATTATGCCTATTCTTATACAAGGAAAATACTTCTTTAAAAGAATGTTTAGTTTGACTGCATAAATCTCCTTATCTCATGAAAACGTCCCCACAGCTACATCTACAGATGTGTTTAGGTATTTAAAACTTTAAGAACCAGAAGCTAGATTACTTGTCAATTGTGTTCAATATAAATTTGCCTAACACTATTTTAAGCCCATTTCTATCAAATAGCTATTACACATTTGAATAAATTTAAATTCCAGTTTGAGAAACAAGAGTTTAACAGTAAAATCATTTAGGCTTAACAAAATATTTTTATATTTCTGTTCCGTCATGCATTAAGTTATTTATTCAGCAAACATCTACGGAGGAATAAAGTAGTTATTGAGACAGATATGATGCCTACCTTCAGAAAATGCACAGTCTAGCTTGGTTTTCAGACAATTTAAGAGACCACTTACGTTAAAATAGTACCCAAGGAATGAGTTCAGTCCATCTTTAAGGGTGGCTGGAAATAAGAAATGTAAATGTGCAGAATCTGATCGAAAAGGTCCAAAGACTTGTATAAAAAGACGCTAACACTACAGCCCAGAAACCATGAAGGAGACAACGCTGTGTTTCTCCACTAGCAATATAAAAAGGAAATAGAGTTTCTGCTCCTCTGCTCTGGGAGTCGTAAGGTTTTAAATCCTCTCCGCACAGGTCCAGTCTGCTTCTCGTACAACCTCACAGAGGCAGTGTGGGCAGATCCGGGGTTAACTTCCAGAATCACCATTTTCCTTGAGCAAGGTATTTAATCTCCTTGCACCTCGAACTCCTCTTCAGTAAACAGACATAATTTTGCCTGTCTCATGGGGTCGACATGGAGGTTGTAAGTAATGCACATAAAACCCCTCAGAAAAGTATATCTGGCCACCAAAAAAAAAAAAAAAATGGGGGAGGCACGTCATTAGTAGTTAGAGGACTAGCAGGTGTACAGTCTGGCAGTTCTGTAGCAGTAATAGTAACAGCTGTCGCTCTGAACTCATCGTAGAAGCAGCTTTAGAAGCACAGAAACTGAGGGCCTGGCCTGGCCTAAGGTTGAATGGTGGCACACTTAGCCTGAAGCAGGACACTTTGGAATCTGACTCCAGTCCTCTTCCCACAATATTATGCTACCTTCCTTCTCTAAAAAGACTGTGTTTCTATAAACATTTGTTTAGGTGTTATTATCAAGATAAACAAACAAAAAAACATTCAGTGATGTTAACTCTCTTAATAAACAATTTAAATAACCACATATCTGAAATTTGAAATCAAGCAGTCATTAGACAGGAAAACAGATCTAGCAAAATATCAACTGCAAACAACTGATTTATTATTTATATACACACAACACTACAGAGAATTTAAACAAAAGGAAACTTAAGTCTATCAAAATAGCCTTTAAAATGTTAAAAAACAGACAGACCTTCATCAGGTCATTCTAAACTATTGGAATTATAACTCTACGTTGGCTTATTTTGTATAATGAGACTGCAGCATTATTAAAGGAAAAACAGTTTTATTTTAGCAGTATCATTATAGTGCACTTACTAGTTTTAGCAGCACTCAGAGAGAAAATGGCTGATAATATCCATGCTAAGCATCCCCAAAATGTATTTAATTTGCATTAAGCAAAGAACACTATAGCAAATGCTTAGAAACCTCTCTCCCCAACATCTTTTCCTTTCCCTTCCTACAATCATCACCCGGGTTCCAGCCCTCATTATCTTGCATTTCATCGTTAAAATAACCTGCTATCTTGTCCCTTCCCCCTCACTATTTTCCCTTTCCAGTTCACTCCTACACTCTCCTTACAGGAGAATTTTCCATCAGCACTGCTCTGGTTATGTCTCAGTGCTATGCGCAGACCTGCAGTGCCTTCCAAACTCTAAACACCTGACCCTAACCTCTACAGTTCACTTGGATCTGCCCCAACCCGGTTGCAATAATTCCTACAACAGCTTACATACACTTAATTATTGCCTCAACATATCTATTGTTTCTTAAATATTTCCTGAACATTCTCATTTCCACAACTTTCTTCATGTAGTTACAACTGTTTCTATTCCCAGGCCCACTTCTAAAATCTGAAATCCTACACAACACATTTGTATTAACATCCAGGATATTAAATTGTTAATAGATAATTAAATAAACCATGGGACAGGAATGTGATAAAAGTGTTCAATTTTTTGAATAATATATTCTAGAATTATTTAACAATCTGTCAAATACTAATAATACAGTTGACCCTTGAACAACATCTGTTTGAACTGCACGGGTCTACCTATCCACAGATTTTTTTTATACAGTACAGTACTATAAATGTATTTTCTCTTGCTTATAATTTTCTTAGTAACATTTTCTTTTCCCTAGCTTACTTTTAAAAATATAGCATATAATACATATAACATACAAAATATGGGTTAATCAGTCGTTATGTTACCAGTAAGGCTTCCAGTCAATGGTAGGCTGTTAGTAATTAAGTTTTGAGGGAGAAAAAAGTTTGTAAGTGGATTATTTGAGTGTACAGCAGGGGAGACCAGGGGGTGGAAGGGATGTTGGTGATGCTGGCTCTCATACTGCTCAAGAGTCAACTCCATATTATTTTAAAATAATGTATAAAGCTGTACATATAATTTGTCATTATATAAAAATATATTTTTCAATGTATATATAAGTGAAATAAAAGTTTATCTGAAATAAATGTTTAAATCTTAATAGTGAGTTTTCCTGGGTGCTGTGAGTATAGATGAATTTTTTTTCTGTCTAGCAGATTTTTTTTTAATTCTCTACACCAACCACATAGCATTTAGCACTTTTATAATTTAAAGAGTTTTTAAAAGTTGGCTCACCTTTTAATTTCAGTCAAAATATTTCTTTCTTCATGAAATCTTTGGCTATGGCTCAACTGGATTACTCATTGCCTTCCTTTGAGGCATCGACATATTGAGAAACTTTCCAACCATATTGCTTTGCATATTTTGGACATAACATGGAGGACCCTCTCATATAACTGTGGCTATAAGCCCAAACTTTTTTTTTTTTTTTTTTTACTTTCTTAAGTCCCTAGTACTCAAGCCTCCTAACCACCAACCCCCACACCGGTAGTCTACTTTTAGAAGTGAGAATTTAATCCTAATCCCTTTAGAGGATATTTTGTTTTAAATAAGAATAGTTCACTGTTCTTTTCCCACTGAAACAGGTGTTACTTAGAAACTACGTTTCAACCATAAAGCTGTGAAAATAACTATATTTAATAAAAATGTTAAGTTTAAAAGATGAAATCTTATTATGTAACTTGAGAGAAATACATAAATAAAATAACAGTTTTTGGGTGCCTGTTACGTATTATGCCATTCATCTCTCACCTAGTTATCCCCTTTGATACTTACTACTGTCAGTAAATTGTGATCTAGTATTAGATAATAATAATGCTTTCAGTTTAGTGTTATGGAATGGACCTTGAAAAAAGAATCCATTGAAGTATGTGTTTATTCATTCATAATTCTAGAATCTTTTTTCCCGAGCAAAAATACTTATTTCATTACCACAAATTAGTCTATTTTTTAATTTATTATTTTTTGAGTCTAGGCAATCAGCAGACTAAAATTGTTTCTTTAGGGCTTTAAGTTACCATGCTGATGAGGGAGGAGACTACAAAGATTTATTATAAAATAATGTTTCCAATACATACTGCTGTACAGTGCATTGCCAGTACTTTCTCCTTCTAAACTGAGTATTTTCAAGAAACACTAATTTGTGTTGGAAGAAAGTTGCAGATTATCTGAGATTATGTTCAAATTTCATTTGCTTTATACAATGTGTTTAAAGGAGGGAGAAGATGGTGACCAGAGATCATTGATATTAAACTTTTATCATATACCAGGTATTTTATCTAATTTAATTCAACTGACTGTAAGTTAATCCTTGTAAACAATCCTATACATAATGCATTATTACTCCTATTTTGTATCTAAAGAAACTAAGACTGAGAGATTAACTGAATTGTGCCAGATCATACAGCTAGATAGAGAACAGCATACCCAGGATTTAATCTAAAAATCCAGTGCTCTTGCAAGCATGTTGTGATGAATTTTGATTTGTCAAGGAATCATACATGAGAAAGAGAGAGAAAGAAAAAGAAATCTGACATCATTTCTTGAACGTTTGCTGGGCACCTCATATTAGCATATCTGAAACAGAGCTCTTGATGCCATTCTTTTCTCCCACCTGAAAGCTTTTTCTGAACTCCACTTTCATCACCTGTGCTAACATTAGTACTCACCACCTAATTGCTCAAGCCAATAACCCAGGGACTGACATTGATTCTTTTTGTTTTTTCTCACACACTTCCCATTAAATCCATCAACAAATGTTATCATCTCTACCTCCAGATGTTCATAATATCTTTTGATAGTTCTTAAATTTTGTTATGATTCTTTAAGTATGCTAATACTTGAAAGGGTGCCAACAATACTCAATACAGAAAGGATAGCCTCTTCAATAAATGGAGTTGGAAACTGGATAACCAAATGCAGAAAAATTGAATTGAGCTCCTATTTTACACAACTCACAAAAATAGCTCAAAATGGATTAAAGACTTAACCATTTGATGTGAAACCATAAAAATTATAGAAGAAAACATAGGAAAGGCTCCTTGTTTTTTGGTGTTGGCAATGGCTTTCTGGATATGACTGTAAAAGCACAAGCAACAAAACCAAAAATCACCAAATGGGACTACATCAAACTGAAACACTCTGCACAGCAAAAGAACAAGCAACAAAATGAAATGGCAGCCTATGGCATGGGAGAAAGTATTGATAAACCATATGTCTTTCAGAAGGTTAATATTCCTCCAAAAGACAAACTCATTAAAAAACAGGCAGAGGAACTAAATAGACATTTTTCCAAAGAAGACATACAAATGGCCAACAGGCACATGGAAAGATGCTCAATATCACTAATCACCACAGAAATGCAAGTCAAAACCACAATGAGGTATCACCTCACACTTGTTAAAATGACTATCATCAAGAAAACAAGGGGTAATAAGTGTTGGGAGTATGTGGAGAAAAGGGAACCCTTGTCCATGATTGGTGGCAATGTAAATTGGTATGGTTACTATGAAAAACTATATAGAGGTTCATTTAAAAAATAAAAGTAGAATTACTATATGACCCTGCAATTCCACTTCTGGGTATAGATCTAAAGGAAAGGACAACAGAATATCTAAAAAATATCTGTACTCCCATGTTTATTGCAGCATTATTCATAATTACCAAGGTATAGAAACAACCTAAGTGTCCATATACAGATGAATGGGAAAAGATGTGCTATATACATACACCACACACACACACACACACACACACACAATATTATTTGGCCATAAGAAAAGAGGAAATTCTGCCATTTATGATGACATGAATGGAATTTAAAGGCATTATGCTAAGTGAGGTAAGTCAGACAGAAAAAGACAGATACTGTATGATATCACTTATATGTGGAATTCAAAAAAGCTGAACTCATAGAAACCAAGTAGAATAATGGTTACCAGGGACTAGGGCAGGGTGTGGGTGAATTAGGAGATGTTAGTCAAAGGGTACAAACTTGCAGTTAGACAATAAATTCTGGAGATATAAAGACAGAATTGTGATTATAGTCAACAATACTGTATTATATAATTGATAGTGGCTAAGAGACTAGATCTTAAATGTTCTCACCACAAAATGAAATGATAATCATGTGACATAATGGAGGTGTTAGCGAACACTAGAGGTAACCATATTACAATATACAAGTGTATCAAAACAATACAGTATATACCTTAAACTTACACAATAATATATGTAAACTGTATCTCATTAAACATATGCTAATGTCATGTATAGGCAAACTGATTTTTCAACTAGTAACTTAAGGCCACAAAAATTGAGACATCTATATGTGTGTGTGTGTGTGTGTGTGTGTGCTGTTACTCTCGGATCTATAAACTAACCCTAAGACGAGGACCAGAGACAGCTTAGGGTACCAACAGAGCCTCAGTAGACTGGGGGTGGGGTGGGGCAAGGGGCATTAAGCATCTTAAAAAAAATAAAAAAGGAGAACCTTTGTTTCTACTTCCTCCATACAGAATAGAGGCAGCTTCATGAAAGGACCTAAGAAGGTTGTTCAAGTAAAAAAGCTGGAAGGAAGCAGAGAGAGGATCCCAAAAAGGCAACCAAGGGACAGAGCAGTGGATGAAGGTTCAGGACATATCTGCTCTTGGGCCAAGATGGGAAGCTACAACGAGAAAGCACCGGTTTTGCTCAGTATGTCTCTATAAATGCAATGTTGCAAATATAAGAAGAGAGTCTTTTAACAAGAAATAAGTGATGACTGAAAACAGATAGAAGTTTTAGATGGAGACTAGTGCTGTAGACAGTATAATATGTCATTTAGCCTCTATACATTCTGAAACAAGCTTGTGTTCAAGTCCCTTTTCTTAAAATTTAAAATCAACTCAATTAACATATAGTGTATTATTAGTTTCAGGGGTAGAATTTAATGATTCATCAGTTGTATATAACACCCAGTGTTCATTGCATCAAGTGCCCTCCTTAATGCCCATCACCCTTACTCTGTCCCCCTATCCACCTCCCCTCCAGCAACCCTCAGTTTGTTTCCTATAGAGTTTCTTATGGTTTGTCTCCTTCACCTTATTTTATTTTTCCTGCCCTTCCCCTCTATCTGTTTTGTTTCTTAAATTCCACATATGAGTAAAATCATATGATAATTATCTTTCTCTGATTGACATTTCACTTCGCAGGATACCCTCTAGTTCCATCCTGTAAGTCCTAATATACTAACACACCAAAAGAAAAACAATTTACTCAACTACAATGTGTGTGTGTGTGTGTGTGTGTGTAGCTGAAACATACCACTTTTAATATGTATTTATGTGTATTAAGAATGCGTTTATTTGGGCGCCTGGGTGGCTCAGTCGTTAAGCGTCTGCCTTCGGCTCAGGTCATGATCCCAGAGTCCTGGGTTCAAGTCCCATATCAGGCTCCCTGCTCTGCGGGAGGCCTGCTTCTCCCTCTCCCACTCCCGCTGCTTGTGTTCCTGCTCTCGCTATCTCTGTCTCTGTCAAATAAATAAATAAAATCTTTAAAAAAAAAATAATGCGTTTATTTGTAAATATGCAATATTCGGTATGTGTCATTATAGATTACGGAAATAAGTCTTCCTTTTCTCCTTCATCTTTTAAAGACCAACTCAAATTTTAACCGAAAAGGTAATCTCTGCCCTCTCTGGGTTTGTACAGCAATTCTTCATGCCTCTTTTGTAGTTATTACCATGCCGTATTATCATTATTTATTACAGGTCTTTCTCTCTCAATAAAGTGTCAGTGTTTAAGAGGAAGAAGTGCTTAAGAGGGAGAATCTGGTCTCCAGGGCCTAGCAAAGTGCCTGCCTCAGTGAGCAGTGAATAAATAACAAATGAATAAATGAATGAGTAAGTACCTTTTGTTTTCAGAAACAAAATTATAGAGAAGTTTTATTTGGAAAGGCTTCCATGCATAGGAAAAATTGTATCCATTAAAACAAAGTTTGACATATTGTCAACAGCATAGCCTCAGAATTTGTAGAGTGGGTTCCATGCAAAACATCCCTGTGAAGCAGCAGGTGATTTAAATACAACATTAATGAAATGTGCAGATAATTCTAAACAAGAAAAAAGTAAACAGGTGAGGTGACTGAATTGCTGAATGATAAGCTGGGGAGATTGGCAGATATAATGAAATGAGATTTAACATGAATACTGCAGGATAATTTACCTAGGGAAAAATCATCAGCAGCTGAGGCATAAAATGGAAACCCATTCTCCCTTTGGAAATAAATAATGTTTAAAGAGACTATGGTTATAGTGGATAATAACTTGTATATGAGCTCACTTTGTAATGCTGTTGCTAAACAGCCAATTGCCTTCCCAGGAGGCTGAACATAATGGATCATTTCAACCAGACACACATACACAAAGGAGAGAAAGTACCTTCGGGAGCTTTAGGAATCACCTTGATTCCACTCTCTGTAACTGGAGTGCTTTCAATAGAGAAAGGACACTTTAAAGTTTAAGGAAAAAGCAATAAACACCATGAAATGAATCGGAGCCCATTTAATTTGGAAAACCTTGAAAGGGCTCAGAAAGAAAGTCATTCTGCCTAATCCAATGCAATCAGCTTCTGGCTGCCAGACAACAATAAGAAGAATTATTGTTGGTATATATCGAGTGCTTACTCTGGGCCAGGCCCTCCCAACTACTGTAAAAGCATTATCACACTTAACTCTCATAACAGATCCATGTCATTGCCACCTGACATTGCATCCATTTTACAGATAAGGAAACTAAGGCTTACAGACATTAGGGAAGTTGAATATGGTCTGACAGCAATGAAGTGCCTACCACTGTAGTACTCTGGCCTCTCAGAATCCAAGACTGTGCTCTTTTCCATGCTGCTGTATTTTCAGTATGTCAATCTGCTCTTACAAAACTGTAAGGACATGTTCCTCCATTTGGTTTTCATGATCTTCCATCAACTGAGGAGGTCATTTCCTTTTTCTTTACCCTAGTCTCTTTCAGCTCCTCAACTATTACTTTCCCTTGAATTCAGAACTTCCTGACAAATTATGTTAAGTCCTATCTGTACACCTTTGCTAGGAGGCACCTAATCTGGAAAAACTCTCTCTACCCAACCAACTCCTCCAATTAGGAAACATTCAATAAATTACATTCTGTTTCTGAAATTATCTTCAATTGTTCTGCACACATTTACATTTATTTTACTACCAGCAACACTAACCTTCATGGTCTTTATCTGCTTCATAGCCCAGCATGCCTCTAGGCAAAGAGGTGACATTCATCAATTCTGTTTGGCTGTTCAAAGAAAGACAGAATTAGGGAGATAGGGAAGATTTATAAATACCTCCAATGTTTGACATTCAAAATGAATGGTACTATTCACAAGGAAGAAACTGTGAAGTTTAAGTTTGCTATTAAAACTGACTCGAATGAAAACCAGAAAATAAACTTTTCATGAAAAGAGAAGTATTGGATCTACTACGCCCAGCTTTAAGAAAATGTATTGACATTTGATGCTCAGGAATTATCTACTTAAACTTCTCAGCAAGAGCAGTGAGAGAGCACTGTTCTGTCAGACAAGAATCCCAGGTTATCAAAGTTGTCCATCTGTTTCTGGTTCTGGGTGCTATGCTGAGAAATTTATTCTGACTTCCACTTTTGGGATGAGAGATATCAGATTTCAAAAAGGGCATGAGGATTGAATAAATCAAAAGGTAATGACCCCCAGCTCTGAAGATACATCTACTTGGAGGACAGCCTGTTCCTGGGAATAATCCAAGAACCTAAAGTCAGCTGAATGTTTGTGCATTTTACTACTGTAACTCCATGGAAAGAAAAATGATGATGAAGCCATCAGCTATCCCATACCACACACATTCCATTGCCATTGAAAAATGTCCCACATCTGTGTCTTAATGCTGACATCTGCTTCAAATTACCCTCAGATGAGCTCTACAGCTCTTGCCTAATTGGACACTATCAAAATGATATGGCTGTTATTGCTTAGCTTCTAGTTGCCCTTTATGCAGCAGTCTGGGCCACTAATGAATCCTCATCTTCATGTGCAAGAGCCTTGCTTTTATCAGATATTCTAAAAGTAACATATTTCAGTACCTTGTTCAAAATATCTATGTATCAAATTATTAGTTCTTGCCTAAATTTATTGTCTTTTAACTATGAACTTTTAAAACCCATTGTCTAGAAGCAGTTGGAAACAAAACTAATAGGAATTAAATCCAGCCAGACCTTTGAAGAATCAGAGTTTTAGAGACAATAGAGACTTTTTTTTACACATGATGAGATTGAGGATCAAGCAGGTAAAGTGGTTTCCTCAAAGTCAAATGTTAAACTAGTGGCAGAATCAAGACTAGGACCCAAGTTTTCTTCCAGTATAGGAGACGCTCTAATCTCTAGCATTGCCATTACCTCAGTCATTCCTATCAGTTAGGATGTACCTTACAGAGTCAGCACAGCAAGATCAAAGCGAAGTTGAGTCCTTTCTTCTTGAAACAATATCAAGATGGAAGATATCAGTATACTTTATTATCACACAACACAGGAGTCAAGTTCCACATAAATGTGATAGAGATGGAAGCATGAACACCAAAAGCAAAGTGTATCTTAAATGTAATATATGGCAAGTCCAAGGGGGAGGTGGCATACTGCAGTATTTTTATAAGATGGGCCTCACCAATAAGATGATGCAGAGTATGAACCATTAGGACAGTGTTTTAGTATTATTGATGCCTCATCTTGAAAGTCAAGAAGATATTACCAAGGTATAATTTATTCAAATTGCTTGCACTGTGAAAAATATGGAAGACTATATTATGTAGCAAATCCATTTCAGTGGTATTCTGACATTTTGGAGCATGCACAAACAATGAAATAATCTCTCTACAGATATTTCTTAAAATGTGTAACATATAGGTTATGAATAAAAAATATGTTTTATGATAAAGTTAATTTACTTCCGTGTATTAAATTTAGTGCTAACGTTCATATCTTGGTGAATAACATTACCATCGACTCAAGTTCCCAAGTGAGAATCTTAAGTCATCGTCACCTTCTCCCAATGCCCTCAGTCCCTCAGCCTCACTTCAAATCTTATTGACTCTGCCTTTGATCTACTTTTGCCCCACTTGTCTGCCCACTGACTCTACTTTAATTCAACCTCATTTTATCAAAAGATTGAACAATTAACCAAAAAAGTGTTCTAATAAATCTCCCTGCCTCCACCCTATTTTCCCCAAGTCCCAGTTTATCCTGTTCTTGGCATCAGCAATATATTTTCAAGTACAAAGATATTCTTATAATGCCCCTGCTTCGGAACCTTCAGTAACTTTGTTCTACTCACAGGGTAGAACTCAAAATCCTTTGCATGACCATCCTTTTACGACCATCAAATTCTGGCCACAACTGAGACTTCTAACCTCATAACCAGGCCCTTCCCCTTATATGTCCTATCCTTTCAACTGTACAAACTCTTTGCAGTACTCCAACACACTCATAACTTTGTTAATCATTTTCCTCCTAATTCCAACTAGCTTCTCTTACCCACCTGATGAACTCTTATGCATTCTTGATGAATTGGCTTATATACTGACTCTTTTGTGAAGTCTTCCTGAATCTCTAAGGCATAAAAATTCATTCTTTAATTTTCTCTATTATTTTACATGTATACCTACTATCACTCTTGTCACTTTGTATTATTTCCTTTAATGTACTTTTCCCATTTATTTTTCAGAATTCCTGGCAGGTAGGGACTGGGTCTACTTTTAGGCCCAGTATCTACCACAATATAGGTGCTTACATTTTTAAGTAATTAATGAATTTTTCTGCTTAACATTTTATTTTCAATGGTCACAGTGATTGGTTATGATCTTTCCTTCACAAAATGTTAGTTATTCATAATATAAATTCCATGATGAATTTTCATAGCCATATCACACACAGTAGAAATTTTCAGGAGACTAAGAACAAAGAAATGTCATTGGACTTGGCAACCACAGTGGTCACTGAAAACATTTGAGAGAATAATATCAGTAGGATTGAAGAGAAACCTTAGAGGTTTGAGTAATAAAAATGAATACAGCAATGACTAACATTTTTAGTATTTTCTGACTC
Organism: Mirounga leonina; assembly: GCF_011800145.1. Classification (NCBI taxonomy): domain Eukaryota; kingdom Metazoa; phylum Chordata; class Mammalia; order Carnivora; family Phocidae; genus Mirounga; species Mirounga leonina. Next base: position 402,717 of record NW_023270233.1, on the reverse strand, counting down.
TTCTCAGTGCTTTACATACATTATTACATAAACCTGTAGGGAAGAGAGGCCCTGTCAGTGGTAATGGCTCTAAGTATGTATATGTTTGTCAAAAATGATCAAACCCTACTGTTAAATAGGTGGTTAATTACATGTCTCGATAAGGCTGCTAAAAACAATCTCTGAAGTACTTGCCTACATAGTCTCCATTTGGCAGATAAGAGTATTGAGGCATAGAGAGATTAAGGAAGGTATCCAAATTCACATGGTCAGTCAGCTGCACCTGAGCATTGAACCTAATTGCTGTGACTTTAGAACCTGCGCAGGGCTGCTTTCTATTTTGCCATAACAGAAAACCCTCACATACTCTAGAAGTCCTGCTATGAAAGAAAGGGATGGATGCACAAAAAGGGAGGTGGAGAAACTCAACAGATTGAAGCAAAGATTAGCTTTTCTTTCAAGTTAGGTTTATAACTATTTGAGGTCAGAGATAGGGAGGGAATTCCCAGAATGAAACTGACAGAACAAAACTTCACATTTAAGTGTTTTATTTTACATTATTTTTACAGCTAATCACCAAATTGCGACTTTAAAATAAAGTATTATCAACCCTAACCAACAAAGACTAATACCATTCATGCCTTAAGCAATATGTCACTTGGATCAACAGCAGAAAAAAGTAAAGAGAAGCCCCAGAGCAAGAAAGGGCAGGATGATTAAGTGAAGTGTCTCCACCTAACTTCGTAAGATCAGGAGCTAAAGAGGCACCAGCAGACAGTGCAATCTGCCTTCCAGGGCTAGGGACACATTTGAGAATGAACCATGAGAAATTCTTCTTTAAATTGATCCTAAAATATTAATAGTGTGGGTGAAGATCGACTATCCTTTGGTCTTCACTTTCTGGGAAAAAAGTGATCAAATTGTTTTTATGAAGGACCGTGGAGTCCATCTTATATGGAAGCAGGGCCCTAAACTCAGCATAAAAGGGAAGGCTACCCTTAAAAATTCACTTAGATTGTGCACAGATATAGTATGGGTGACTTTATTAACCCAGTTTTTTAATCATTTTATGAATGAACTCTTGAAAGCCAAATTTTCAAAGAATTAAAGGAAAATCCAATTGCACAATCCTAGGCATTTAAACTGTTCTGCCTTAAATAACTACCAAAGACCTAGCAGTGAATAAGAAATAGATGGTAAATTCAAAATATTTCCGCTTGCCTGAGGGGCTTACTCCTCTCACTTTCAATTTTAAGTTTCTACTGCCTTAACACCTACAGTTTTGTGAATTAAATAAGATGGAAGTCATTCCAGAGTTAACTTCTAATAAGAATCTACCATGTCATGTTTTGCCTATGGTGTATGTAAAGTATATAAAATAAATATATTGAGAGCAATATAGACTGTAGAAAGAATGAGATAATATAATCACTTCAAATATCTTAACTGGGAGACTGAAATTATACATCATAGGATACATGAAATAGTGAATATCCTTCTTGTTCATAAAGCCTCAGGATATCACCTCAATATTTATGAGCACAAGAACAGTGGTTATTGGAATGTGCCATTCCCATGCAGAGTAATTGCTGGTATTAATCATTATCGCAAAATTGATGTAATTATATTTTCACTTTTCTACATTATATATGTATATATTTTAAAAATATAATTACATACTCACCATATATTCCATTTCAGCAACAGTGGAAAATTTGCTTCTTGCAAAATAATAGAAAAGTAGAATAAAACATATCCAAAGTTGTTAACAGAACCCCACATTCGGCTATTTGAGCATATCTAAGTATTATTAAGTTTCGTGAGTTTGCTGAATGATTTAATGAGGAAAAGAATTTTGATATTTTCCTTCTTCACAGTTGTTACCATGTATAAACTATAGTTACTGTATTAATAAGTATGTTTAAATAAGTATATTATTATTTTCAATACACACCCTATTAAGCAAAATTATTTTCTCTGAGTGTAATTCTATGTGCCCTCATATTACTATCAGCCACACTATTACTCAAAATGGGTGCTGGTTAAGGGGGACCTGGTTGGCTCAGTTGGTTAAGCCTCAAACTCTTGGTTTCAGCTCAGGTCATGATCTCATGGTCATGAGATCCAGCCCCATGTTGGGCCCGTGCTCAGCAGGGAGGCTGCTTGAAGATTCCCCTGGAGTCTCCCTCTGCCCCTCCCCCCATTTGTGGGTTTGCACTCTCTCTCTCTCTCTAAAGTAAATAAACAAATCTTTTTTTAAAAAATGGGTAATGATCAAGTTAACCACAGTGATTTTCAACATTGAGGTTTTGAGAACATTTATGCTGAGGAACACAGTGAATGGAGTTGATATTTCTTATACATTTCAAAGGGGATGCCTAATATAATTCTGAATTGACAAGGTGGTGTGCCTTTTATATACTCCTCTATTTTTAATGTCCATTAAAGAAACTGCATTTTCATATGATTCATACTCTTAAACATCGCATTACAAATTACAAGATTCACTTCACTTTTTTTTTTCTTTTTTATGAGAGAGAGAGAGAGAGAGAGGGAGGGGCAGAGAGAGAGGGAGAAAGAGAATCTCAAGCAGGCTCCACAGCCAGTGTGGAGCCCAATGCAGGGCTCGATCTCACAACCCTGAAATCATGACCTGGGCTGAAATCAAGAGTCAGAGGCTTAACTGATTGAGCCACTTAGGGGCCCCAAGATTCACTTTGTTTCTTACTCTTACTCTTTTTAATTGGGAAAGAAAAGCCAGATAGAGCACAGTACGACTTTTTGGTATATCATCTCCTGCCTCACCTGCTCCTTCTCCCTCAGGCCTTTCAGTGTTCTCTTAGTGGTAACAGCTCCTTCATCAGAAACCACCTGTGCCCTCTCCCTCTCACACCACCATTCATTCCTCCCCCTCACATGTGCAGCCTCCAATCATAGCAACAAAACCTCAGGCCCTTCATACTATTCCTGCTGCCACTTCTCTCTTCTGGACTCTACCCCTCATGCAGTACTCCTCTCTGCCCAGTCTTTCTCCAATTCCAGCTTAATCCACTGTCTAATCAATCTTAACAAAGCACAGTTCCAACCAGCCCAACAAAAATGTTTGTTACTCTCCCCATTGTTGTTCTTCACATTTCATGAATACAAAGAGTAGAAATACTATGACCACATTCTCTTACCAAAGATAAAGAATTTAAAAGAAGGATTTAGAAGGCCACTATATATTTTTAAATGAAAAACAAGTCATAAAATTGTGTGTGTGTGTGTGTGTGTGATGAAAACTTATTTTTAAGAATCTGTTGTAAGTGTTTGTCTTTTGGTTAAAGGAATAACACAGGACTTTCATTGTCTACTATATATATCTACACATACATACACATATGCATAATATATGTATCCAATTATGTATAAAAACATTAATTTCATATTTAAAATAATAAACTGATTTAGAGACTAAAAAATTTCTATTAAACAGTTCTTTGTTTAAACATGTAATCAAAATCACAATGATATAATATTTAGAAAACAACAGTATTGGGGCACCTGTGTGGCTCAGTCGGTTAAATATCCAACTCTTGGTTTCGGCTCAGGTCATGATCTCATGGGTCATGGGACTGAGTCCTGTGTTGGGCTCCCCACTCAGCAGGGAGTCTGCTTGAAGATTCTCTCCCTCTACCCTTCCTCTCTATCTCTCAAATAAATAAATAAATCTTTAAAAAATAACAATATTAGATCATTGCACATAAGAAAATCTGGATGTGAACATTTTACTCAGAACTCTATATAAACTCTCTCTCTCTCTCTATATATATATACACACATATCTATATCTATATATATATAAACATATATCTTCAAAATTAAACAAAAAAAAGTAAAGAGTAGAGGCTGTGAAACCTGTATGAACATTATTCTAGCTGGCCAGATCACTGCAGATTGATCCCAAACTATGGCAGAGGAGATAAGAAAGAAGTGAATAGATTTCAGATATGTACCTTAGAGGTACAGCTGATAGGACACAGTGATGAATTGAAGCGGGAGGTAAGACAGACGTGTGTAAGTTTACTCTTGGCTTTACAACATGAAAAACATCATGGATAGAAATGATGTTTATTGAGATGAGAAATACCGGAAAAGTAACAATAAAAGAGAAGTTAAGGGGTTAAGAGATGTCATTGAGACCTCCAAATGGAAGTGTCAAAAACATAGTTTAATCTTTGTGTTTGGGAATGAGAAGAGAGATCAGGAATAGAAATAAATGTGAGAGTGGTCACATCTTGATGGTATTTAAAACCCCACTAGCAAATGAGATAAACTAGAAAATGTGTCTAGATTATGGAGGGAGGAGTCTAGTTAAGATCTGTTAAGACAGAGCCAGTAAAAAAAGCTGAAATAGAGAAATCAGGCAGGTGGGAAGAAATCAGGATAGCATGCTATCTCAGAAATGAAGAGAACAGAGAACATTTCTTTGTCTTTTTCTCTTCTTTTTAGAACTAAGTCAACTGCACCCAGTGTTGCTGTGTAGACAGTAAGATCAGGACTGAAAGGTACTTATTGAAAAGTTCCATTTCTGACAAGAAAATCCTGAAAATCCTTACACTAAGGACCATCTAGAAATGTTACAATAAAGTACAATAAACACTAAGCTCTTAAGGAAGTAAGGGAAACACTAAGGACCAAATTACAAGGAGGAAGATGCACACCAGAGTAGAAGGCAGGAACCTAAGGACATTTATGCTAAGTGATATAAAGCAGACAAAGACAAATACTGTATGATTTCAATTATGTTTGGAATCTAACAAAGTCAGACTTAGAATGGTGGTTGCCAGGGCTTAGTTTGAGGGAAATGAAGAGATGTAGATCAAAAGTTACAAACTTAGAAGATGAATATGTTCAGGGGATCTAATGTTTAGCATGGTGGCTGTAGTTAACAGTACTCTACAATATACTTGAAACTTGATGAGAGAATAGACTTTAAATGTTCTCACCACAAGAAAGAAATGGTAATTATGTGATGTGATGGAGATGTCAACTAGCCCTACAGTGGTAAATCATTCTGTAATATCTAAATGTATCAAATCATCTCACTGTGCAACTTAAACTTATACAATGTTATATGTCAATTATATCTCAATAAAGCTGGGGAAAAAATCATAATAATCCCAAACCCTTAAAAGAAAAAAGAAAGGTAAGCTGGTCTGATAATGATTAATGTGCTGTTATTCTTCATTCTCTTCTTCCATTTTCCATATTCCAAATAATTATTTTCCCTATTGCTTCTCTATTAAAAGATACTACTGAATAAACAAATAAAAAGAGAGAAACACAGTATTTCATGATGTGCACCTGAACGTACAGTATATAGACTTAACCACTATCCACCCAGGACAATCTCTTTCCAAATTTCATGGAGTTCTTTATCTCTGCTTTGCAGTCCCTTGGCCCAAAGCTTCCTTCCTTTAAAACAGACAAAGCAACACATAATTGTTCTGACTTTTGAAAGTCAGCTTTGTCTTATTGTATTTATATTTAGATGAGTTTGCATATTCACAGACACCTCAGTAATTTTCAATGCACCTATCATTTCTTTTTCAATTTCTAAAATTAAAAACAAAAGTATTTGTTTAGGGGAGCCTGGGTGGCTCAGTCGTTAAGCGTCTGCCTTCGGCTCAGGTCATGATCCCAGGGTCCTGGAATCGAGCCCCACATCGGGCTCCCTGTTCGGCGGGAAGCCTGCTTCTCCCTCTCCCACGCCCCCTGCTTGTGTTCCCTCTCTCACTGTGTCTCTCTCTGTCAAATAAATAAATAAAATCATAAAAAAAAAAAGTATTTGTTTAAACATTTCAATCTGGTAGAGTTGTGAATGGCCCCACTTTTACTGACTTTTCTCCCTAATACCAACTTTCTGAAATACATTCCAGCTTTTTAAAAACATATTAGGTCTTTTCCTTTTGGACAGTTGTCTGAAACAATGAAGTTAAGTATGAAGCTGCAACATTTTGGCTAAGCACACAATGTCATAGGAAAAAACAAGAGAAACTAAATTGGTTTTAATAGTTGCTAATATGAACTTGGGCACCTGGTGAAAACCTTTTGCCCCAAGGATCTTTCAGGACATATCAAAACAGTGCATTTTGATGCTTACAAACATAGCAAAGAAATAAAAAACAAAACACAGATATCCATAAGCTAAAATAATTGACTTCCTTTAGAATCTAAACCATCACAATTTTCAAGTAAGCATGTTTGGGATCACCTTTAGTGTACTATCGATTCCTGAAGTACTTTGAATCACACATAATAAATTCTTCAAATTCACTTGCAAGACCCTGCCTGACTTCTCATCCCACCCCTTATTGCACAATTCTGACTCACTGTCCTGCATTATTAGGAAAATTGTCCAAGACTTGGAAATGGGCAGAGATAATTCAGCATTGCCTAGCAGACCCTTTGGTTCTGATCCTATGGAGCACAGGGGTTGAGAATCTGTGATGAGACTTGTTGACTCGGTTATTTTACATCTATACCCATAGAAGTTACAGAAAACTGTATTATTATTATACTGTATTAACAGGATTATTGTTCATAGCAATGCAAATGAATTTTGTCTAGTAGAGAATGTAATTCTCTACAAGTGGTTTTTTCAATAGGTTTTAATTTGATGGTTCCTCTCTTAATTAATGAGTTGGTTAAACCTTTAACACATGTATTTTATATTTGCACAAGAGTCACATTTTTAACTTTTTTGAGAAATTATATGTTATCAGTCCAACCTCCATCTTTGCCAGGAGATAGAGACCTCAACATGAGACCTTCATGGGAAATTCAGTATCTGGCCCCCTGTGTAGTTGATCTAGTTCAAGAATGTTCTTGGCTCCAACTTGTATCTCCCATCAGATAGTCCACTACCTTGCCAGATTCTCACCCTAGCATAGTCTTCACAATTTGGCTAGTATTTCAAATGTATACTTAAGACCTTCAAGGTTTCAAATACCAAAACGAAATTGAGTCCATCTCAGTGATTGAGCTGTATTATGAGGAGCTTTGCCATAAGTGGAGGAAAAACAAAAGGCAACTATTTCTTCCATCATATATCCAGGACTCATGAAAACTTAATAATTATTAAGAACTGGAAGATTATTCAGCATAACATATATCATATCTTTTTTACCCAATTGTGATTTCATTGGAGTGATTCATTAATCAGTTATCAACAGATAACATTAATAGAGCATTTAACTATCCTCCTGGCACTTTAATAAGCTCTTTACATATATAATCTCATTAATCCTCTCAACAACACTATAAAGTAGATACTGTGTCATATTCATTTTAAAGATAAGGAGATTAAGGCTTATAATGTTTAAGTCCCTTTCCCGAGATTACAGTTTTTGTAAGTAGGAGAGCTGGAAATCAAACTCCAGCTATCTAGACCTGAAGCCTTAGCTCCAACATCTCCATTCGTATTGCTCCTTCTTCCTCACTTTTCTCTTTCGAACTACTCTTTTTTCTTTTTCTATTTTATGCCAGTGACAATATTGGACTTTGAGCCCTGAGCTCCCAGAAAACAGCAATTTAAAAAATTCCCCACCCACCCACCCTGTTTTGTTTTTTCAAGAAATGGTTTACTGCAAAGAATACAACGCCATCATAATTTAAGATAACTCACTCTCCTCTCTTTCCCAGGACTCTTATAAGACCTGTGGATGGCTGCCCTGTTTACCTGGGATAAGAGCAAATACAGCCCTTTACCTTTTTGTTTTAAACTGCTGACAAGGCCAGATCCAGACTTTCTGATATCCCCTTCTTGGCCTGATTAGCCAACATTAGAACTGTTTGTCTCCTGAAACTAACTGTGGTAGGCAAAATAATGACTATGTTAGGTTACATTCAAAGGGGCATTATGGTTGCAAATGAAATTAAGTTTGCTAATCAGATCACCTTAAAATAGTGAGATTATTTTGGATTATTAGGAGGGGCTCAATATAATCACAAGCATTCATATACATGTGGAAAGAAAAGTAAAAAATAAGAACTAGAGAGAGAACGATGTGATAAAGACTACTCTGATGTTGCTGGCTTTGAAGATGGAGGAATAGGGCCATGATCCAAGGAATGTACATGACCACTAGAAACTGAAAAAGGGAATTAAATGTATTATCTCCTAGAATTTTACAGATAATAAATTTGTGTTGTTTTAAGTCTCTAAATTTGTGGTAATTTGTTACAACAGCAGTAAACTAATATACTATCTAACCACAGACAAAAACATTAATTGCTTAGATAACTAAAACTTCCCCTACTTGCAAAATAACCCCAACTGTAAATTACCCCATCTGCAACTTGTTTGTCTCTCTCTATAAAAGTCTAAGGCAAAATCACCCTGTTGGCACACTCTCATCCTTGGATCTGGGGTGCTCTCCATGTTTCAGACTCTTTTCCCTCCATAGCACAGTAAGAATTTTTATTCCTTTTGAGTACTGATTTGATTTACAGTGGGGGCTTCTTTTGGTTTTATGGCCTGACCATTTGGTGATCTCTGTAAATGGATTAATGGTACATAGAGGTCTTGTCTACACTGGGTGAAAAACAACAGAGAATCTGGTTTGCTAATCTTTTCTGTTTGACTATTTGGATACTTCGAGCTCAAATCAATTTAGACTCCATGCCTATCGAAAGAGAACAACTCTTTGATATGGAACAATAAATTTTGTAGTTCTGTGTCTACTCCTGACACAGGACTAAAATGTTATAGTTAAAGCTACAAATTCTCTACCTGTATCTGTATGCACGTTTATGTGTCTCTGTGAGTGGAATATATTTCTACCTCAGGATGGAATTACTAAATTAGAGTATAAAATCTCTTAAAGGAGCTCTATTCTGATTGGCTTAAGATAAATAGATGCTTATATAAATTAAACATTTCTAAAATTTGCAAAAAGAAATAGGAAATTGAACTTCTGATAATGTAAATGTCCTTAAAAATTATATAGAAATGAATTCAAATGCTTTAAGAATTCAAGCTCATGTAATTTACGTAAATCTTTGACAAATGGATTAGTTTAATGTTTTTGTTTAATAAAAACAACCATGTCTCAACATTAAGTATAATACAAGCTTACTTAAGTAAGACTACATATACTGGGGTCTGTTAATGAATGTGTTCACCTCCTTCCCACAACTGAATGCTAATATTATATCCTGTATGCCTAAAATTGCCTTTGAGATTTCCCAGAGGGTCCTTAGAAGATGACAAAGGGTTTGTTCTTTTACCTTCAAAAAAATAGATTCTAGATAACTATGTCAATTTGATATATTACTACTGGTAAGTCACATAGGAAGCATTGCCAAATCAGGAGATACTTAGCCTTCTCTAAAAAAATTTATATGGGTAAAATGTTATAAATATTTCAAAAACTGAATGCTATATGGAAAGTCCCTGGAGATTTGTCAGTGTCCTAGCTGTCAATGATATGTTTCTATTTATTAGAGATCTGGTGTTCCTTTGCTTGATAGTAGACAACAGTGTAGTGTTACTGGCCATAATTTCAGATATTTTAAAATATGAACTTGTATACAACTTTACCTCTTTAATTTGTATCTAGCATATTCTAGCCTAGTGCTTTTTAAGTGGGGATTCACATCACTTTCCTACGGAGTTTATTAATATTCGGGTGTTCAGGACTTACTCCAGATTTACTGCATCTCTATACTTGATGACTTTGATGCATTCTTGGCACATTCTAACTAGATGCTTGATGTATTCATGGTGTATTATATGTATATCAGGATTACTATAGGTTATATCTGAACTTTTTTTTCCTCTGTAAAGATTATGTTATCAATTTAAGTTAGATGTAATATCTACTCTTCTTTGAAAACAAAGTTAATCACTATAGATATTTTGTCTAAAACTTTTTGGCTTGACTTTATTTTGTTTTGCCTGCTAAAGAAACCACCATATTTCTTGTCATTTGCATTAGTTCCGTAATGAACTCTTTCCCCTTTAAAATTACCAATAAATTAACCACTGCTATTTTATTTTATTTTTTTTTAAGATTTTATTTATTTCTTTGAGAGAGAGAGTGAGAGAGAGAGCGCAAGAGGGGGTAGGGTTAGAGGGAGAAGCAGACTCCCCGCCGAGCAGGGAGCCCGATGTGGGACTCGATCCCAGGACTCCGGGATCATGACCTGAGCCGAAGGCAGTCGCTTAACCAACTGAGCCACCCAGGTGCCCTAACCACTGCTATTTTAAATCTCTTATCATCCATAGATAGTTTTTTGTTTTGTTTTGTTTTGTTTTATTCTGGTGCTTCTCTGAGAACACTTATATTCAACTACAGACAAGAAAGCTTTGACTCTAACAAAGGATTGTCTCAGGGAACCATAGGAAAGAAAGACACCAAATAATCTTGGACAATCTTGGACACAGGCTTCTGATGGCATTGCTTAAACCACTTCGCAGCCACAGTGGTGAACTGACTTAGGATATCCAGAACTCTAGTCGAAAAGCAAATAGTTTCATGAGACTGATAATCCATGATCAATTGGAACAAGAATTAATTAGATAGGATTGAATGCACTGAGGAGGAATGATTATGGTTTTTGTTTGTAATATTTTTGATGTTTTAATGTTTTATTTTCTGGATATAACAAACTCCATCATTTTTTCCCTGTATCTTTTATCTCTAGCCCTATCTATCTATAACTCACAACAATTTAGTAGACTGTTTTTGTAAACAGAAATGAAACATTGGGGTGCCTGGGTGGCATAGTTGGTTAAGTGACCCACTCTTAGTTTTGGCTCTGGTCATGATCTCAGGGTTGTGAGATGGAGCCCAGCATCGGGCTCTGTGCTCAGTGTGGAATCTGCTTGAGATTCTCTCTCCCTTTCCCTCTGCTCCTCCCCACTGCACTTTCTCTCTCTCTCTCAAATAAATAAATAATTTTTTTAAAAAAAGAAATAAAACATTTATTTTTATCTCCTTGCCTAATTCCTCCAGAATTCAGAAACTTGAATGTGTATTCTTATTTTCATGGTAATGTTGTTATTTGCATAAATAACAGTTTGTCCTCCTTATTAACAGCACATATTGAAAATTATCATTATGCAACCAAGGTTTTGCCTAGAATGCCATTATTTGATAACGATGTTTACTGAATCAGAATTACCAGACAATTTTAAGGAACTACAGTTGACTTTATGGAGCCAGTAATTACAAAGCCCTCTTTCAAAAAGTGGTCAGATAACTGGCTTACAGAGTTCCCAGCCTTAGAGATCAGTAAGGAATTTCACTTCTAGACAGGCCCAGGAACCTCATGAGAATTTGGGGACTTTGAGAAGAAAGAAACTTATTCAAATCTGTAGGTACTGCAGATGAAGTCTGATGGTGAATTCTTGGCTTGGCTTCCTACCCTGAGGGAGGCTTTTAAAAGCCCAGTCTGAGATTCCTTATGTAACTTCTAACAAAGCAAATTTAAGAATGCCCGCAGTATCTACACAATGCCTGGAACATTAGCCTTGCCCAATAGTTATTTCTTGAATGAATGAATGAATGAATGAATGAATGAATGAATGAATCTATACCAATTATGTTACCAATCTTATTCTTTTGTTAATTCAACAATTTTTAATGAGTTCATACAAGTTGCTTTCCCAGGTTCTGGCGATCTAAGGGTATATGAGAGAGACATCACAGAAATTACAGTCTGGTTCAATCTTTAGATAAGCATCTAGAAATCAGCCTTTTGCCCCTGTCTCTCAAATTTAGTTTCATATAAGCATTTTTCTAGGAACTATCTGATAGGGACTTTCCTTTGGGGGAAAAAAAAAACACATTCTGAAATATAAAGTTATCTCTACATCTAGATAGATATAGACAGAAAACATTTTTATGAGAGTTGACCGGGATGTAGAAAAAATTTCAGCAAGTGAAAATATTCAAAGGATCAAAGTTGACAGAAAAAAAAAAAAAAGACATGAGGTTTTAATTTTGTCCTTAGTCCAATTCATAAATATATGTTAAGTAATAGTCCTGCATATGGTGAAATTTAAACCAATGATACAATGAGTATTTTAAAAATTCCTGTTTAAAAGACCTGCCAAAATAAACTTACGTGTTTTACAATAATTCACAGCATATTTCTTTCAGCCTAATATGAAATTCTAGAAAGTTGATAGGTATCAGATTTTCCAAGGAGTCAAAAAAGGATTTTCATGCCTGTTGGAAATAAATTCTTTAAATGAAGATGTTGTTTGTTTAATCTCCTTGTCCTTTTTTAGGTTAATATTCCCATATTTTTCAGCATCCTAGGAACTTATATGATAATCAGATAGAACATAATTAAGTGAAAGTATCATGAGGAAATAACCAGTTAAAATAAAACTGAGACTGCGGTACTAAATAATTTGGTTTTGATCACATGTAACATAATTATTTCCATCAGCTTAACCCCTTAAAGGTTCTAAAGTACCACGTTATCAACACATTGGCTCTTCCTTCGAATTTTCCAGGACATTTGAATTTTCCTTGACCACATACTGGAAATATTTCTGTTCATGGGAATTAATGGACTTTAGATGTTAGTCTATTGGAACATCATGAAATTACCTTCTTTGTTTGTTTGTGGTTAATTAACATTCCCATTAACTTCTTAGCATTCCTCCCAATACAGAGGCATTTCTATAAATTCCCCAAGATAATCAATTAAGAAGGAGGAAAATGGTTCCCCAGCAAATATATATGCCCTTTGAGAATGTATGAAACAAAAGTAGGAACAAGAATTTTCTAACAATTTAAAAAACAGAGGATTCATCTGGACACTGACTCATGAGTACATTTATTAAAAACATTTCTAAAAATTATAACATCAAAATACTTTAAGATCTAAAATATAATCTAAATTTAAAGACTTCCTAAAATGCAGTTTCTACAATTTTCCTCAGTGATTTATTTTTAAAGTCTAAAACTTTTCATTTTCAACCTAGAGTCCCTCTTTTTTGCAATTGATTGTTTTGGAGTCTGATTTAGAAAATATGTGGTAGTGGCTATTTTCTTTCAAAGGTCTAAAATTTACTTCTGAATTACACCTGCAGAGGTTTTGTTTTGTTTTGTTTTGTTTTGTTTTGTTTTGTTTTGTTTTGTTGAGTCTGCATGCTTTTTGTCAAGCAGCAGAAGTTGTTAGAAGCTTTTATTCAATAAATGACATATGAATAAATGAAAATTATGGAGGACATTTATGCCTATCACACCATTCTAAATTCTGCATTTCTGATGATTCTTCCCTGACCTGAATATGCTCTTTAAAGACAGCACTACATTGCTGATGCTTGACCACTTGAAATCCACTGACTCCAAAGCAAACGTAGGATTCCAAATACTGAAAATTTCAGTCTGCAGCTTTCATTCAAAAGAACTTTGTCAGGACACCTGGGTAGCTCAGTCGGTTAAGTGTCTGCCTTCGGCTCAGGTCATGATCCCAGGGTCCTGGGATAGAGTCCTGCATCAGGCTCTTTGCTCAAAAGGGAGCCTGCTTCTCCTTCTACCTGCCACTTCCCCTGCTTGTGCTCTTTCTCTCTCTCTCCCTGACAAATAAATAAATAAAATCTTAAAAAAAAAAAAAAAAAACTTTGTCTCTTGTTTCTCCCAGGATAAGATAAGAAATCAGAATGGAACAAAGAGATGGGAATTGTTATTCTGTGGGGGGAAATTATCAACCTCTAGCAAGCCACGGTTTTCATGATACAGGAATTCTCATCAGTGTTTTTACCTCTAACACTGAGACCACTTCAGACCAGTCTCCTTGCCCTTATTGACTACTCAGTACCAGCACTGAATCCAAAAATACTGTACAAGTGAGTAGAGAAGGAACAAATCTAAAAGCCAACTCCAAAAGAGCACAGACCCCATAGCCTTCCTTTAAATAATACATCTTGTGAAATAGGGTTTCTGGGGGCGCCAGGGTGGCTCAGTTGGTTAAGCGACTGCCTTCGGCTCAGGTCATGATCCTGGAGTCCCGGGATCAAGTCCCGCATCGGGCTCCCTGCTCAGCGGGGAGTCTGCTTCTCCCTCTGACCCTCCCCCCTCTCATGCTCTATCTCATTCTCTCTCAAATAAATGAATAAAATCTTAAAAAAAAAAAAAAGAAATGGGGTTTCTGTAAAAACCAGAGGTCTTAAAAACTGTAAACACTCTCCTGGAAAAGAAAAAATTCATAGAAATAGTTTCATCAACTCTAAATCATTGAATCCAACCACCTCAAATTTCAAATGTTTGTATCTCGCCAATAAAAATCAGAGGTCTGATTTGTCCTTGCTTAATGCAAAGGAAAAACAACAAAATAGCAGCTTGTGAAAATATGATCTGAAGCTTATATATTTCATGGACCTCCACCCAGAACAAGAGGAATATTGTTAAAAAAAATTCAGCCAAATAAATCTGAAGATCTAATTGGCTTTATAAAGTGATTCATGAATCGGGCAGGATCCCATCTAGCGGGTGGAGAGATGGTCAGAGGAGTTGTACAACTTGGATGACTTTTATAGGGAAGAGAGTAGGTCAAGAACTTATTAGCTAAAGAAAAGATTGTTTCATATCAAAACATCTGCTTTTGGGAGGCTGTGGAAGAATGGCAGGACTTTTATCATGCAGATTATTTTCCTAGTGCTGATCAGGAAATTTCAGATTGACTGTTAAAAGGTCACATTTGTGGGATGGGTTGAAACTGCTATTAAGTCTTGGCTTGCTACCTTGGGGGACAAATGACCCATTTGGGGCTAGTTGTTTCTTTTTTTAACAATATATAGCTGCAAATGATATAAATTTTAAATATGGGCCTATAGGGTACATTTGTTGACCATCATTTAAACTTTAATCATTCAAAATGGTAATGTGCTTCAGATACTCTTTATTATAGTATGTAATTGTATTCTTCACAGATTTGCTTTCTTTCCAATTGTGGTTCTTTGTAAGGGTGCTATTGTTGGGAAGCAAGGATTTTCTTACTTCTCAGTCCTTCTAGCTAGATGAAGAATCAAGTTGATATGAGACAAATTAACAGGAGATAATCAAATTTAATTTTGTATATACAGAAAATTCACACAGACATGGAAATTCCAAAGACAGTCAGGCAAAATGAGATATGTATGTCATCCCAAATAAAGGAGAATGGGGAGACGTCTAGGACTTCAATAGGAAGGAATGTAATTCACAAAGCAATAAGAAGTAGAGCAGATGTTTCGTAATTAGATGTGTTTGCCCTGCAATACAGATGGGTCAGTCAGATAAAACTTAGCTCTGGTCATAACCCTTCTTCTGAGAAAGACACCCCCCCCCCCCAATTTAGATTCTTCTGTGTAGTTAAGGGAAGGGCAGAAGTTTCTCTTGGGTCCTGAGGGCCTTGATTGCTTTCAGCTCAAAATAATCTTCATGCCAAAATGGCCCATCTTGGGGCAGCTTGCCCTTTGCCCCATCACTATCCTCAGCCATTTCCTTTTCACATTCATGAATTGGGCTGTTAGTTGGCAGTTTTTGCCACAGTTGTAGCTGCAGCTGTCACTGGCAGATGTTGGCAGAATTACTGTTGAGCTATGAAAAGGAAAAATACACAGGATTCTTTTAACTTTAAAACATTTTATTGGGAAACTGATTCCTGTACCTCAGTAGCCTTCCTGGTGGGAAACTGATAAGCCAAACTGAGATTTTGTAGTTGAAAGATTCTCAAATCTAAAGCCTAAATTAGGAGCACCTGGGTAGCTCCTAATTTGTGTCCAAATCTTGATTTCGGGTTGAGTCATGATCTCAGGGTCCTGGGATCGAGCCCCACATTGGGCTCTGTGCTCAGAGGGTGGGGTGTGCTGCAGATTGTCTCTCTCCCTCTCCTCCTGCCCCTCCCTCACTGCATGCTCTCTCTCTCTCATTCAAATAAGTAAATAAATCTTTAAAAAAAAGGCTAAATTAAATACACTCCTTATAGAAGCTTAAGTGATGGACAATTCACACAAGAGATGCACAATCAGGAAGTCTGGCTGAGCACTAAAATGTGGACATTAAAAAATGGTTTTGGTGATGCACATGTGTATATATATATATGTGTATATATATATACATGTGTGTGTATATATATATGTATATATGAAATTACCTTTTTTTAATCGAGTAACCAATAAAAGGATATCCCAAAGTTAATTAAATATCTTTTTCCTAAATCTTATCATGGAAGTAGAAAATGTCAGTGGCAGACGTAAGATGTTTCTGCCACTAGGAGTTAAACCTGTAGACAATAAGTGTTGGCACTTGTAGCTCTTGTTTCTGGCCTATAAGCAAGCACAAGAGGGAATACTTACATCTGAAAACTCACAGATAAGTTTATTTAACTGTACAAGGTGATGGATGTGTTAATTAACTTGACTGTGGTAATTATTTCACAATACATACCAAATTACCATGTTGTATGCCTTGAAGAAAGAATTAAATTATAAAATAATTATACACTGGATGAATGAATTTGAATCACCCTATCAAAACTTAGACAAAATAGCATCTTAGCTCTAAAGCCTTGACTATAACTTTTAAACATATTAAGGTATCTAAAAAAGACTATATCAGAAGGTGTGGTGGGTGTGAAAATACAGGAGGTAAAAGTGGCAGAGGCAAATATTGGTTCACTTCCAAGCCATGTATACATGCCATGTACCTGGAAAAGCTGATCAGATTTGGTGATAATAGAGATAATACAGCATAGCGGCTGTGAAGTGGTGACCCAAAGGTGAGATGTTTGCTCTTTCATTGTAATTCATTGTGCTTATTCTCACAATGTCAACAGATCAAAACAAAACAACAAAAACAAACAATAACCTTTTAAGTATACTTTTCTAAGACACAAAAATTAAAGGTTTTATAAAATTCCATATTTATAGCTTATCTTATAAAATTAGATCATCAGGAAATACTGGACCTGTATCTTTTCTTGACAAAAATTGACTGAAATTGAGTATTGGATGCTCCCTATAGAAAGGACATTTCATCCTTAGTTCATAAACAGTCTCCACCATTCCCCATTTTATTCCTCACACTAAAGCCATTTTGATAGCCGTGACTATCATTGCCTTTCCACTACTTTCATATGAAATTTTTATTTATTTTATTTTCATATTAAATTTTGAAAATTTAATATTTCCTTTTCCCATGTTTCTGTCAAAAGTGGGAAAATGAAAGTAGCTACAAAGATGAAAAGCACTGGTCATGCCCTGGCTAACCTCTACTATTGAATAACAGTTTTGTTTCTAAATAGTAAACTGAAAAATTAGCATATTCTTGGCAATGTTTAAGTATTAGTTGGACTCTGAGTACAATGCATTTTGGGAATGACCAAATTTACAGATTTATAGAGTGATGAATTCACTCAGTTAATGTCACCCTGTGAAGACTGTTGTGGGAATGTTTTTAATTCAGAATTTAATAGACTTTTTCCCAAATGTGCACCGTACTGCAAAACTCCAAGGACACATGCAGCTAATAATCATTGTTAACCACATAGAACAGCTGATTATCCCCCGAAATCTGAGTGTCAAGTTGGATATATGAGTGAAGGGAAATTATAAAAGTCATTGAGTTCAAGAGGTTTAGAAAATTTGTTATTGATGCAGTATAGTGAACAACTGGGGCAATACTGATGAGTATGCTTCCTCACAATATTTTAAAGGCCAATCTTAAATAATTTGATGTTTGTGAGAAATAATGTATTACCTCTTACCAATGCTGGTATCATCAAAAAGCTCTAAGCCAGAAAGGCTAAAAGATTTGTTAAAGGAAGTATGTTATCCTCTGTCTTTCCTATTATGTATCTATCCTGTTAGTCCTTGGTGCATTTAAAAGGACTCTCCATGTGGACGAGCTAATCTTTTTCTCTGGTCTTCTCCCTGCCTCAATTAAAGGAAAAAAAAATATTCACATGAATTACAAATAAGTCATTAAAAAACTTATGAATTATGTTTTTATGATAAGCAGAACTTCTGGTTTTATCTTATATGTTTACTTAACTTTTATTGTTATATGAAGAACACATTTGCTATGTAGGAGTATAGGAAAATAAAAGCTACCTATATTCTCATCACCTAGATAAATAAAACACTATTGACATTTTGGAATAGATTCCTTCAGACATATGTCTTACTTTTCTGAGTTTATTGTAAGTGAAATAATATTTGAATTGTCAGTTTCTTCTAAATTTTAAAATGATAAGAAATATCCATGAATGTTAATTAATTGGATTGCCCATGCCACAGATGCTTCATGACTTTCAGAATCTACTCTGTCACTCTAGAATGTAAAGAACAAAACAGGTGGCTTTTCACAGTATCAACCAGATATTGACAGAATACCAAAGAGTGATGCCAGGAATGAACTTATTAGACAAGATATTTGAAAGAGAGAAGGAATGTTTTATCTTCTGGCTTTCTTTAAGCAGTTTCTTTAAGTAAAATCTCAGATTGTTGGACTAACCACATCGAAAATACATATCCCTTGATAAGTTCTCCCCAAACTACACTGGGTTGACAAGTCTACTGGAAACCCAATTAAATAACATTATCAATATATTATAGATGTTTTGCCTCATTATATTCTGTTTGGGAAGCTATGAGGTAAATATTTTGCCAAGCTTAATTACCTAATCTTTAATAAATATGCTAATATTGCCTCTCTAACTTGAAAACTAAAGTTGACATCAGAATTTTATGGTGCCATGGTTCCACATAACTGTAATCATTCTTTCCTAAACAACATGCAAATAATTTAGTGGTTCTTTGACATCCGTGAATATATTTGTTAACTACACTTTACAAGGCACATGGTTTTGAAAATAAGTAATAAAATTAACCCATGTATTTAAATGTACATAGCCCCTTGTTCAATAAAACCCTTATCAAAATTTGACTAAATACTAGAGCAAAGGAATAATCTTTGCTACATAAAGATGATATTTTTACTTAAGCTGGCAGAATTGGGGAAAACTCTTTTTTGATTCTGCCAAATTCATCTGGAGGAAAATCAATCCACAATTGTCTTACAAAGTCTAAATAAGTGTTAGCACAAAATAGTCTCTCTTTGTTTTTCAGGATTTGTTTTGAGAAAAATTTATCCTATGCCTTCCTATGTCTCTCCTCCCTCTTTCATTTTTTTCCTGCCATGGGAAAAGCAAGCAGCCAATATATCGGAAGTCTGAAGCCAAATCTAGTTTCTTTGGTAAAATGTGAAGTTCAGCCTCCAAATATTTAATTGTGTATGAAACTGTACAAAAGGTATTTAATAAAGGAAGGCTTATATCAGAGGAAAAGCTTTCATAACAGGGCAACTCCTATTATCTACTTCAAATCAGACACAAATTTACTTTTAAAATAGGAGAGAGGGAGAGAGAATGTATTGGTTATTTCTCACCTCTTACTCACAAAACCAGAAGAAAAATTTGCTTCCAGAAAACTTCTAACTACATTTCAAGGTCTATTTAAGCTTCCTAATACAGTATACTAATAGTCTCTCCCAACTCTATTTTTCTTTCCAATCAACTCCAACTATGGGATTCATTAAATTCCTGGAATGAGTTTACTATCTGACTGGAAAGGTGAACATGTGACCAAGTTTAAGCCATTAACACAATCTATCACAGAGACTAGAGTAGTTCGTCCAATGTTAGGCATTTGAGCCAGGTCAGGATAATCAGAATGACTCTCAGGAAATTTGTTTGGAATTCCAGAAAAAAAGACCCTTTTTCAGATGATGTGATATTGCTAGGCACTCAGCATTATAATAGACATGGTTGAAATATGATATTAAAGGGATGGGATTCATTTTTGGTTGACTGGTGTGTTTTTATGATAGAACTCTGGAGGGGTCACATTGAACATTGAAGTAAGATGGGTTCTGTATACTTAATTACTCATTAGCTCAGTTCCCTGGAAGTCTCAATGCCAAGTAAGATGGTCTAATTATTATTGGTAAAATCACTTTATGTCTTAGAAAGATTGTTTTAGTAATACTAGAATTTGAAGCATTCTTCTGCCTGTGTTGTACTAATACCAATATAACTGTCATCCATCATACACACAAAATATATTTATGAGCTGAACCTTAAATTAAAATGACTTTTACTTCTCTTTTTAGAGGGAAAAGAAAACATGAAAATAGTCTACATAAGAAAAGTCACAAAAAGTACCATATGATTTTCACCCAACAATGAAAGTAAGGCCATGACAAACAGAACTTCAAGTGTATCCTAGGCTTTGTAGCACTCTCAAATGAAGATCACATATTCACCCACGCTTCAGCATTTTAAGGCTTAAAGAAAAGAAATATTCAAGTGATCATCCTGAACCATTTTTCTAAAGTTCATGAGGGCTTGATTCTCTGTGCACAATTTCTGCATTGCAACCATCTGCTTACATGTCTTTATGCTTACAAGACTTTAAATTCATGCAAAGGAGGGGCTACACATTTTTTATCTTCCACCCGCAGTTTCTGAAACATAATAGGTATTAAACTAATGACTGTCATATTAAGGAGCACTTTGGATGCTTTCTTCTCTTGTCACCAGTGTCCAGTCTACATGAACCAAAACACACTTTCTCCATTCCCTCTTCATAGCTCTTGAGTAAGATGAATAACTTAATTTCATTGACTTGCTTCATGACAAATTCATGTTATTCAACTACCATTATAACTTCAATGACACTCAGAAGTCCATATATTTATTATGAGATATTCCACTCTTCATAAGAAATTAGAAATTTTCTCATTATTTTCACAACCTGAGTGATCCCATCTTCCCTTCCATTTATTCAATTATCATACTTCCTACTTCATAGGGAAATTTGACCACAATCCAATGTGAGCACCTGTTGTCTTCTTTATCTCAAGAAGTAGTGGCATTTTTAGCTCTTTTCATCATGTTTTCTTCTTAATAGAGGTAAACCCTTTTCTGTGACCTTGCCTCAACTACATTCCCTTCTTTACCTATTTTTAATCTATTCCTTCAAGATTTCGGGTTTCTTGAACCATAGATCTATTTTGATCATCTTTGTATTTCTTCATTCCTCCCGGACATAAGTTATGTATGGTCTTGAAAAATAATTACACAATAAATATTCATTTAAATAATGGTGAAATATATGATACTCTCCTCAATTAATGAGAAATATTTCATATGTCACACAAAAATAACCCAATCTTATTGTATAGGTCTTTTGGGGGGGGGTGTTATTAGAATTTTGATACACAAGTAGGGGAAAACATTGAACATCACTTTTCAACTTCTTTGTGCATATATGTACATCTCTTTGAACACTGGTTCAGAAAGTGAAATCATTGGCATTACCTCAATTTCTTATCTTGTTATCATCATACTTCTTTATTTTACCACATTATGCCTTCCTAATTAGTGGTGTTTAGAGTCTCTAAATATCTGTATGCCACTGAAATTTCCTACTTCACTCAATTGGCTTTCCTTCTTATATTTTTATTAAGAAATTAATATAAATACTGTCTTTCTTGCACAGCACATTAAAGACATTTCAGACTTAAAGAGAAAAGTTGGAGGAATGCCATCAAAAGAAATTTTCTGAATTATTTGCAAACACTACACCAAGACTTTATATGATTATATGAAATTATGACAATGAATAATTTGTACAATTTTAATCATCTGTTCTCCCCACAATGCAGTTTTCAAATTATTGTACTTTTGTTCAATATAATTAAAGGGTTTTCTTTTCAAATATATTTTCTACTTCAGAAAAATTTACTTTGAGAAAACCTGTGGCAAGTTCTTCTACATGAAAAGAAGCATCCCTGGTTAGAAGCACCTTGTTTTATATGTTGCCATAGCAATGTGGCTGTCCATCCTTGCAGGGATCCAGTCACCAACTAAGAAGAAAGACATTCTGCCAAATAAAAGCAATTAATAAATCGTAACATATTGTATCTTAAAAGAATGATCTGGTGCTGAATTTGTCAATCTGTGTTCTCTAAAACATTCTAAGAGTAATTCCACTAAAAAAGGATTTTCCCTCTCAGAGATTCAGAGATTCAGGCTTGAAGAAGTACTGTGTTAAACAAGGCTTTCAGTTATCACAGAATTTTTACATGTATAAGACTTATTTGTCAAAAGTACATTCCAGAATATACCAAATGCTATGGTGAAGTCAGAATTTTCAATTGGCATGACCTTTAATGTAACAATTAAAATTAGGAAAGCATGACCAATATATAAAATCACTGTAGGGCGCCTGGGTGGCTCAGTTGGTTAAGCGACTGCCTTCGGCTCAGGTCATGATCCTGGAGTCCCTGGATCGAGTCCCGGATCGGGCTCCCTGCTCGGCAGGGAGTCTGCTTCTCCCTCTGAACCTCCCCACTCTCATGTGCTCTCTCTCATTCTCTCTCTCTCAAATAAATAAATAAAATCTTTAAAAAAAAAAAGAAATCACTGTATAACATATAAAACATCATATTTAAATTATAGATGTATTCCCAAAGGTAAAAGAGCCTAATGTGTAAAATGTATTTCTAAAATATACTCACTCATACTGTTTGAGAAACACACAATGGTGTTATTGTCTATGGTAATGTAAATAGCTTAACAGGCCACCATGGCTTTTATTCCAATCTAAATCCAAAGCACCATAATGCACTAAGAAACACAATAATAGCACATAGCAAATTTATACTCATTTATGATAATAATTATAAATTATTACAAGTTAAGTTGTCACTCCCATCCTCACAACAAAGAAACAGCTGAACAAACTGATAATCAGTGACTTTTCTTAAATGCATCAGAGTATTAAGGTTACAGGGCAAATAGTCACCATAAAATCTGGAGAGAGCAAAAAAAAAAGAAAAATACAGAGAATCAGTTTAACTGAAACAGAAGCTGATGGAGCAAGTAAATGGTAGGAATACTTAAATAGTAATTTTGATGAATGGTTAGATGTTTTGGTGAATGAACTTAAGAGTTAAAAACTCTTGGAGGCTAAATCTTAGTGGGGGAACCTACACTTTTATGTGTTTTATTTCCAAGAGCCCCACCAAATTTTTACAGGAAATATTAGGGAAAAAATTATCTCCTATTTAAGGCAGAGAGAGGGGAAAAGTTATCATTTTGGAATAGGACCAGAGCTTTTTCTGTAACAGTGGCCTGCCTTCTAAGAAAAACTACATTATCAAAGCCTTACCTGACTTGGAGGAAGGGCAACTAGCCAATTCCAGGCTACTTTCTGTCTCCTGTAAGGCAGGGGGAGGGAAAAAAAGGCTAAGGAACACTTCTGACATAACAGTTCAGAGACTCAGGCCAACTAAAAAAAAACATAAGATTTAATCATAAAATAATGGATCTCTTCTTCCCCTAATACTTCACCACCACATCAACAAAGGTCTAGGATAACAACAGTGGTTATACCAGAGAAAGCCACAAGACAGACTCTATTTCAGAATGGACTCCTGGGAAACCCAAAGATAATAGAAAGGGAAAAAAAAGAAATAAAGAAAATTAGAATAAATTGAAGTGTCTGGCAGCTACATTTACAATAAATATTAAAGCCCAACCCTTAGCCAGATGTCTTAGTCACTTTGGGCTGCTATAACAAAATAATATAGACTGGGTGGCTTAAACAGTAGTCATTTCCCACAGTTCTGAAGTCTGGGAAGTCTGATATCAAGGTTCTGGCAGATTCAGAGTCTGGAGAGAGCTTTCTTCCTGGTTTACAGGTATTTATCCTTTTTGTGTCCTCGCATGGCCTGTGGTTGGTGTAGGCACACAGAGAAAGTGAGAGATCTCATGTGTGTTCCTCTTTTTTAAGGGCATTAATCCCATCATGACAGCCTTACCCTTATGACCTAATCTAACCTTAATTATCTCCCAAAGGCTCCACCTCCAAATATCATCACAGTTGGGAATTAGGCCTTAAACATATGAATTTGAGGGAGGGGTAGAACACAAACGTACAGTCTACAATGTGAGATTAACATAAAGTCTCACAATAAAGCTTAATTACTTCCACTCATATTACCTAATATGTTTGAGTTTCAATAAAAAAAAAAAATTACAAGGCATTCTAAAAGAATGAAAAATACAGCCTGAAAAGACAAAGCAAGCATCAAAACCAGACTTAGATATGACAAAGATTTTAGAATTATCATATAGGGAATTTAAAATAACTATAATAAATATTTTACGGGTTCCAATTGAAAAACTTAATAACATATGAGAACAAATTGAGTGACATCAACAGAGATATGGAAACTCTCAAAAGGGACCAAAAGGAAATGCTAAAATAAAAAAAAAAAAACAGAATGGAAATGAACAATGCCTTCAATAAAATTATTAGCCAACTATATAACCAAGGAAATAATCAGTGACCTTGAAGATAATGTCAATAGAAACTTTGTAAACTTAAATGAAAATAGTGAAAAGGATTTTATAAACAGGACAGAAATCCCAGAACATTTGGGAACCATGGCAACAGGCCCCCTCCCCCAGAAGATCAGTAAGAATAGCCAGCCAAGAACAAGTTTGCCAATCAAGGAGAATGGCAGAACTCCAGCACTAGGGGAATACTGCATATAGAATTCATGGTTTTTTTTACCATGGTTCTTTAATCTTTCAAAGTTACTTTGTTTTTTTAATTTATGCAAGGCATAACTTGCATGTAAATGGAAGTACCACAAGGAAAAGAAAGAAAAAGGAGCAGAAGAAATATTTAGAGTGACATAGCTAAGCATTTTCCAAAATTAAACCACAGATCCAGGAAACTCAAAGAACACCCAGCATGATGCATACTAAACATTTACACTTAGGTATACATTAGTCATACTGCAGAAAATCAAAGACAAACAGAAAAATCTTAAAGATTGTTGAAAAAAAAAAAAAAAAAACTTTACTTATAAGAACAAGAATAAGAATGATTTGGACTCCTCTAAAGAAACCATGCAAGTAAGAAGACAGTGAAGTGAAATATGTAATTTTTAAAAAGAAAAAACACTCACCTAGAATTCTGTATCCAGCAAATTATCTGTCAAAAATGAATGAGAAATAAAGACTTTCCCAGACTAACAGAACAGTGAACTTCTCATCAGTCAACATGCCTTATAAGAAATATTAAAAGAAGTTCTTCAACAGGAAGGAAATGATATAGATCAGAAACCTAGCCCTACCTACATAGAAAAGAAGAGCTTCTGAGGAGGAATAAGTGAAGACAAGTAAAACCTTCTATTTTCTTATTCTTAATCCACAATGTATTGGGTGATCATAGCATGTTGATAAGTAAAATTAATGACATCAGAGTTATAAGGGATAAGTGAGAGGTATTAGGAATATTTTGTTAGAAAACACCTTTACTACCTGTGAAGCAGTTTGGTGTTATTTCAAAATGTAATTAAATTAGATGTAAAAGCATATTGCATACTCTAGGGAAAATACTTAAAACTTAAGAAGTATTGTTTAATATCCTAAGAGAGGAGAGAAAATTGATTCATATAAAATGATCAATTAAGGGGGGGGCGGAGCAAGATGGCGGAGGAGTAGGAGACCTGGATTTCGTCTCCTCTCAGGAATTCAGCTGGATAGGGATCAAACCATTCTGAACACCTACAAACCCAACAGGAGATCGAAGAAAAGAAGAGCAACAACTCTCTCATCAGAAAAGCGACCACTTTCTGGAAGGTAGGACGTGCGGAGAAGTGACTCCAAGGCGATATTCGGGAGGATAGACGGCGGGGGAGGGGCCTCCGTAGGCCGCTTCTGGCAAGTGATAGAACCACGGAGCACAAAATCGGAACTTTTAAAAGTCTGCTCCACTGAGGGACGTCACTCTGGTGGCTAAGCGGGGGGTGGAACCCTCCGGGACAGTGTGGTCTCAGGACCCTCGGGGTCACAGAAAGACCGGGGGTGCCTGAGTGTGGCAGAGCTCCCAGGTATCGGAGCAGGGAAGCCGGCTGCAGAGGCGGAGCCCAGGCGCGGGCTCTCAGCTCGGGGTGGCCATAAACCGTGATCCGCGGCACAGTCGGGCCCCTGCTCCTCCAGCAGGGACCCAACAAGCGGCAGATCCGGGGAGACTCACCTTCTTCCCCGGGGAGGAGCCGCGTGGGAGTGCACCGCAGGGATCTGCTGGGTTTGGAGACTCCACCCAGGGTCAGGTGCCAGAGATAGAAACGTGCGGTCACAGGCCGGGTGAGCACGGAGTGCGGACGGAGACCAGGGAGACGGGAGTGACTGACGGCTTTTCTCTGGGGGCTCACTGAGGAGCAGAGCCCGAGTTCTCGGCTCTTCCGGGATGGAGATTGGGAGGCCGCCATGTTCACTCTCCACCTCCAAAGCTGTACAGAAAGCTCGCAGGGAACAAAAGCTCCAGAGAGCAAACCCGAGCAGATTACTTAGCCGGGAGGGGGCAAGGGCGGGGCAATTCCGCCTCCGGCAGAGACATTTGGAAACCACGGCAACAGGCCCCTCCCCAGAAGATCAGCGAGAACAGCCAGCCAAGACCAACTTTACCGATCAATGAGAATGGCAGAACTCCAGCGCTAGGGGAATACTGCACATAGAATTCACAGCTTTTTTTACCATGATTCTTTAGTCTTTTAAAGTTAATTTTTTTTAACTGTCTTTTTTGTCTTTTTATTTCTTTTTGAATTTTTCTTTTTCCCTTTTTCAACCAACATCTTATCAATCCCTTTTTTAAAAAAAAAAATTTTTTATTTTTCATTTTTAGAGTCATATTCTATCCCTTCATAGTAGTTACCCATATTTTTGGCTTATATATATCAGTTGTTCTCTCTTTAAAATTTTGAGAGTTTCTTCTAACAGATTAAAATATACCCTAAATCTCTAGTATATGGTGTTTTCTATTCCCCTGCCTGATCACATCCTCTCCCTTTTTTTTTCTTTTTCTTCTTTCTTTTTTAAATCCTCCTCTTTCTTTTTTCAAACAACTTCTTATCAATACCTTTTATAAAATTTTTTATAATTTCCATTTTTACAGTCATATTCCATCCCTTCATCATATCAACCCTTATTTTTATACATATATAAGTTTTTCTTTCTTTAAAATTTTGGGAGGCACTTTCTTCTAAAAGACCAAAATACACCCAAATCTAGTGTGTGGCACTGATCTATATACCAGCCTGATCATATTTGATCACATTCTGGTTTTTCTTTTGTTGTTCTTTTGTTTTGTTTGTTCTTGTTTTTATCTTTATCTTTTTCTTTTTCTTTTTTTTCTTTTTCTTTTTTCTCTCTTTCCCTTTCTTATCCCCCTGCTTCAGGTCTTTTCTGATTTGTTTAAAGTATATTTTCTGGGGACGTGGTTACTCTGCTAGCATTTTGTTCTCTCATTAATCTATTCTCCTCTGCACAAAATGACGAGACGGAAATAATCACCTCAACAAAAAGAACAAGAGGTAGTACCGACTGCCAGGGACCTACTCAATACGGACATTAGTACGATGTCAGATCTAGAGTTCAGAATCATAACTTTAAAGATACTACCTGGGCTTGAAAAAAATATGGAAGTTATTAGAGAAACCATTTCTGGAGAAGTAAAAGAGCTAAAATCCAACCAAGTAGAAATCAAAAAGGCTATTAATGAGGTGCAATCAAAAATGGGGGCGCTAAGTGCTGGAATAAATGAGGCAGAAGAGAGAATCAGTAATATAGAAGATGAAATGATGGAAAATAAAGAAGCTGAGAAAAAGAGAGATAAACAACTACTGGATCACGAGGGCAGAATTCGAGAGATAAGCGATACCATAAGACGAAACAACATTAGAATAATTGGGATCCCAGAAGAAGAAGAAAGAGAGAGAGGGGCAGAAGGAATAGTGGAGCAAATTATAGCAGAGAACTTCCCTAATTAGGGGAATGAAACAGGCATGAAAATCCAGGAAGCACAGAGAACCCCTCTCAAAATCAATAAAAATAGGTCAACTCCCCGACATCTAAAACTAAAACTTACGAATCTCATAGACAAAGAGAAAATCCTGAAAGCAGCTCGGGAGAAGAGATATGTAACCTGCAACGGTAGAAACATTAGATTGGCAACAGACCTATCCACAGAGACCTGGCAGGCCAGAAAGGACTGGCAGGATATATTCAGAGCACTAAATGAGAAAAATATGCAGCCAAGAATACTATATCCAGCTAGGCTGTCATTGAAAATTGAAGGAGAGATAAAAAGCTTCCAGGACAAACAAAAACTAAAGGAATTTGCAAACACAAAACCAGCCCTACAGGAAATCTTGAAAGGGGTCCTCTAAGCAATTAGAGAGCCTAAAAGCAACATAGACCAGAAAGGAACACAGACAATATACGGTAACAGTCACCTTACAGGCAATAAAATGGCACTAAATTCCTATCTTTCAATAGTTACCCTGAATGAAAATGGGCTAAATGCCCCAATCAAAAGACACAGGCTAACAGAGTGGATTAAAAAACAAGACCCATCGATATGCTGTCTGCAAGAGACTCATTTTAGACCCAAAGACACCCCCAGATTGAAAGTGAGGGGGTGGAAAACCATTTACCATGCTAATGGACACCAAAAGAAAGCTGGGGTGGCAATCCTTATATCAGACAAATTAGATTTTAAACCAAAGAATGTAATAAGAGATGAGAAAGGACACTATATCATACTTAAAGGATCTATCCAACAAGAAGATCTAACAATTGTAAATATCTATGCCCCTAACACGGGAGCAGCCAAATATATAAGGCAATTAATAACAAAAGCAAAGAAACACATTGACAACAATAAAATAATAGTAGGGGACTTTAACATCCCCCTCACTGAAATGGACAGATCGTCTAAGCAAAAGATCAACAAGGAAATAAAGACTTTAAATGACACACTGGACCAAATGGGCTTCACAGATCTATTCAGAACATTCCACCCCAAAGCAATGGAATACACATTCTTCTCTAGTGCCCATGGAACATTCTCCAGAATAGATCACATCCTAGGTCATAAATCAGGTCTCAACCAGTACCAAAAGATTGGGATCATTCCCTGCCTATTTTCAGACCACAATGCTTTGAAACTAGAATTCAATCACAAGAGGAAAGTCAGAAAGAACTCAAATACATGAAGGCTAAAGAGCATCCTACTGAAGAATGAATGGGTCAACCAGGAAATTAAAGAAGAATTAAAAAAATACATGGAAACCAATGAAAATGAAAACACAACTATGCAAAATCTTTAGGATGCAGCAAAGGCAGTCCTAAGAGGAAAGTATATAGCAATACAAGCCTTTCTCAAGAAACAAGGTCTCAAGTACACAACCTAACCCTCCACCTAAAGGAGCTGGAGAAAGAACAGCAAATAATGCCTAAACCCAGCAGGAGAAGAGAAATCATAAAGATCAGAGCAGAAATCAATGAAATAGAAACTAAAAGAACAGTAGAACAGATCAACGAAACTAGGAGCTGGTTCTTTGAAAGAATTAACAAGATTGATAAACCCCTGGCCAGACTTATCAAAAAGAGAAGAGAAATGACCGAAATCAACAAAATCATGAATGAAAGAGGAGAGATCACAACCAACACCAAAGAAATACAAACAATTATAAGAACATATTATGAGCAACACTAGGCCAGCAAATTAGATAACCTGGAAGAGATGGATGCATTCCTAGAGATGTATCAACTACCAAAACTGAACCAGGATGAAATAGAAAACCTGAACAGACCTATAACCACTAAGGAAATTGAAGCAGTCATCAAAAATCTCCCAACAAACAAAAGCCCAGGGCCAGATTGCTTCCCAGGGGAATTCTACCAAACATTTCAAGAAGAATTAATACCTATTCTTCTGAAACTGTTCCAAAAAATAGAAACGGAAGGAAAACTTCCAAACTCATTTTATGAGACCAGCATTACCTTGATCCCAAAACCAGACAAAGACCCCATCAAAAAGAAGAATTACAGACCAATATCCCTGATGAACATGGATGCAAAAATTCTCACCAAAATACTAGCCAATAGGATCCAACAGCACATTAAAAGGATTATTCACCATGACCAAGTGGGATTTATCCCTGGGCTGCAAGGTTGGTTCAACATCCGCAAATCAATCAATGTGATACAATACATTAACAAAAGAAAGAACAAGAATCCTATGATCCTCTCAGTAGATGCAGAAAAAACATTTGACAAAGTACAGCATCCTTTCTTGATCAAAACTCTTCAGAGTATAGGGATAGAGGGTACATACCTCAATATCCTAAAAGCCATCTATGAAAAACCTACAGCAAATATTATTCTCAATGGGGAAAAACTGAGAGCTTTCCCCCTAAGGTCAGGAACGTGGCAGGGATGTCCACTATCACCACTGCTATTCAACATAGTATTGGAAGTCCTAGCCACAGCAATCAGACAACAAAAAGAAATCAAAGGCATCCAAATTGGCAAAGAAGAAGTCAAACTCTCACTCTTTGCAGGTGATATGATACTTTATGTGGAAAACCCAAAAGACTCCACCCCAAAACTGCTAGAACTCATACAGGAATTCAGTAAAGTGGCAGCATATAAAATCAATGCACAGAAGTCAGTGGCATTCCTATACACCAACAACAAGACAGAAGAAAGAGAAATTAAGGAGTCGATCCCATTTACAATTGCACCCAAAACCATAAGATACCTAGGAATAAATCTAACCAAAGAGACAAAGGATCTGTACTCAGAAAACTATAAAATACTCATGAAAGAAATTGAGGAAGACACAAAGAAATGGAAATATGTTCCATGCTCATGGATTGGAAGAACAAATACTGTGAAGATGTCAATGCTACCTAGAGCAATCTACACATTCAATGCAATCCCCATCAAAATACCATCCACTTTTTTCAAAGAAATGGAACAAATAATCCTAAAATTTGTATGGAACCAGAAAAGACCCCGCATAGCCAGAGGAATATTGAAAAAGAAAAGCAAAGCCGGCGGCATCACAATTCCGGACTTCCAGCTCTATTACAAAGCTGTCATCATCAAGACAGCATGGTACTGGCACAAAAACAGACACATAGATCAATGGAACAGAATAGAGAGCCCAGAAATGGACCCTCAAATCTATGGTCAACTCATCTTTGACAAAGCAGGAAAGAATGCCCAATGGAACAAAGACAGTCTCTTCAACAAATGGTGTTGGGAAAATTGGATAGCCACATGCAGAGGAATGAAACTGGACCATTTCCTTACACCACACACAAAAATAGACTCCAAATGGTTGAAAGACCTCCATGTGAGACAGGAGTCCATCAAAATCCTAAAGGAGAACACAGGCAGCAACCTCTTTCACCTCAGCCGAAGCAACTTCTTCCTAGAAACATCGCCAAAGGCAAGGGAAGCAAGGGCAAAAATGAACTATTGGGACTTCATCAAGATAAAAAGCTTTTGCAAAGCAAAGGAAACAGTCAACAAAACCAAAAGACAACTGACAGAATGGGAGAAGATATTTGCAAATGACATATCAGATAAAGGGCTAGTATCCAAAATCTATAAAGAACTCATCAAACTCAACACCCAAAGAACAAAGAATCCAATCAAGAAATGGGCAGAAGACATGAACAGACATTTTTCCAAAGAAGACATCCAAATGGCCAACAGACACATGAAAAAGTGCTCAATATCGCTCAGCATCAGGGAAATCCAAATCAAAACCAGTCAGAATGGCTAAAATTAACAAGTCAGGAAACGACAGATGTTGGCGGGGATGCGGAGAAAGGGGAACCCTCCTACACTGTTGGTGGGAATGCAAGCTGGTGCAGCCACTCTAGAAAACTGTATGGAGGTTCCTCAAAAAGTTGAAAATAGAGCTACCATATGATCCAGCAATTGCACTACTGTATATTTACCCCAGAGATACAAAAGTAGGGATCCGAAGGGCTACGTGCACCCCGATGTTTATAGCAGCAATGTCCACAATAGCCAAACTGTGGAAAGAGCCAAGATGTCCATCGACGGATGAATGGATAAAGAAAAAGTGGTATATATATACAAAGGAATATTATGCAGCCATCAAAAGGAATGAGATCTTGCCATTTGCAACGACGTGGATGGAACTGGAGGGTATCATGTTGAGTGAAATAAGTCAAACAGAGAAAGACATGTATCATATGATCTCACTGATATGAGGAATTCTTAATCACAGGAAACAAACTGAGTGTTGTTGGAGTGGGGGGTGGAGTGGGAGGGATGGGGTGACTGGGTGATGGACACTGGGGAGGGTGTTTGCTCTGGTAAGCGCTGTGAATTGTGCAAGACTGTTGAATCTCAGATCTGTACCTCTGAAACAAATAATGCAATATATGTTAAGAAAAAAAAAAGAAGAAGAAGAAGGTAGCGGGAGGGGATGAATGAAGCGGGGGAAATCGGAGGGGTAGAGGAACCATGAGAGACGATAGACTCTGAAAAACAAACTGAGGGTTCTAGAGGGGAGGGGGGTGGGAGGATGGGTTAGCCTGGTGGTGGGTATTGAGGAGGGCACATTCTGCATGGAGCACTGGGTGTTGTGCACAAACAATGAATCATGGAACACTTCATCTAAAACTAATGATGTAATGTATGGGGATTAACATAAGAATAAAATTTAAAAAAAAATAAAATAAATTGTAAAAAAAAAAAAAAGAAAAAGAAAAAAAATGATCAATTAAAACCAGAGAAGCTATAAAAGAAGATTTTTGAAAAAAGAAAAAGTACAACAAATAGAAAATAGTTACAAATACCTTAGATATTAATCCAACCACAATAATAATTCCTTT
This sequence comes from Mirounga leonina, assembly GCF_011800145.1. Taxonomy (NCBI): domain Eukaryota; kingdom Metazoa; phylum Chordata; class Mammalia; order Carnivora; family Phocidae; genus Mirounga; species Mirounga leonina. Next base: position 369,943 of record NW_023270233.1, on the reverse strand, counting down.
AATATGAATAGTCTAATAAAGCAACTAGAAGACAGAGACCATTAGAGTGGATAAAAAACAAGACCTACTACATGTTGTTTACAGAAAACACATGTTAAATATAAAGAATCAGAAAAATTAAAAGTAAAGGCATGGAGAAATAAATATTATGCTGACATTAATTAAAAGAAAGATGGAGTAGCTATGTTAATTTTATACAAAGCAGATTTTAGGATGAGCAAAATTATCATGGATAAAGAGGGATAGTATATATTTATAAAGGTCTCAATTCTACAAGAAGTTATAAAATTCCTTAACACAAATGCACCTAACAATAGAGCATTAAAATATATGAGGCAAGGGGAAGGAGCAAGATGGCAGAGGAGTAGGAGACCTAAATTTCGTCTGGTCCCAGGAATTCAGCTAGTAGGGATCAAACCACTCTGAACACCTATGAACTCAACAGGAGACTGAAGAAAAGAATAGCAGCAATTCTCTGAACAGAAAAGCCACCATTTTCTGGAAGCAGGGACCCAACAAGTGGCAGATCCGGGGAGACTTTCCTTCCTCCCCCGGGAGGAGCGGCGTGGGAGTGCACCGCAGGGATCTGCTGGGTTTGGAGACTCCATATGGGGTCGTGTGCCAGAGATAAAAATGGTCAGTCACAGGCCGGGTGAGCATGCAGTGCGGCAGGAGACCGGGAAGACAGGAGTGATTGACTGCTTTTCTCAGGGGTCTCACTAAAGAGTGGGGCCCCAAGCTCTGGACTCCTCTGGGGTGGAGGTTGGGTGGCCGCCATTTTCACTCTCATCCTCCAAAGCTGTACAGAAAGCTTGCAGGGAAGAAAAGCTCCCAAGAGCAAACCCGAGCAGATTACTCAGCCTGGACCTGCAAGGGTGGGGCAATTCTGCCTCTGGCAAAGACATTTGGGAACCATGGCAACAGGCCCCCTCCCCCAGAAGAACAGTAAGAACAGCCAGCCAAGAACAAGTTTGCCAATCAAGGAGAACGGCAGAACTCCAGCACTAGGGGAATACTGCATATAGAATTCATGGTTTTTTTTACCATGGTTCTTTAGTCTTTCAAAGTTACTTTTTTTTTTAATTTTAACTGTCTTTTTATTTTGAATTTTTCTTTTTCCCTTTTTCAACTAACATCTTATTAATCCCTTTTTTAAAAAAATCTTTTTTATTTTTCATTTTTAGAGTCATATTCTATCTCTTCATAGTAGTTAACCTTATTTTTGGTATATATATATATATATATATATATATATATATGTTGTTCTCTCTTTAAAATTTTGGGATAATTTCTTCTAATAGACCAAAATATACCCTAAATCTCTAGTGTATGGCTTTATTTTAGTCTCCTGACTGCTCACATTCTCTCCCCCTTTTATTAAAATTCCTCTTCTTTCTTTTTTCAACCAACTTCTTATCTTATCAATTCCTTTTATAAAATCTTTTATAATTTTCATCTTTACAATAAGATGCCATCCCTTCATTGTATTTACCCTTATTTTTGTACATATATAAGTTTTTCTTTCTTTAAAATTTTGGGAGGCACTTTCTTCTAACAGACCAAAATACACCCAAAATCTACTGTGTGGAACTGATCAATGCACCAGCCTGATCATTTTTGATGATATTCTTTTTTTTCTTTTATCTTTTTATTTTTTCTTTCTTTCCCTTTCTTTCCCCCCAGTTTCAGGTTTCTTCTGATTTGTTTATTGTATATTTTTCTGGGGTTGTTGTTACCCGGTTAGCATTTTGTTCTCTCATTCACCTATTCTCCTCTGGACAAAATGACAAGATGGAAAAAATCACCTCAAAAAAAAGAACAAGAGGCAGTACCAACTGTCAGGGACCTAATCAATATGGACATTAGTAAGATGTCAGAACTAGAGTTCAAAATGACGATTTTAAAGATACTAGTTGGGCTTGAAAAAAGCATGGAAGATATTAGAGAAACCCTTTCTGGAGAAATAAAAGAACAAAAATCTAACCAAGTCAAAATCAAAAAGGCTATTAATGAGGTGTAATAAAAAATGGAGGCTCTAACTGCTATGATAAATGAGGCAGAAACGAGAATTACTGATATAAAAGAACAAATGATGGAAAATAAAGAAGCTGAGAAAAAGAGAGATAAACAACTACTGGATCACAAGGGCAGAATTCAGAGGTAAGTGATACCATAAGACGAAAGAATATTAGAATAATTGGGATCTCAGAAGAAGAAAGAGAGAAAGGGGCAGAAGGGATACTGGAGCAAATTATAGCAGAGAACTTCCCTATTTTGGGGAAGGAAACAGGCATCAAAATCCAGGAGGCACAGAGAACCCCCTCAAAATCAATAAAAATAGGTCAACACCCCGACATCTAATAGTAAAACTTACAAGTCTCAGAGACAAAGAGAAAATCCTGAAAGCAGCTCAGAAGAAGAGATCTGTAAACTACAATGGTAGAAACATTAGATTGGCAGCAGACGTATCCACAGAGACCTGGCAGGCCAGAAAGGACTGGCAGGATATATTCAGAGCACTAAATGAGAAAAATATGCAGCCAAGAATACTCTATCCAGCTAGGCTGTCATTGAAAATAGAAGGAGAGATAAAAAGCTTCCAGGACAAACAAAATCTAAAGGAATTAGCAAACATGAAACCAGACCTACAAGAAATATTGAAAGGAAAGCAAAGCAAAGAGAGAGCCTAAAAACAACATAGACCAGAAAGGAACACAGACAATATACAGTAACAGACACATTTCAGGCAATACAATGGCACTAAATTCATATCTTTCAATAGTTAATGAGAATGTAAATGGGCTGAAGGCTCCAATCAAAAGACACAGGCTATCAGATTGGATTAAAAAACAAGAACCATCGATATGCTGCCTGCAAGAGACTCACTTTAGAGGCAAAGACACCTCCAGATTGAAAGTGACGGGGTGGAAAACCATTTACCATGCTAATGGACACCAAAAGAAAGCTGGGATAGCAGTCCTTATATGAGACAAATTAGATTTTAAACCAAAGACTGTAATAAGAGATGAAGAAGGACACTATATCCTTCTTAAAGGGTCTATCCAACAAGAAGATCTAACGATTGTAAATATCTATGCCCCTAATATGGGAACAGCCAATTATATAAGGCAATTAATAACAACAAAAAAAGAAACACATTGACAACAATAAAATAATAGTAGGGGACTTTAACACCCCCCTCACTGAAATGCACAGATCATCTAAGCAAAAGATCAACAAGGAAATAAAGACTTTAAATGACACACTGGACCAAATGGACTTCACAGATCTATTCAGAACATTCCATCCCAAAGCAACAGAATACACATTCTTCTTTAGTGCCCATGGAACATTCTCCAGAATAGATCACATCCTAGGTCACAAATCAGGTCTCAACCGGTACCAAAAGATTGGGATCATTCCCTGCCCATTTTCAGACCACAATGCTTTGAAACTAAAGCTCAATCACAGAGGAAAGTCAGACAGAAATCAAATACATGGAGGCTAAAGAGCATCCTACTAAAGAATGAATGGGTCAACCAGGAAATTAAAAGAAGAATTAAAAAAATTCATGGAAACCAATGAAAATGAAAACACAACTGTTCAAAATCTTTGGGATGCAGCAAAGGCAGTCCTAAGAAGAAAGTATGTAGCAATACAAGCCTTTCTCAAGAAACAAGAAAGGTCTCAAGTACACAACCTAACCCTACACCTAAAGGAGCTGGAGAAAGAACAGCAAATAAAGCCAAAACCCAGCAAGAGAAAAGAAATAGTGAAGATCAGAGCAGAAGCAATGAAATAGAAACCGAAAGAACAGTAGAACAGATTAACAAAACTAGGAGCTAGTCCTCTGTAAGAATTGATCCCCAAACCAGACAAAGACCCCATCAAAGGACAATTACAGACCAATATCCCTGAAGAACATGGATGCAAAAATTCTCACCAAAATACTAGCCAATAGGACCCAACAGTACATGAAAAGGATTATTCACCACACCAAGTGGGATTTATCCCTGGGCTGCAAGGTTGGTTCAACATCCGCAAATCAATCAATGTGATACAATACATTAATAAAAGAAAAAACAAGAATCATACGATCCTCTCAATAGATGCAGAAAAGCATTTGACAAAGTACAGCATCTTTTCTTGATTAAAACTCTTCTGAGTATTGGATAGAGGGTACATACCTCAATATCAAAAAAGCCATCTATGAAAAACCCACAGTGAATATCATTCTCAATGGGGAAAAACTGAGAGCTTTCCCCCTAAGGTCAGGAACACAGCAGGGATGTCCAATATCACCATTGCTATTCAACACAGTACTAGAAGTCCTAGCCACAGCAATCAGATAACAAAAAGAAATAAAAGGCATCCGAATTGGCAAAGAAGTTAAGATCTCACTTTTTGCAGATGATATGATACTTTATGTGGAAAACCCAAAAGACTCCACCCCAAAACTGCTAGAACTCATACAGGAATTCAGTAAAGTGGCAGGATATAAAATCAATGCTCAGAAATCAGTGGCATTCCTATACACCAACAACAAGACAGAAGAAAGAGAAATTAAGGATTTGATACCATTTACAATTACACCCAAAACCATAAGATACCTAGGAATAAATCTAACCAAAGAGGCAAAGAATCTGTACTCAGAAAACTATAAAATGCTCATGAAAGAAATAGAGGAAGACACAAAGAAATGGAAAAATGTTCCATGCTCATGGATTGGAAGAACAAATATTGTGAAGATGTCAATGCTACCTAGAGCAATCTACACATTCAATGCAATCCTCATCAAAATACCATCAATCTTTTTCAAAGAAATGGAACAAATAATCCTAAAATTTGTATGGAACCAGAAAAGACCCTGGATAGCCAGAGGAATGTTGAAAAAGAAAAGCAAATGGCAGCATCACAATTCCAGACTTCAAGCTCTATTATGAAGCTTTCATCATCAAGACAGTATTGTCCTGGCACAAATACAGACATATAGATCATTGGAACAGAATAGAGAGCCCAGAAATGGACCCTCAACTCTGTGGTCAACTAATCTTTGACAAAGCAGGAAAGAACGCCCAATGGAAAAAAGACAGTCTCTTCAACAAATGGTGTTGGGAAAATTGGACAGCCACATGCAAAAGAATGAAACTGGACCATTTCTTTACACCACACACAACAATAGACTCCAAATGGTTGAAAGACCGCAATATGAGACAGGAGTCCATCAAAATCCTAAAGGAGAACACAGGCAGCAACCTCTTTGACCTCAGATGCAGCAACTTCTTCCTAGAAACATTGCCAAAGGCAAGGGAAGCAAGGGTAAAAATGAACTACTGGGACTTCATCAAGATAAAATCTATTGCACAGCAAAGGGAACAGTCAACAAAACCAAAAGACAACCGACAGAATGGGAGAAGATATTTGCAAATGACATATTAGATAAAGGGCTAGTGTCTAAAATCTATAAAGAACTTATCGAACTCAACACCCAAAGAACAAATGATCCAATCAAGAAATGGGCAGAAGACATGAACAGACATTTTTCCAAAGAAGACATCCAAATGGCCAACAGACACATGAAAAAGTGCTCAACATCACTCAGCACCATGGAAATCCAAATCAAAACCTCAATGAGATACCACCTCACACCAGTCAGAATGGCTAAAATTAACAAGTCAGGAAATGACAGATATTGTCAAGGATGCAGAGAAAGGAGAACCCTCTTACACTGTTGGTGGGAATGCAAGCTGGTGCAGCCACTCTGGAAAACAGTATGGAGGTTCCTCAAAAAGTTGAAAATAGAGCTATCCTATGACCCAGCAATTACACTACTGGGTATTTACCCCAGAGATACAAATGTAGTGATCCAAAGGGGTACGTGCACTCTGATGTTTATAGCAGCAATGTCCACAATAGCCAAACTGTGGAAAGAGCCAAGATGTCCATCGACTGATGAATGGATAAAGAAGAAGTGGTATATATAGAGAGTAGAATATTATACAGTTATCAAAAGGGATGGAATCTTGCCATTTGAAACGACGTGGATGGAACTGGAGGGTGTTATGCTGAGTGAAATAAGTCAATCAGAGAAAGACATGTATCATATGATCTCACTGATATGAGGAATTCTTAATCTCAGGAAACAAACTGAGGGTTCTGGAGTGGTGGGAGGTCGGAGGGATGGGATGGCTGGGTGATAGACACTGGGGAGGGTATGTGCTATGGTGAGCACTGTGAATTGTGTAAGACTGTTGAATCACAGATCTGTACCTCTGAAACAAATAATACATTATATGTAAAAAAAAAAAAAAAAAGATTGTAGGAATGGAAAAATGAAGGGGGGGGAATTGGATGGGGAGACGAACCATGAGAGATTATGGACTCTGAGAAACAAACTGAGGGTTTTAGAGGGGAGGGTGGTGGGCGATGGGTTGCCCTGGTGATGGTTATTAAAGAGGGCATGTACTGAATGGAGCACTGGGTGTTATATCCAAACAATGAATCATGGAACACTACATCAAAAACTAATGATGTGATGTATGTGATTAACATAACATAATAAAATTATATATATATATATATATATATATATATATATGAGGCAAAAGCCGATAGAACTGCAAAAAATGGACATATCTACTATTAATAGTTGGAGACTTTATACCCCTCTTTCAGTAATCCATAGATCAACATGAGAAAAAATCAGCACAGATATAGTTGACCTGAAGAACACTATCAATCTCCTTGATCTGTCATTATAGAACACCCCAGTCCAACAACAGTACAATACACATTATTCTTAATCTCACATAGAGCATTTACCAAGACAGGACAAATTCTGGGCCATAAAATATATTTTAAATTTATTTTTTTCTTTGTATATTCATTTTCAGATTTATTGAGATATAATAGCGAATAAAAATGTATATATTTAAAGTGTGTTTTAATAAAATGTGTTTTAATAAATATATACATTGTTAAACAATTACCAAAATCAAGCTAATTAACATATTTGTTACTTCACATAGTTACCAATTATTTGTGTGCTGAGAACATTTAACATCTATTCTCTTAATAAATTTCAATAATACAATACAATATTGTTAACTATAGGCACAATGTTATACAGCAGACCTCTAGAACTTATTCATCTTGCATAACTGAATAGGACCTCTCCATTTCCCCCTCCCCCCAGCCCTTGGCAACCACCATTCTACTCACACTTTTTTTTTTTTAAAGATTTTATTTATTTATTTGAGAGAGCGAGAATGAGAGAGAGAGAGAGAGTACATGAGAGGGGGGAGGGTCAGAGGGAGAAGCAGGCTTCCCGCTGAGCAGGGAGCCCGATGTGGGACTCGATCCCAGGACTCCAGGATCATGACCTGAGCCGAAGGCAGTTGCTTAACCAACTGAGCCACCCAGGCGCCCCTCTACTCACTCTTTGTAAGAGTTCATATTTGTTAGATTCCATATATAAGTGAGATCATGCAGTATCTGTTTTTATGTGTCTGGCTTATTTATATTAGCATAATGAACTCCAAGTTTATCCATGTTGTCACAAATGGAAATATTTCCTTATTTTTTGTGGCTGAATAACATTCCATTATAGATAGATAGATGATAGATAGATTGATCTATATAGACATATATTTATATCTAGATATAGCTATAGATATATAGAACAACATTATTTACAATAGCCAAGATTAGGAAACAATATATCACTTTTTCTTTATCCATTTATCTATCAATGAATGGATACTTGGATTGTTTCCTAATCTTGGCTATTGTAAATAATGCTGCAATGGACATGGGAATGCAGATATTTTTAAAATACTGATTTCAGGGGCGCCTGGGTGGCTCAGTCATTAGACATCCGCCTTCAGCTCAAGTCATGATGCCAGAATGGGATCTAGCCCCGCATTGAGCTCCCGGCTCGGCGGGAGTTTGCTTCTCCCTCTCCTACTTCCCTGCTTGTGTTCCCTCTCTCGCTGTCTCTCTATCACATAAATAAATAAAAATCTTTAAAAAAAAATTCTGATTTCATTTCTTACATATGTACCCATAGGTAGGATTGCTGGATCATATTGTACTTCTATTTTTAATTTTTTGAAGAACATCCATTCTGTTTTCCATAATAGCTGTACCAATTTACATTCCCAACAACAGTGTACCCTTTCTCCATATAACTTATCTGTTGTCTTTTTGACAATAGCCATCCTAACAGGTATGAAGTGACATTTCATTGCAGTTTATATTTGCACTTCCCTGATAATGTTGAGTACCTTTCCATACATCTGTTGGCCATTTCTATGTATTATTTTTAAGAAATATTTATTCCGGTCCTTTGACCATTTTTGAATTGCGTTGTTTTTTTTTGCTTCTGAGTTGTATGAATTCCTTATACATTTTTAATATTAACCCCATATTAGATATATAGTTTACAAATACTTCTCTCATTCCATAGGTTGCTTTTCTAATTTGTTGTTTCCATTGCTGTACAGAAGCTTTTTAGTTTGATATAGTCCCACTTTTTTATTTTTGCTTCTGCTGCCAATAATTTTGGTGTTATACCCAAAAGATCATTTCTCAGACCAAAGTAAAAAAGTTTTTCTCCTATGTTTTCTTCTAGTAGTTTTATGATTTCAAGTCTTAAATTGAAGTCTTTAGTCCATTTCAAGTTGATTTTTATATATGGTGTGATTAGAATCCAATTTTATTCTTATACATGTGGATATCCAATTTTCCCAGCACCATTTACTGAAGGGACTATCCTTTCACCATTGTGTGCTTTTGGCACCCTTGTTGAAGACAAGTTGAGGGCAGATGTGAGGTTTTATTTTTGTTTTCTGTTCTATTCTATTGGTCTATGTATTTCTTATTATGCCAATACCACACTGTTTTGATTACCGTACCTTTGTAGTATAGTTTGAAATCAGGAATTGTGATGCCTCCAGTTTTGTTCTTCTTGATCAAGTGTGCTTTGGCTACTCAGGGTCTTTTATGATTCCATATAAATAGAATTGTTTCTTCTTTGTCTGTGAAAAATGTCACTGAAATTTTGATAGGGATTGCATTGAATCTGTAGATTTCATTGGGTTGTGTGGATATTTTAACAATATTAATTCTTCCACTCCATGAATATAGGATATCTTTCTGTTTACTTGTGTTTTCAATTTTTCTCTTTAATGTTTTATAATTAAACTGAACAGTTCTTTAACCCCCTTGGTTGAATTTATTCTTAGGAATTTTATTGCTTTTGATGCTTTTGTGAATGAGATTATTTCTTTATTTGTTTTTCAGATAGTTCATTCTTAGTATATAGAAATACAATTAATTTTTGTATGCTGACATTGTATCCTACAACTTTACTAAAATCATTTATTAGTTCTAGCAGTCTTGTTGTGGAGTCTTTGGGGTTTTCTATGTTTAAAATCATGTTATCTTCAAATAGACAATTTTAGTCTCCCTTCCATTTTGAATGTTTTTAAATTGTTTTCTTGTCTGACTGCTGTGGCTAGGACTTTTAGTACTATGTTGAATAAAAAAGGCAAAAGTTGGCACCCTTTTCTTATTCTTGAACTTAAAGAAAACCTTTCAGTTTTCACCATGAAGTATGTTAGGTGTGAGCTTTTCATATATGGCTTTTTTTATATTGAGGTACATTTTTTCTATACCTAATTTGTTGAAAGTTTTTATCATGAAAGAATGCTAAATTTTGTCAAATGCTTTTTCTGCATCTATTGAGATGATTATATGAGTGTTATCCTGCATTCTAGTAATGTGGCCTATCACATATATTAATTTGCATATATTGAACCATCCTTGCATCTCAGGGACAAGTCCCACTTGATCATGGTTTATTATTCCTTCAATGTGCTTTAATAAATATATACATTGTTAAACAATTACCAAAATCGAGCTAATTAACATATTTATTTCATAATTAACATATTTGTTACTTTTGGAGAGTTTGGGTTTAAGTATTTTTTTGAAGATTTTGCATTTATGTTCATCAGAAATATCAGCCTGCATTTTGTTTTCTGGCAACATGGTAAACATTATAAAAGTACTTATTAGGTTACTTTATTAATTAGTTTAACCAGTATGCATTGAGCAACTACTATGGTCCAGGCATTGAGCCAGATACTTAGGTTACAGTGGTGAATGAGAGAGTCACAGCAACTGCCTCCATAACTTTGAGACCATGGAGAAAGATAATTAAACAAGTGATTACAGAAAATGTGAGGAGTGTTTTGACAGAGGATATATAAAGTATTATGGGAATACACTGCAAAGAGACATATTTAGCACAAGTCAAAGTGAAGTCTGGCTGTTTATAGACGGAGTGTTGAAGACACCAGATGAGGCAGTACACTTTAGTGGTTAAGTGGCCCTAGGAAGCCCAGTTCTCTGGGTTTGTATCATGGCTCCATCACTTACTGCTTGTGTGACCTTGAGCAACTTACTTAACCTCTCTGTAGCTCATCTATAAAATGGAAATCATAATTGTCCCTGCCTCTTAGAACTGTAATTTTTTTTTCTTGCAGTGTTCTATGGATTTGGTATCAGTGTGATGTTAGTCATAAAATAAGATTGGAAGTGTTCCCTCCTTTTCAATTTTTTGTGGAAGTTTGATAAGTATACACCTTAACAGATTAAAAACTGTATAAACCTTACAAAGTATGATCACAGACTACAATGAAATTAAATTAAAATCAGTACATAAGAATACCTATAAAATCCCAAAGTACTTGTAGATTAAATAACACACTTCTACATAATACATGGATCAAAAAAGTTTATGGGATTTATTCCAGGTAGGCAAGGCTGGTTCAACATCCAAAAACTAATTAATCTAATCCATCACATCAACAGACCAAAGAAGAAAAATCATATGATCATATCACTTTATACAGAAAAAGTATCTAATTAAACACCCATTTATGACTTAAACAAAAAACCTTAGCAAACTAAGAATAAAGAAGAACTTCCTCAACTCGATGAAGAATTTCTACAAAAGATTTATAGCTAACATTATACTTAATGGTGAGCAATTGGACGCTTTCCCCTTATGACTGAGAATAAGGCAAGAAAGCCCCCCTCACTATGCTTAGCACCAAACTGAAGGACTTCACTAGTGCAATAAGAAGAAAATTAAATAAAAATTATACTGATTGAGAAAAAAGAAATAAAATTACTTCTATGATTAGTTCACAGATGATATGACTGGCTATGTAAAAAATTTAGGAGAATTTAAAAACAACTACAACAACAAACCTCCCAGAGCTAATAAGCAATTATAGCAAGGTTGTTGCAGGATACAAGATTAATATACAAAAGTAAATCACCTTTCTTTATGCCATTAATTTACAAGTGGAATTTGAAATTTAAAAGTATAATACTATTTACACTAGCACCAAACAAAGTGAAATACTTAGGTAAAAATCTAACAAAATATATACAGTATCTTATAAAGAAAACTATAGAACTCTGATGAAAAATCAAAGAAGATATAAGTAAATGTGGAGATATTCTATGCTTATAAATAGGAAGATTCAATGTTGTTAAGGTGTCAATTCTTTCCAACTTGATCTATAGATTCTATACAACCCAAATAAAAATACGAGCAAGTATTTTGTGTATACCAACAAAGGTTCCTAAAGTTCATATGTTAAGGCAAAAGATGTAGAATAAGCAACACAATACTGAAGAAGAAAAATAGAAGAAAGACAAAGAGAGGTAAAGTAAAAGGAGGAGAACAACAAAGTTGAAGGACTGATGTTATACAACTTCAAAAAATCACTCTAAGGCTACAGCAGTCAAGATAGTGGGGTATTGGTGAAAGAATAGACAAAAAGATCAATGAAACAAAATAGAGAACAGAAAAAGACCCCCTCAAATATCATCAACTGATCTCTAACAAAGAATCAAAGATAGTGTAATGGAGAAAGAATTGTCTATTCAACAAATGGTGCTGGAACAATTGAATATCTGTATGCAAAGAAAAAAAAATGAATCTAGACACAGACATTATACCTTTACAAAAATTGACTCACAATGCATCATAGACTTAAATGCAAAATTCAAAACTATAAAACTTCTAGAATATAATACAGGAAAAAAATCTCACTTAGATTTTTTAGTGATTTACCTCTGGTTCAATAATGACACTTCATTTATAGCAATAAAAATGTGACCCATAATAGAAAATATTAATGAGAAGCATTTTATTAAAACTAAAACTTTTGGGGGTGCCTGGGTGGCTCAGTCGTTAAGTGTCTGCCTTCAGCTCAGGCCATGGTCCCAGGGTCCTGGGATCAAGTCCCGCATCAGGCTCCCTGCTCAGCGGGAAGCCTGCTCCTCCCTCTCCCACTCCCCCTGCTTGTGTTCCCTCTCTCACTGTCTCTCTCTCTGTCAAATAAACAAATACAAATCTTTAAAAAAAAAAAAAACTAAAACTTTTGTTCTGTGAAAGTGTTAAGAGAATGGAAAAACGAGGCACACACTGAGAGAAAATATTCACAAAGCACATATCTGATACAGGAAATATCCAAATATACAAAGAACTTAATTTTACACCTCAAGAAACTAGAAGAAGAACAAATGACACCTAAACATAGTAAAAGGAAAGAAATAACAAAAATTAGAGCAGAAATAAATGAAATACAGACTAAAAAATCAACAGAGAAGATCAATGACACCAAACAATTAAAAGTTGATTCTTTGAAAAGATACAGAAACACAAGTCTTTAGTTAGACTCAACAAGAAAAAAAGAGTGAGGACACATAATTAAAATCAGAAATGAAAGAGGAGATATCACAACTGATACCACAGAAATACAAAGGATCATATGAGACTACTATGAACAGTTATATCAACAAATTGCACAACCTAGAAAAAGTTAATAAATTTCCAAAAATATACACCCTACCAAGACTGAATCATGATGAAATAGAAAATCTAAACATACTGATTACTAGTAAAATTGAATCAAAAGCCTCCCAACAAATAAAAGTCCAAGACCAGATAACTTCACTGGTCAATTATACATTCTATTCTATAATTCTATGCTACTGAAGAATTAATTTCAATCAGACTCTTCCAAAAAATAAGAGGAAAAAACTTCCAAACTCATTTTATGAGCCTAGCATAACTCTGACAAAAAAGCCAGACAAAGATGCCACAAGGAAAAAAATTACAGGCCAATATCCCTGATGAATGTAGATACAAAAATTCTCAACAAAATATTAGCAAAACCAATTCAACAATATATTAAAAGGATCATAACCCACTATCAAGTGCAATTTATTTTAAGGATGTAAGGATAGTTCATCATCTGCAAGTCAGTCAATGTGATACACCACATTCACAAAATGAAGGATAAAAATCATATAATCATCTCAAAGGTTGTAGAAAAAGTATTTGACAGAATTCAACATTCATTTATGATAAAAATTCTCAACAAAGTGATTATAACATACTTCAACATAATAAACCTCATATATGACAAGCCCACAGCTAACATCATACTCAATAGTGATGAGCTGTTCCTCTAAGATCATGAAAAAAATAAGAATGTCCACTCTCACCATTTCCAGTCAACATAGATAGTATTGGCAATTCTAGCCACAGCAATTAGGTAAGAAAAAGAAATAAAATACATCCAAATTGGAAAGGAAGAAGTAAAACTCATTGTTTGCAGATGACATAATATCATATATAGAAAACCTTAAAGACTCCACAAAAACAAACAAACAAACAAACAAAAAACTGCTGGAATTAATAAACAAATTCAGTACAGTTACAGGCTACAGAATTAATACACAAAAATCTGTTGTATTTCTATACCCTGATAACAAACTATCAGAAAGAAAAATTAAGAAAACCATCCTATTAACAATTACATCAAAAAGAAAAAAATACCCAAGAACAAATACAACCAAGAAGGTGAAAGACGTGTACACTAAAAACTATAATACATTAATGAAAAACATTGAAGAAGACACAAATAAATGGAAAGATATTCAATGTTCATGGATTGGAAGAATTAATATTGTTAAAATGTCCATACTACCCAAAGCAGTCTATAGATTCAGTGTAATCCTTATCAAAATTCCAGTAGCATTTTTCAAGGAAATAAAACAAATAATCCTAAAATTTGTGTGTAACAACAAAAGACCTCAAATAGCTAAACCAATCCTGAGAATAAAGAACAAAGCTGGTGGCATTACACTCCTTGATTTCAAACTACATTATGAAGCTATATAATTAAAACATTATCAATGGAACAGAACTGAAAGTCCAAAATAAACCCACATATATATGGTCAATTAATTTATGACAAAGAAGCCAAGAGTTTATAAATGGAGAAAGAACAGTCTCTTCAATAAATGATGTTGGGAAAACTGGAGAGACACATGCAAAAGATTAAAATTCAACTAGTGTCTTATATCATACACAAAAATTAATTCAAAATAGATTAAAGACTTGAATGTAAGACCTGAAACCATAAAACTACTAGAAAAAAACATAAGTGGTAAGCTCCTTGACATAGGTTTTGACATTGATTTCTTTTACTCTGATGACAAAAGCACAAATAAACAAGTGGAACTACATCAAACTAAGCTTCTGCATAGCAAAGGAAACCAGCAACAAATTGAAAATGCACACTACAGAATGGGAGAAAATATTTGTGAATCATATATCTGATAAGGGGCTAATATCCAAAATATATACAGAACTCATACACCTCAATAGCAAAACCCAAACAAATGAAACATCTGATTAAAAAATGGGCAGAGGATCCGAATTTTTCCAAGGAAAACATACAAATGGTGATCAGGTAGAGGAAAATATATTCATTAATCATATGGGAAATGCAAATGAAAGCCACAATGAGATTTCACCTTGTTCCTGTTACAATGACTATTACCAAAAAGACAAGAAACAAGTGTTGGTAAAAGTGTAGAGAAAAAGGAACACTTGTGCACTGTTGGTGGAAATGTAAACTGGTGCAGTTACTATGCAAAACAGTACGAAGGTCCTCAAAATATTAAAAATAAAACTACCATGGGAGCCAGCAATTCCACCTCTGGGTATTTACCCAAAGAAAATGAAAACAGGGTCGACTCGACTGGGTGGTTCAGTCGGTTAAGCACCTGCCTTCAGCTCAGGTCATGATCCCAGCATGCGGGGGTTGAGCCCCACATCAGGCTCTCTGCTTAGCAGGGAGCCTGCTTCCCCCTCTCCCTCTCTGCCTACTTGTGATCTCTCTCTCTCTGTAAAATAAATAAATAAAATCTTAAAAAAAAAAAGAAAAGAAAATGAAAACAAACTCAGAAAGATATGTTCACTGCAGCATTGTTTATAATAGCCAAGATATGGAAACAACCTAAGTGTTGATGATTGAATGGATAAAGAAGATGTGATGTATATATACAACGGATATTATTCAGCCATAAAAATAAATCTCACCATTTGCAACAATATGGATGGACCTCAAGGGCATGATGCTAAGTAAAATAAGTCAGACTAAGAAAGACAAATACCATACGATATCTCTTATATGTGGAATAAGGAAAGAAAAAAAGTTCCTACTTACAGAAAACTGACTGATGGTTGCCAGGGGTGGTAGATGGGAGAAATGGGGCTCAAAAGGTAAAAAGAAAAAAATAATAAATATCTCGTTAGTTTTTTATATTGATTACATGTTGAAATAACATTCTGTATATACTATGTTAAATAAAGAATATTAAATTTTTTTAAAGATTTTATTTTTGAGAGAGAGAGAGAGAGAAAGAGAAAGAGAGAGCATGAGCAAGGGGAAAGGGAGAAGCTGACCCCCCACTGAGCAGGGAGCCGGATGTGGGACTCCATCCCAGAAGCCTGGGATCATAACCTGAGCCAAAAGCAGACACTTAAGCGACTGAACCACCCAGCGCCCCAAAGTATATTAAAATTTGAAAATACATATATTTATAAAACAGTTAAAACTCAACAAGAAAATAATCCAATTAAAAAATGACCAAAGATCTGAACAGACACTTTAGCAAAGAACATAAAAATAGTAAAGAAGCATATGAAAAGATGCTCAACATCTTATGTCAGTAAGGAATTGCAAATTAAAATAACAATGAATTACTACTACATACCTATTAGAATACCTATTAAAAATTTCCTTTAGGGCGCCTGGGTGGCTCAGTCGTTAAGCGTCTGCCTTCAGCTCAGGTCATGATCCTGGGGTCCCGGGATCAAGTCCCACATCGGGCTCCCTGCTCCGCGGGAGGCCTGCTTCTCCCTCTCCCACTCCCCCTGCTTGTGTTCCTGCTCTTGCTGTCTCTGTCAAATAAATAAAATCTTTAAAAATAAAATAAAATAAAAAAATAAAAAATAAAAAATAAAAAATTTCCTTTAAACCTGAAAATACTTACTGGTAAAGATGTAGAGCAACAGAAACTCAAAGCTATTGCTGGTGGGAATAAAAATAAACCTTTGGAAGAAGGTTTGACAAAGCTAAATATAGTCTTATCATATAATCTAGCAATCATGCTTTTGGAATGCACCTAACTGAGTTGAAAACATGTCCACACAAAACCTTTATACAAATCTCTATAGCAGATTTACTCATAAATGGGCAAAATTGGAAGCAACTAAAATGCCCTTCCATAGATAAATGGATAAACAACCAGAGTACATCCATACAATAGATTATTATTCAGCAGTAAAAGGAAATGAGCTATTAAGCCACAAAAAGAAAGAGTCTTAAAAACATATTTCCAAGTAAAAAAAGGTAGTCTTAAAAGGCAACAAGTATCTAACATTGTAGAGAAGGACAAACTATGGAGACTACAAAAACATTAGTGGCTGCCAGGGGTGAGGAGGTGGAGGGAGAAAGAGGCAGGTAGAGGAGGGAGAGATGACTAAGTAAGGCACAGGGGAATCTTTAAACTACTGGAGTAGTGGTAAAACTACTCTGTATGAGACTATAAGGGTGGGTACACAATAACATGCATTTTTTTAAAACCCATTGAACTGTAAAACACAGAAAGTCAATCTTCATGTAAACCATGGCCTTTCCTTAATAGTGATGTTGCATTATTAGCTCACTAATATATCTACCCCACTAATGCAAGATATTAATAGAGAAAACTGGAGGGAGGGGATGTATCTGGAACTTCTTATTCTATTTGCTTAAATTTTCTGTAAATGTAAAACTGTTCCAAAAAAATAAAGTTTAATAATTTAAAGATAAAATAAAAGAGAACTAGATCTCCAGTATTTTTGCAATGGTTTTCACAACAGAATCTTTCTCGAGATAGTTTCTATATTGGCAGTAGGGTATTTTTCCTTAACCCTTCATGACTAAGCTCCATAACTCCATGAAATCCCCCTCCCTGGATGTCTTTGTCTTATGCACCAAAGATCTTTGCCTTTAGTATACTGTTCACTAACCAAAAGTTGAATCATTAAATACTGGACAGTGTTTTTGATCATTCTTGACATGGTCATAAACACAGTCTTCTTGTATGTTTTGGGTTGGTGGAAGGGGGGTGAGAAGAGTTCAGAGAGTACCCGCTTTACTTCTTTCTGAGCGCAATGCTTGTGAATGACACTCCTCTGCCTTTCTCCCCTGAAAGCTTCTCCTTTTCAGTTGTGGAAGAGGACATATTTATCATGAGTGAATTGACCTAAATATTTAAAATACATCAAACTATCAAATCTTTAAAGCCTTGTCAAGAACAAGCTTTCCTCAAGAAAAGTACTTCATGATCCAGTGGTTTCACTTTGCAGAAATATTTTTTTTTTTCCTGAATTTATACTGAATGCATTATATGCCATTTGACCTACCTATTCCATTCTTTGTTCTGAGCACTGATTCATATCCTTGGTTAGTTTTTTTTTCCACATTGACACAGTCACTTTGCTTCTGAGTTCACATTAGCATATATTTACAATAAAAATATATTAGTTTCTTCTTTTCTCTTTTCTTCATAATTTCCAATTTTCCTCTTCTTTATCATAAGTTATGCAAAATGATCTGCCAATTTCTCTCTCATCAAAAAATATGCTAAATATTTCTTCTTGAAATGTTAGATGGCTCAGAATGTGACAAAATCACAAGGCACTGGAAGTACAGTACTACAGTGTGATTTTATATACTAATTTGATGAGATTGGGTGCGTTCAGGGTGGTATGGCTGTAGACCATATGCTAATTTGATTGGCTTTATTAGAACCAGGCTCCAGTTTGGCTAAAACAGATAGTCTCTCAACTGAGGGGAATTGGGAACAATGCCACTCATGCAATATGAAGACAACAATAGTTTATGTCAAAGGTGTTAAAAATTGTGCAGACCCAATTAGGCCTGGATGTTTCCACATTTTATCCCATAACATCACTTATCAAATGTCTATTTCTCTGTCTCATCCATCTTTAAGATCATGAGAACACCAATCATGTCTATCATTTTCACCATTTTATGCCTAGCACCTAGGAAAATGCCTGTTTATATATGTGCTCATTAAATAATTATGAAGTAAATAAACAAAGTAAGTAGACAAGATAATCTAATCAAATTGCAAAAGATTCTAGCAATGTGCCAGGGAATTGTACTCTATTAAAGAATTTTCTCTATCTGTTCACTTCCAGTCAATCCTCAAGCAAGCATAATTAAATATTTCCTGTTGTTTAAAAAGTATCTAATGTAATGCACGGTGATTAACATAACATAATAATAAAAAATAAAAAGTATCTAGAATTATATTTATTATATTTATTAACAAATTCTGAAACACACACAAAAAATATCCATGGTGCAGATGAGTTACATCTTCATGTAGATTATTACTGCAGTGCCTAGATTAAAAAGGTGGATTGAGTAGATGTGGATTAGGACATACAAAAGGACTGATATGGTTCACACCTTATACCAATCAATCTGCTCAAGTTCAGTCCATCATAGAGATATCAAGTGGCCTGCTGCAATCCATAAAATGTCTGAATATAAAAGTCTGCATTTAACAACTGTTTTGAAGCTAAAGTTGATATTTATTTTCCCCCTCCTTCATCAATTCTTCTAAATTTACCTCATCCACAGACATCATTTCAGCAGTCCCAGGTAGCATTTCCTAAAGGTGACACTGATTTTCACTACTGAGTCAATGCATTCATATGATCAACATTTTTGGGGCCTTATTGCTACAACTTTTCATTTATGGTTAAAAATGGTCATGGACATACCAAGAGATACCCCAAGAAATCCTCTGAGTTTCAGGTACATTCTTCCCACCCCCATTCTTCAAGCAAAAACAGTAGCAACTCTTGGTAATCAGAGTCAATTGTCACCACCAATATTTGTTTTTATCTACTAGCCAATTTGCATGTGAAGACCAAAATGAAGAGATAGTAGTTCTAATGTCAAATTCAATAGCATCCTTACTCTACCATCTAGCAGAAGCATTCCGCTATCCTGGGGAAATAGAAAATTTAATCTAGAAGAGTCTAAACTTGTGAAGAAAGGAAAAAATCTTTGCAGAGTTTATCTTCTATTCTCTCCATGCATCTTTCTAAGGCATCAGACTATCAGCTACCTCCTGCATATGAGATCAAATTAGTATTAAGTCATCAATAAAGTGCCCAACATGATGTCCTGTGAATGTCAAAATGATCAAGTTCTCTTTGGATCAGTTGTCATCAAGAGTAGAGCTAACATAGTCCTAAAACAAGACTGAATGTATACTATTGTCCTTTGCATACAAATATGAACTCTTTTTGATTATCTTTATAGTTGGGCTTTGGGGAAAATATATTCACAATATCAACAACTACTATGTTGTTCCAGTCCAGAGAAAATGTATCTAGTTAAATAGCATTTCAATAATCCAATGATTATATCTGTATATGAAACCCTATCCCCTGATTAGAACTGACTGATCAATCCAAAGGAAGACTTCTGACCTAGTTGTACCAGTCAGATTATTTTCAAGGGTATATTATGTTTAAACCTGAAAGCAACACAAACTGTTAATGGCAATGATCTAGAGAGAATATCAAGAAATTCTTGATACTAAGATCCCTGGAAGGCTACCTTTATTGCTTTCCTTTCTGAATCCTTTGTTGTTCAATTTTTCCTTTAATTTTCAATATCCTTCCAATAAATTTGCCATTTTTAAGGTAAATAGGGATGAGTTTTCTTATTTATAACAAAGTAATCTAATAAAAAATAATAAACATTAATTTAAAAGAACTAGCAGAGTAAACAAATGCGGGGCTTGGTCCCAGGACACTGGGATCATGACTTGAGCTGAAGGCAGATACTTAACCATCTGAGCCACCCAGGCATCCCAGTAGTCACATCTTTTTATCACTAGGATGACATCAGTTTATTCACTCAAATACTTACTCACTTATTTTTTCAACATTTATTACACATCACTATTGTCCAGAACTTAGTTCTTCAAAGATGAGGAGAATATAGACTGAACTTGAGTAATTCCTCATCTCCCGAGTATTCCATAAAGTGTATACTTCAGAACCTTAATCTTTCCCTATGTTCCACAAGAAAAATGTTTTCTTTCTTGGAGGCATGTATGTTTTTTCAACTGGTATGTTATACTAATAAATTTTGCTACTTGCCTTACCACGATGCTTACAAGTGGTAAATAAAGATCTGAGAGAACTAGGTAAATATTCCCCAAATTTGAGAATATTTTAGAGGTGGCAAGAATCTGGTTTTCTTGATCAAAGAGTAGACTTTCTTCTAATCCTCTGATTTAAATTAAGCTTATGAAGCAGAGGAGTCTTGAGTCAATGATCTCTTACTAATGCTAAGCCCCTAGGGCCCTTTGAATTTAATGATATCTTCATGTACTATCCTCAACACAAGCATTATGGAAAAATTGTCATTATAAATTGTATTGATGCTGTGATTAAAAGCAAGCTTTATGTCCTTTGAGAGACTTAAAATATTACAACCTGGAGACATACAAAGATGTTCTAACCAATCAGCACTAATAACACCTTACATGTATATTAAATTTTATAGCTCACAAAGGAATTTTACATGTATTATCACACATCGTCTCTGTGAAGTAAGCAGCACAAGTATTATCATCCCAATTTTATAGATTAAAAAAATAAGACACAGACATGACACGCCAAAATTTCACATCTTGCAAATAAAGACACAACTAGAATACAGTCTTTATCTTAGTCTAAAAAATGTTATTACTTTCTAACAATGTAGGAAAACACATACATCTCTTTAAATATAAAATAGTTGAGTGGTGATGTTTTTTAAAGATTTATTTATTTATTTTAGAGAAAGAGAGCACAGGCAGGAGGGACAGAGGGAGAGGGAGAGTCTCAAGCAGACTCTGAGCACAGAGCCCCCATGTGGGGCTCTATCTCAGGAGCCACAAGATCACAACCTGAGCTGAGACCAAGAGTTGGATGCTTCACTGACTGTGCCACCCAGATACACCTAGTGGTGATTTTTAAAACTAAAGTCAGTTACCAATGCTAGTGATGAATCCTGGATTAGGTTTATTAGTCAAATTAATTCCCTTTAGTGAAGGGAGGATTCCTGCTCTATCCTCACCTGTCAAATTCTCCCTGATATTCAGGCTACTTGCTTTACTAGTACCCTTGAAACTCTGAAACTCTCAACATGGCAACCTTCTTTGAACTTAACCTTTTCCCCTGGGAAACATCTGTGTCATGATAACACCAAATTGCCCAATCTCTCCCCCATTCTCCCATTCTCTCTGAAATAAATGTGTGACAGAAACAACCAGTTTCAATACATCAATAGTTTTTTTATCCTTCATTATTTTTAAAGTATACTACAAAGTACCTTTGAAACCTAAAATCTTTATGAAGGGATATAAAAATCTACCAATAATCATTAGTCTTTGCAGGAGAGTTGGGGACTGCTTCATATTCCCTAGGTCAGCTGACAGCTGATGATGAGAAATGGGGGTGAATAGAGTTAACAAATAAGGAAAAAGAAAACAATTTATTGGGCATCATTAAAATTTCTTTGAGAGAAATAGTGAAAATGTCAAAAAATTTTAAAGATTTTTTTTTAATTTTTTTGTTTTATTTTATTTTTTATTAGAGAGAGAGAGGGAGGGGCAGAGGGAAAGGGAGAGAGAGAATCCCAAGCTGTCTCCACACCCTATCTGTCAAATAAATAAATAAATAAAATCTAAAAAAAAAAAGATGTGACCACTTGTTGGTGGTTTTTAGTTTTTATAAATGTTTTTAGTGAAAGGTATTGAATGATTGGAAGAATGTATGGACACTATGTATGCACACACTATTAATTCATCTAAACAATCAAAACCCCAGAGGGGGGTGGGGATCAATCTCATGATCCTGAGATCATGAACTGAGCTTAAATCAAGAATCAGATGCTTAAATGACTCAGCCACCCAGATGTCCCAAAAATGTCAAAAGATTTTTAAATCAATTACAGTTAGTCCTAAGAATGTCTTTAAAGTAATGCGTGAGTGTGTCAGTTTTAAATCAAAAAAGAGAGCCATCACTTAAAATTGAAAAGTTAAATTTGTATTTAAATGCAAGAAGAAAAGTCCTCATCTCTGGTACATAAGTATTTTTATATGCAATTAAATTATTCTTTATTCATTGACTCTATCATTGCTCTTCATTCCACTATTCTTTACCCATTACAAACAGAATGTGATAGCAGCAATGGTTTCATTGATGAGAGAAACCCAGAAAGGAAACAACCTTGCTTATTTTTATAGCACCAGGGTTGTCTCCTTAGGCTCACATCTTTGGAACTACCATCTGTGCTAGAGAGATAGCTGGGGAAAAGTGATGAGAGGCCACTGAGAGGAAAGGCAATCATTCCAAAGGGCAAGTTAAATCACCCAGCTGTCAGTGCTTTAGATGTTGAGAACATCATTTTAATAAATAATCCAAGCCTCACTCCAGTTTTTCAAAGATGTGCCTTTGTGCAGTTGCCTTGTTCCACGCGATGTGGGAGGAGGGGTCTGGCAGAATATAAATGGCACCAGACCTAGAACCCACTGCACAGGACAAATAGATGAGGAACCTCCAGGATGCAAGAAGGGTAGGGAATTTAAAGAGCAAGGAGTAATTTAGTAGTAATTTAGAATCATAATAGTTATTTTTATATCTGATTATATTTATTATAAAAATAAATAAAATGGAAATTTAAAACAATCTCAGCAAGATCAGAAATTAATTTCACATTTTTAATAAAGACTAGAAGAAATAGATAACATATTCAAGACAATTTTAGAAGAAAAATTCTATGATAGAAATTTTCAGCTAGAGAGATTTGATATCACATGTTTTAAATTTTATTGTATTATATTATGTTAATTACCATACATTACATCATTAGTTTTTGATGTCGAGTTCCATGATTCATTTTTTGCATATAACACCCAGTGCTCCATTCAATACGTGCCCACTTTAATACTCATCACAGGGCTAATCCAACCCCCAAACCGTCCCCTCTAGAACCCTCAGTTTGCTTCTCAAAGTCCATCGTTTCTCATGGTTCGTCTCGCCCTCCGATTCCACCCCCTTCATTTTTCCCTTCTTACTATCTTTTTTTTTTTAACATATAATGTATTATTTGTGTCAGAGGTACAGGTCTGTGATTCATCAGTCTTCCACACTTCACAGCGCTGACCATAGCACATATCCTCCCCAATGTCTATCACCCAGCCACTCCATCCCACCCATCCCCAACCACTCCAGCAACCTTCAGTTTGTTTCCTGAGATTAAGAATTCCTCATATCAGTGAGATCATATGATACATGTCTTTCTCTGATTGACTTATTTCGCTTAACATAATACCTTCTAGTTCTATCCACATCGTTGCAAATGGCAAGATTTTGTTTTTGTTTTTGTTTTTTGATGGCTGCATAATATTCCAGTGTGTGTGTGTGTGTGTGTGTATTTATATATATATCACATCTTCTTTATCCATCCATCTATTGATGGACATCTTGGCTCTTCCCATAGTTTGGCTACTGTGGACATTGCTGCTATAAACATTGCAGTGCACATACCCCGTCAGGTCACTACATTTGTATCTTCGGGGTAAATACCCAGCAGTGCAATTACTGGGTTGTACGGTAGCTCTATTTTCAACTTTTTGAGGAACCTCCATACTGTTTTCCGGAGTGGCTGCACCAGCTTGCATTCCCACCAACAGTGTAGGAGGGTTGCCCTTTCTCTGCATCCCCACCAACATCTGTCATTTCTTGACTTGTTAATTTTAGCCATTCTGACTAGTGTGAGGTGGTAGCTCACTGAGGTTTTGATTTGGATTTCCCTGATGCCAAGCGATGTTGAGCACTTTTTCATGTGTCTGTTGGCCATTTGGATGTCTTCTTTGGAAAAATGTCTGTTCATGTCTTCTGCCCATTTCTTGATTGGATCATTTGTTCTTTGGGTATTGAGTTTGATAAGTTCTTTCTAGATTTTGGATACTAGCCCTTTATCTGATATGTCATTTGCAAATATCTTCTCCCATTCTGTCGGTTGTCTTTTGGTTTTGCTGACTGTTTCTTTTGCTGTGCAAAAGCTTTTTATCCTAATGAAGTCCCAATAGTTTATTTTTGCCCTTGCTTCCCTTGCCTTTGGCGATGTTTCTAGGAAGAAGTTGCTGTGGCTGAGGTTGAAGAGGTGATGCCTCTGTTCTCCTCTAGGATTTTGATGGACTCCTGTCTCACATTTAGGTCTTTCAACCATTTGGAGTCTATTTTTGTGTGTGGTGTAAGGAAATGGTCCAGTTTCATTCTTCTGCATGTGGCTGTCCAATTTTCCCAACACCATTTGTTGAAGAGACGGTCTTTTTTCCATTGGACATTCTTTCCTGCTTTGTTGAAGATGAGTTGACCATAGAGTTGAGGGTCCATTTCTGGGTTCTCTATTCTATTCCATTGATCTATGCGTCTGTGTTTGCGCCAGTACCATACTGTCTTGATGATGACAGCTTTGTAATAGGGCTTGAAGTCCGGAATTGTGATGCCACCAGCTTTGTTTTTCTTTTTCAATATTCCTCTGGCTATGCGGGGTCTTTTCTGGTTCCATACAAATTTTAGGATTATTTTTTCCATTTCTTTGAAAAAAGTGGATGGTATTTTGATGGGGATTGCATTAAATGTGTAGATTGCTCTAGGTAGCATTGACATCTTCACAATAGTTGTTCTTCCAATCCATGAGCATGGAACGTTTTTCAATTTCTTTGTGTCTCCCTCAATTTCTTTCATGAGCATTTTATAGTTTTCTGAGTACAGATCCTTTGCCTCTTTGGTTAGATTTATTCCTAGATATTTTTTGGTTTTGGGTGCAATTGTAAATGGGATCGACACCTTAATTTCTCTTTTTTCTGTCTTGTTGTTGGTGTATAGGAATTCCACTGACTTCTGTGCATTGATTTTATATCCTGCCACTTTACTGAATTCCTGTATGAGTTCTAGCAGTTTTGGGGTGGAGTCTTTTGAGTTTCCCACAAAAAATATCATATCATCTGCAAACAGTGAGAGTTTGACTTCTTCTTTGTCAATTCAGATGCCTTTTATTTCTCTTTGTTGTCTGATGGCTGTGGCTAGGACTTCTGGTACTATGTTGAATAGCAGTGGTGATAGTGGACATCCCTGTCGTGTTCCTAACCTTAGGGGGAAAGCTCTCAGTTTTACCCCATTGAGAATGACACTTGCTGTGGGTTTTTCATACAAGGCTTTTATGATATTGACGTATGTACCCTCAATCCCCACGCTCTGAAGAGTTTTGATCAAGAAAGGATGCTGTACTTTGTCAAATGCTTTTTCTGCATCTATTGAGAGGATCATATGATTCTTGTTCTTTCTTTTGTTAATGTATTGTATCACATTGATTGATTAGCGGATGTTGAACCAACCTTGGAGCCCAGGGATAAATCCCACTTGGTCGTGGTGAATAATCCTTTTCATGTACTGTTGGATCCTATTGGCTAGTATTTTGGTGAGAATTTTTGCATCCATGTTCATCAGGGATATTGGTCTGTAATTCTCCTTTTTGATGGGGTCTTTGTCTGCTTTGGGGATCAATTCTTACAGAGGACTAGCTCCTAGTTTTGTTAATCTGTTCTACTGTTCTTTCGGTTTCTATTTCATTGTTTCTGCTCTGATCTTCACTATTTCTCTTCTCCCGCTGGGTTTTGGCTTTATTTGCTGTTCTTTCTCCAGCTCCTTTAGGTGTATACTTGAGACCTTTCTTGTTTCTTGAGAAA
Source organism: Mirounga leonina (assembly GCF_011800145.1). Taxonomy (NCBI): domain Eukaryota; kingdom Metazoa; phylum Chordata; class Mammalia; order Carnivora; family Phocidae; genus Mirounga; species Mirounga leonina. Next base: position 343,660 of record NW_023270233.1, on the reverse strand, counting down.
GGCTTGTATTGCTATATACTTTCTTCTTAGGACTGTCTTTGCTGCATCCCAAAGATTTTGAACAGTTATGTTTTCATTTTCATTTGTTTCCATGAATTTTTTTAATTCTTCTTTTAATTTCCTGGTTGACCCATTCATTCTTCAGTAGGATGATCTTTAGCCTCCATGTATTTGATTTCTGTCTGACTTTCCTCTGTGAT
>NW_023270233.1:114702-343060 GCF_011800145.1 Mirounga leonina | reverse complement strand
TAGTTTTGTTAATCTGTTCTACTGTTCTTTCGGTTTCTATTTCATTGTTTCTGCTCTGATCTTCACTATTTCTCTTCTCCCGCTGGGTTTTGGCTTTATTTGCTGTTCTTTCTCCAGCTCCTTTAGGTGTATACTTGAGACCTTTCTTGTTTCTTGAGAAAGGCTTGTATTGCTATATACTTTCTTCTTAGGACTGCCTTTGCTGCATCCCAAAGATTTTGAACAGTTATGTTTTCATTTTCATTTGTTTCCATGAATTTTTTTAATTCTTCTTTTAATTTCCTGGTTGACCCATTCATTCTTTAGTAGGACGCTCTTTAGCCTCTATGTATTTGATTTCTGTCCAACTTTCCTCTTGTGATTGAGTTCTAGTTTCCAAGCATTGTGGTCTGAAACTATGCAGGGAATGATCCCAATCTTTTGGTACCAGTTGAGACCTGATTTGTGACCTAGGATGTGATCTATTCTGGAGAATGTTCCATGGGCACTAGAGAAGAATGTGTATTCTGTTGCTTTGGGATGGAATGTTCTGAATATGTTTGTGAAGTCCATTTGGTCCAGTGTGTCATTTAAAGTCTTTATTTCCTTGTTGATGTTTTACTTAGATGATCTGTCCATTTCAGTGAGAGGGGTGTTAAAGTCCCCCACTATTATTGTATTGTTGTCGATGTGTTTCTTTGATTTTGTTATTAATTGCCTTATATAAATTGGCTGCTCCCATGTTAGGGGCATAGATATTTAGAATTGTTAGATCTTCTTGTTGGATAGACCCTTTAAGTAGGATATAGTGCCCTTCCTCATCTCTTATTATAGTCTTTGGTTTAAAATTTAATTTGTCTGATATAAGGATTGCCACTCCAGCTTTCTTTTGGTGTCCATTAGTATGGTAAATGGTTTTCCACCCCCTTACTTTCAATCTGGAGGTGTCTTTGGGTCTAAAATGAGTCTCTTGCAGGCAGCATATCGATGGGCCTTGTTTTATTATCCAATCTGATAGCCTGTGGTCTTTTGACTGGTGCATTTAGCCCATTTACATTCAGGGTAACTATTGAAAGATATGAATTCAGTGCCATTGTATTGCCTGTAAAGTGACTGTTACTGTATACTGTTTGTGTTCCTTTCTGGTCTATGTTACTTTTAGGCTGTCTCTTTGCTTAGAGGACCCCTTTAATATTTCTTGTAGGGCTGGTTTTGTGTTTGCAAATTCTTTAGTTTTTGTCCTGGAAGCTTTTTAGATAGATTGCTTTTTATTACCTCTTTACTTTACATCCTTTAATTTACAGATTCCAAGTCTTAGTCCCAGAAAACAGTCCTGACTTGCTAATTAGCAGTTGAGGCAGATGTAGAATGCAAGTGTCTGAACCTTAAGACAGTTTTTTTTCTTATACCAAATAGCATCCATTAAACAAAATTTTGTGAGTTTATATAGCAGTCATCAAAACAAACAAAATCTAAATTTTTCAATGAGCTTAAAATATTTTGTCTATGGTTTACCTAGAATTGGAAGGTTAAGCACTTGAAAATTCCCTTTGACCTTGAAAACATAGGCTTATTACATTCCCATTTTTTTTATTATTATGTTATGTTAATCATCATACATTACATCATGAGTTTTTGATGTAGTGTTCCATGATTCACTGTCTGTGTATAACACCCATTGCTCCATGCAGAATGTGCCCTCCTTAATACCCATCATCACGCTAACCCATCCCACCACCCACCTCCCCTCTAGAACCTTCAGTTTGTTTTTCAGAGTCCATAGTCTCTCATGGTTCGTCTCTCCCTCTGATTTCCCCCCCTTCATTCTTCCCCTCCTGCTATCTTCTTCTTCTTTTTTTTTTTTTTTTTTTTGAACATATAATGTATTATTTGTTTCAGAGGTACAGGTCTGTGATTCAACAGTCTTACACAATTCACAGCGCTCACCATAGCACATACCCTCCCCATACATTCCCATTTTTTTCCTAACCAACAAAAAATTGGTTTTGGGTCAATTAGAGGTTGGGAAACAATTCACTTTTTTATGTTTAAGTGTGATAAAAACTGAGTTTCATTTTTTACTATAACTAGGAAATTCAAAGTCAAAATGGCAAATTCTAATAGTGTTTTATCATCTTTTTAGAAAATAGATATAGGAAGTTTACTGCCTCTGAAACCTCATACACCTCTGCATGCGTATAGATTTGCCAACTGGGCCATTCAGGGACCGTTAGGCTCAGATTCTCATATAAATATAGGAAATACAACTCTGGCTCTTGATCAAAAACATATTCTCAATGTGCTCATGAAATAGCAAAAAAAATGAAAAGAAACAATCTTTCCAAGCACAGGGTTTGTTATTACCTTATTTTCAATTCCACATGTCAAATGGAATCCTGGAGGGATCAGACATAATACTGGAAAGTACATTACAAGGGGAAAAAAGTTCTCTATTAGTCTGATGATAAAACTAGGTGAACAAACGCCTTTTTTCTTTCTCTAATTTTCTAGTATGGCTTCCTGCCTGCAGGTAAAGGTGTAAATTACAAGTAGAAGAAATTGAGTATCTATGTATCTGTCTATTAGTTTATAGCTACCTAGCCAGTTTAAAATGAAATGCTCAAGTATGTTTCATCTTATTACCTCAAGTGGAAAGGAAAAAAAAAAACAAAAACAAAAACAAAGACGGTAAAAAAATGATAGGTGTAGTATTTTAAGCTACCAGGGTTGTATCATCACATTCTCAAAATATCTTCATTCATACAAAATCTATGGATTTTCCATCGGAAAATCTATGGGTAAATCATCTGAGTATGTCATCATATCAAAATGATTATTTAAAAGAAAAGAAAAGGAAAAAAAATATCCAGGTAATTGGGTGAATTTTTCATTTTTCATTTGATAATTTAGTAAAATGTAGATAGAGCTGAAATCCATTGTTAAAAAGAAATGGTTTATTAATGAGTCATGAATTAAAGTCTGGATATTTTAAGTACAGAAAATTTTAAATGCAATATTCATTATCAAGCTTCAGGCTAAGTTAGGAATTTCTAAAATTGCTTAATTTAAGTACTTGTTTAAGACCATTCCTCATTCTCGTCTTATGAGATCAGACATTTTTAGAAATGGATCTGGTCTAGATGGATGTGTTCAATTACAGCAAATGATTTTAACCAATAGTAAGAGTAAGTAATTTTAGTTCTTAAAATTACTAGTACTCATTGATTGCAAGTTTGGGAAAAGAAGGATTTTGATAAATAGGATTTGTCATGAGGTGACGCTATGCTCATTTGGTCATTTTAAAATTGCAGCTTAAAAGTTATTATCAGATAAAGAGTATTATATATATTATATATATATATATAATATATATATAATACAAATATGTGTCTGTATATACATACACATCACCCACTCAAATTCATATACACACATACATATAGCAAGTAGCCGGAGACACTGTTCAACAGGTTGAGCATTCTTTCTCATTTCAGTCAATCATAGTCAGTTTTCCAATAGTCTCCCTAAGGGTTTTATGACCAGGACCAATTAGGCAGTAATGCTCTATTGGATTGTTCAGGCCTGCCAACAGTTTGGTGAATTACACAGCTGTCACATCAATACATGAGTGATAGCAGAAAGACAATAACAGTAACAAAAGCACCCCATGTGCCAATCCCAGGAAAAAGAAGAAACTAACTGTTTTAAAGTAGTCATGGAATCATTACAGGGAAAAATAAGAATACTCTAATTTCTGGATATTTTGCATATGTAAGCAAGTCAAGAACACAACAGGAACTCAGTAAGTGATTGACCTCCCTTCACTCCTCCCAATTGATCACTAGGATCATTTTAAGACCTTATAAATCCTAAAAACTCTTTCTTTAAGGAGATTACACCCAACAAAATATCAAACATATAAATATTACCTACACTCTACATCCCAGATACAGATAAAGAGATAGTGATCAGGCGCCTGAGTGGCTCAGTCGTTAAGTATCTGCCTTAGGCTCAGGTCATGATCCCAGGGTCCTGGGATCGAGCCCCGCTTTGGGCTCCCTGCTCAGAGGGACACCTGCTTCTCCCTCTCCCCCTCCCCCTGCTTGTGTTCCCTCTCTCACTGTCAAATAATTTTAAAAAAAAATCTTTAAAAAAAAGAGATAGAGATCATGGTATAGACATACACAGAGATATGTATGTTTACATCTATCTCTCTGTAGAAATGTAAAAACAACTTGAAAGTCTTTACTATAATTTTTTTTATTTTGTGTTTTGCTATGTGAATTAGGGCAAGTTCTCTGAGTAGTCCATTGCAAATGCCAAGACAGGACTAAATGTGCAAGGAATTCACTAGGGACAATACCTATGTGAAAGAAAATGGAAGGTTGGGAAGAAGGGCACCAGGAGAAGCTGAGAGTCATCAGACTCTCTGACAGTCATCAGACCACAGTTACAGTCTAACTATGAAGGAGGGAGGAAGAGAATGCTGTGTAAAAACCTCCTATACTATTGTGCAGTTTAAGAAAGTTTTGGCAAGGCTGTTGGGAAGTTCTTGACACAAAGTAAGCCATCAGAGGAAGCCCGTGTCTCCTACAAATGGGGGAGACTAAACTAAAGCAGTTTAGTGTCTGTCTTGCTTAGTCATTGGTTGGGAGCAGTGGCTTCAGTAAAAATACAGGGATGACTTTCTTCTGAGCATAGATGCTGGTAGCCTTGATCAATTACACTCCCTGTAGCAGAACATCTACACAATGTATTCCCATGGTCACTACACTATGATTCACAAGCATAGTCTATTCTCAGGAATTCTTGCAGTATTTTAAACATGGATATTTTCAAGGCAAAGAAATAGTAATACTTAATGTGACAGTAATTAGATTGAAATAATGCTTGATTTGTGGATGTTTAGTAAACATTTATTAATTTTGATTTTATTATTTTGATTTTGTAATTTTCTTAAGTAGATGCAATAGATTAATTGCAGAAATGACCCTAATTCTTTACCCTGCCTTGTATCTAGTACTGCTGCAATGTGATTTTGCAACTCCTCCCATCAAGAAGGTTAATCTATTTTCTCTCCTTAAACACAGATTAGTTTTTTTTTTTTTTTTTTAATTGCTTTGGCTAATAGAATGGGACAGTAAGGATGGTGTGCCTGTTCCAAGTCTAAACCTCAAGAGATTTCTGTGGGCTTCCATGTCCTTTTTTCCTCCTTTGTGTTTGCCATTAGAACATAAGTGAGCTAGCATCTTAGAAGATGAAACGCATACAGGAGAGCCATGGCACAGATGTCCCAGCTGAAGCCCCACACATAGGAGAAAGTCTGGCCAAGATCAGTAAATCCACCTAGCAGACTTACAACTGACTACAGACACATGAGAGAGCCCTTCCAAGCCCAGCTTAGATCTGCAGAACCACCCAGGTGACTCTTTGGCTTATTATCAATAATAAATTATTCTATTTTAAACTTCTAAGTGGTGGGACGATTTGTTATTCAGTAGTAGCTAGCTAATATGTTGGTTACCAAACATTATAAAGCTTATAAAGTTTGACTATAGTACTTAGTATATTTACTGCTACACAACCACACAACCACACACACATGCTCACTCACACAGCATGTCTTAGGGACCAGTGAATGGGGCTTTTACCTAAGTTCTATGCCTTGAGGGAAATTAAGTGTTATTAAATGTTATTGGTAGATATGAATTCAGCCATCATGAGTAGGTTCCCTGTCTAGTTACCCCATTTATCCCATCAGGTGATGTAGTGACTTCAAAAAGGCCCTGGGGGCCCTGAGTTATTACTGCCATTGGAGGATGGTCCAGAAAAAGATCACCTCAGATCTTACCAAAAGAACAAGGAAAAGATGCTTTACATTCCACTCTGAAGGTATTGAAAACCAACCATTTTTAGCTGCCTGTTTGGGGCCTTTATAGCAGGTCTGGGAACCCAAACAGGTATAAAAGTGATTCACATCCATGACCAATATTTAAAGGCAAAGGAACAAGAAAATTATTATTATAGTATTACAATTTCCCTTTTTATCTGGCAATATCATAGCAGTAAAATATTTGATCTTGGCATAGTACTTGCAATCTTAATTTTCTATTAGGTTTTTGTATTTCCATCCACAATGGACTTTATATTAAATGAATTAAATATTTTAAAAACCATAGCATGCTGTTTATTTAGGCTGCCAAGAGTGATAATTCTGAGGATGCTTTTATATCTTCATTTAATTTCTCAATAGCAATTTCTTCTGTTAGGAGACCTACAAACCATATTATTTACAAGCTTGAAATGTCTGGAAAACATGAAGCCACACACTACCTATAGTGTCCTCTCCTAAATCCATCAACATTTACACAAAGTCATTCAGATTCTGGGACTATAAAACCCTCACACAAACATAGCCCAGCCCATAGTGCTAATTTTACATAGAAAACTTGGAGTTCAAGTTTTAGAAAGTACTATGGAGACACAGGATATGAGCAAATCATAGAGAGAAGGCCACTAAAACTCCAGCCAGTCACTTTCCCCTGTCCCCTTTCTTCAGTCCTTCACACATTGACTAACAGAATGACTATCCTCAGACAGGGCTCATGTTGTGCCATTCCCAGTTCACAAACCATCCAGACAGTAAAAGCCCAAGTTCCCAAAGCAAACTCCTTGTGATTAGAAGTCCAGTTCATTTTTGCATATTCAATAACATTTGGATTTGTGCCTAATTAAAATAATAATAGTAACAATAATAATGTTATGATTGTGTAGCATATATGTTACATATGTTACATGTTACACACATTCCATTTTGCCACCTTCAGATTTATAACAAGATCACATGTGTTTCAATAATTAAATCAACATAAATACAGTCTTCCAATACACTACTAAAAAATTCTCTTTGTTTCTTTCCTGCTTTTCCCCCTACTTTTCAAGATAGGCTCATATCCCCACATAATAAACTCGGTGCAAAGGACTAGTCATGGACACAAATGCATCATAGAGGAAAAACTGAAAAGCTCTCTAGTATCTTGGAAATCTCCATTCTCTACTATGATTCCTATTATTGTTGTAAATGGAAGGAAAAGGAGGACACTCTTCTTGTGGTTCAATTCAATTTCTGTTGTCTATACAAAAAGACTTTGCAAAGTTACAACTATTTTGTTGAAACAATCTTAAATTCATATACATTCATATATTTTTCACATTTTTCTCCAAGGAATATTCAGAACACTTGCATTTTGAAGCTTTAGTCTAAGCCTTTGCACAGAACTACAGATACTCCACTAAAACAACTCAGACCCAGATGTTGACTCCAAGATACTAATCTTCACTCCTCCTCTCCTTATGGTGAGTTTTCCTTCAGGGACCTATAGTTCTTTTCCTACTTGATGTTCTCAGTTAGGCCCATACTAGTATGTCAGAGATACGACCTAACAGTTTGAATATTGAAAGTGAAAGGGTCAGAAAAGTGCATTTAAAATTGGAATTTCACTGTATGCACACTGTACTTCAATGAAGTGGATTTTCTTGAAAAGTGAAAGATGAGGATCTTAATCCCTTTCCTACAAGGAGGGCTCCTGGTTTTACCACCAATTTGATCACTCCCCTTCCTCAGTGATCTCAGATCTCCACCCTGCAAAGGTTGTGGGGAGAGGCAGTCTCTGTCAGACCTAGGAAATCTCCAGTCGTGGCCTTTTCCAGGAACACAATGACTTGACTAAGATCTCTTAAGTTGTGCTTTTCCAAAAGAGATTTAATGTCTCTAGCTACAGAAATAAAGGCAACTAATAACTTGTAAGCAGGATTCTCTAACTTAAAAAAAAACTGCAAGAGAAAAAAGGGAAAAAGGGAGATAAAATGGAATGATTCATCTACATTTCCTTAAGTTCTACTATATGAGAGGCGCTGAAATATGCACTTCTTATACAGGTTCTCTTTTATTTTTTTTTTCCTTTTCTCTTTTTTTATTGTTATGTTAATGCCCATTCATTACATCATTAGTTTTAGATGTAGTGTTCCATGATTCATTGATTGTGCATAACACCCAGTGCTCCATGCAGAATGTGCCCTCTTTAATACGCATCACCAGGCCAACCCATCCTCCCCCGCCTCCACTCTAGAACCCTCAGTTTCTTTTTCGGAGTCCATTGTCTCTCATGGATCGTCTACCCTCAGATTTCCCCCCTTCACTCTTCCCCTCCTGCTATCTTCTTTTTTTTTTTTTCTTAACATATATTGCATTATTTGTTTCATAGGTACAGATCTGAGATTCAACAGTCTTGCACAATTCAAAGCACTTACCAGAGCACATGCCCTCCCCAGTGTCTATCACCCAGTCACCCCATCCCTCCCACCCCACCCTGCACTCCAGCAACCCTCAGTTTGTTCCCTGAGATTAAGAATTCCTCATATCAGTGAGATCATATGATACCTGTCTTTCTCTGATTGAGATATTTTGCTCAGCATAATACCCTCCAGTTCCATCCACATCATTGCAAATGGCATGATCTCATTCCTTTTGATGGCTGCATAATATTCCATTGTGTATATATACCACATCTTCTTTATCCATTCATCTGTTGATGGACATCTTGGCTCTTTCCACAGATTGGCTATTGGGGACATTGCTGCTATAAACTTTGGGGTGCACGTACCCTTTCTGATCTCTACTTTTGTATCTTTGGGGTAAATACCCAGTAGTGCAATTGCTGGATCATATGGTAGCTCTATTTTCAACTCTTTGAGGAACCTCCATACTGTTTTCCAGAGTGGCTGCACCAGCTTCCATTCCCACCAACAGTGTAGGAGGGTTCCCCTTTCTCCGCATGCCCGCCAACATCTGTCATTTCCTGACTTGTTAATTTTAGCCATTCTGACTGGTGTGAGGTGGTAGCTCATTGAGGTTTTGATTTGGATTTCCCTGATGCCAAGCGATGTGGAGCACTTTTTCATGTGTATGTTGGCTATTTGGATGTCTTCTTTGGAAAAATGTCTGTTCATGTCTTCTGCCCATTTCTTGATTGGATTCTTTGTTCTTTGGGTGTTGAGTTTGATAAGTTCTTTCTAGATTTTGGATACTAGCCCTTTATCTGATATGTCATTTGCAAATATCTTCTCCCATTCTGTCGGTTGTCTTTTGGTTTTGTTGACTGTTTCGTTGCTGTGCAAACGCTATTTATCTTGATGAAGTCCCAGTAGTTCATTTTTACCCTTGCTTCCCTTGCCTTTGGTGATGTTTCTACGAAGAAGTTGCTGCGGCTGAGGTCGAAGCGGTTGTTGCCTGTGTTCTCCTCTAGGATTGTGATGGACTCCTGTCTCACATTTAGGTCTTTCAACCATTTGGAGTCTATTTTTGTGTGTGGTATAAGGAAATGGTCCAGTTTCATTCTTCTGCATGTAGCTGTCCAATTTTCCCAACACCATTTGTTGAAGAGACTGTCTTTTTTCCATTGGACGTTCTTCCTGCTTTGTCAAAGATTAGCTGACCATAGAGTTGAGGGTCCATTTCTGGGCTCTCTATTCTGTTCCATTGATCTATGTGTCTGTTTTTGTGCCAGTACTATACTGTCTTGATGATGACAGCTTTGTAATAGAGCTGGAAGTCTGGAATTGTGATGCCGCCAGCTTTGCTTTTCTTTTTCAACATTCCTCTGGCTATTCAGGGTCTTTTCTGGTTCCATACAAATTTTAGGATGATTTGTTCCATTTCTTTGAAAAAAGTGGATGGTATTTTGATGGGGATTGCACTGAATGTGTAGATTGCTCCAGGTACCATTGACATTTTCACAATATTTGCTCTTCCAATCCATGAGCATGGAAAGTTTCTCCATTTCTTTGGGTCTTCCTCAATTTCTTTCATGAGTATTTTATAGTTTTCTGAGTACAGATCCTTTGCCTCTTTGGTTAGATTTATGCCTAGGTATCTTATGGTTTTGGGTGCAATTGTAAATGGGATCGACTCCTTAATTTCTCTTTCTTCTGTCTTGTTGTTGGTGCATTGATTTTATATCCTGCCACTTTACTGAATTCCTGTATGAGTTCTAGCAGTTTTGGGGTGGAGGCTTTTGGGTTTTCCACATAAAGTATCATATCATCTGCAAAGAGTGAGAGTTTGACTTCTTCTTTGCCAATTTGGATGCCTTTTATTTCTTTTTGTTGTATGATTGCTGTGGCTAGGACTTCTAATACTATGTTGAATAGCAGTGGTGATAGTGGACATCCCTGCTGTGTTCCTGACCTTAGGGGGAAAGCTCTCAGTTTTTCCCCATTGAGAATGATATTCGCTGTATGTTTTTCATAGATGGCTTTTATGATATTGAGGTATGTACCCTCTATGCCTATACTCTGAAGAGTTTTGATCAAGAAAGGATGCTGTACTTTGTCAAATGTTCTTTCTGCATCTACTGAGAGGATCATATGGTTCTTGTTCTTTGTTTTGTTAATGTATTGTATCACGTTGATTGATTAGTGGATGTTGAACCAACCTTGCAGCCCAGGAATAAATCCCACTTGGTCGTGGTGAATAATGCTTTCATGTACTGTTGGATCCTATTAGCTAGTATTTTGGTGAGAATTTTTGCATCCATGTTCATCAGGGATATTGGTCTGTAATTCTCCTTTTTGATGGGGTCTTTGTCTGGTTTTGGGATCAAGGTAATGGTGGCCTCATAAAATGAGTTTGGAAGTTTTCCTTCCATTTCTATTTTTTGGAACAGTTTCAGAAGAATGGATATTAATTCTTCTTTAAATGTTTGGTAGAATTCCCTTGGGAAGCCATCTGGCCCTGGGCTGTTGTTTGTTGGGAGATTTTTTATGACTGCTTCAATTTTCTTAGTGGTTATAAGTCTGTTCAGGTTTCTATTTCTTCCTGGTTCAGTTTTGGTAGTTGATACATCTCTAGGAATGCATCCATTTCTTCCAGGTTATCTAATTTGCTGGCATAGAGTTGCTCATAATATGTTCTTATAATTGTTCGTATTTCTTTGGTGTTGGGTTGTGATCTCTCCTCTTTCATTCATGATTTTGTTGATTTGGGTCATTTCTCTTTTCTTTTTGATAAGTATGGCTAGGGGTTTATCAATCTTGTTGATTGTTTCAAAGAACCAGCTCCTAGTTTCATTGATCTGTTCTACTGTTCTTTTGGTTTCTAGTTCATTGATTTCTGCTCTGATCTTTATGATTTCTCTTCTCCTGCTGGGTTTAGGCTTTATTTGCTGTTCTTTCTCCAGCTCCTTTAGGTGTAAGGTTAGGTTGTGTACTTGAGACCTTTCTTGTTTCTTGAGAAAGGCTTATATTGCTATCTACTTTCCTCTTAGGACTGCCTTTGCTGCATCCCAAAGATTTTGAACAGTTGTGTTTTCATTTTCATTGGTTTCCATGAAGTTTTTTAATTCTTCTTTTAATTTCCTGGTTGACCTATTCATTCTTTAATAGGATGCTCTTTAGCCTCTATGTATTTAATTTCTGTCCAACTTTCCTCTTGTGATTGAGTTCTAGTTTCAAAGCATTGTGGTCTGAAAATAGGCAGGGAATGATCCCAATCTTTTGGTACCAGTTGAGACCTGATTTATGACCTAGGATGTGATCTGTTCTGGAGAATGTTCCATGGGCACTAGAGAAGAATGTGTATTCTGTTGCTTTGGGATGGAATGTTCTGAATATGTCTGTGAAGTCCATTTGGTCCAGTGTGTCATTTAAAGCCATTATTTCCTTGTTGATCTTTTGCTTACATGATCTGTCCATTTCAGTGAGGGGGATGTTAAAGTCCCCCACTATTATTGTATTGTTGTCAATGTGTTTCTTTGTTTTTGTTATTAATTGCCTTATATAATTGGCTGCTCCCATGTTAGGGGCATAGATATTTACAATTGTTAGATCTTCTTGTTGGATATACCCTTTAAGTAGGATATAGTGTCCTTCCTCATTTCTTATTACAGTCTTTGGTTTAAAATCTAATTTTTCTGATATAAGGATTGCCACCCCAGCTTTCTTTTGGTGTCCATTAGCATGGTAAATGGTTTTCCACCCCCTCACTTTCAATCTGGGCGGCCTTTGGGTCTAAAATGAGTCTCTTGCAGAAAGCATATGATGGGTCTTGTTTTTTAATCCAATCTGATAGCCTGTGTGTTTTGATTGGGGCATTTAGCCCATTTACATTCAAGGTAACTATTGAAAGATAGGAATTTAGTGCCATTGTATTGCCTCTAAGGTGACTGTTACTGTATATTGTCTGTGTTCCTTTCTGGTCTATGTTGCTTTTAGGCTCTCTCTTTGCTTAAAGGACCCCCTTTTTTTTTTTTAAGATTTTATTTATGTATTTGAGACAGAGAGAATGAGAGACAGAAAGCATGAGAGGGAGGAGGGTCAGAGGGAGAAGCAGACTCCCTGCCGAGCAGGGAGGCCGATGCGGGACTCGATCCCGGGATTCCAGGATCATGACCTGAGCCGAAGGCAGCCGCTTAACCAACTGAGCCACCCAGGTGCCCTAGAGGACCCCTTTCAATATTTCTTGTAGGGCTGGTTTTGTGTTTGCAAATTCCTTTAGTTTTTGTTTGTCCTGGAAGATTTTATCTCTCCTTCTATTTTCTTTTTTTTTTTCAAAGATTCTATTTATTTATTTGAGAGAGAGAATGAGACAGAGAGAGCATGAGAGGGTCAGAGCAAGAAGCAGACTGCCCGCTGAGCAGGGAGCCCAATGTGGGACTTAATCCCGGGACTCCAGGATCATGACCTGAGCCAAAGGCAGTCGCTTAACCAACTGAGCCACCCAGGCGCCCTCTTCTTCTATTTTCAATGACAGCCTAGCTGGATATAGTATTCTTGGCTGCATATTTTTCTCATTTAGTGCTCTGAATATATCCTTCCAGTCCTTTCTGGCCTGCCAGGTCTCTGTGGATAGGTCTGTTGCCAATCTAATGTTTCTACCACTGTAGGTTACATATCTCTTCTCCCAAGCTGCTTTCAGGATTTTCTCTTTATCTCTGAGATTCATAAGTTTTACTAATAGATGTCGGGGTGTTGACCTATTTTTATTGATTTTGAGAGGGGTTCTCTGTGCTTCCTTGATTTTGATGCCTGTTTCCTTCCCCAAATTAGGGAAGTCTCTGCTATAATTTGCTCCAGTATCCCTTCTGCCCCTCTCTCTCTTTCTTCTTCTTCCGGGATCCCATTAATTCTAATGTTGTTTCATCTTATGGTATCGCTTATCCCTTGAATTCTGCCCTCGTGATCCAGTAGTTGTTTATCTCTCTTTTTCTCAGCTTCTTTATTTTCCATCATTTGGTCTTCTCTATCACTGATTCTCTCTTCTGCCTCATTTATCCTAGCAGTCAGTGCCCCCATATTTGATTGCACCTCATTAATAGCCTTTTTGATTTCGACTTGGTTAGATTTTAGTTCTTTTATTTCTCCAGAAAGGGTTTCTCTAGTAACTTCCATTTGTTTTTCAAGCCCAGCTAGTATCTTTAAAGTGATGATTCTGAACTCTATATTCGACATTGTACTAATGTCTGTATTGAGTAGGTCCCTGGCAGTCGGTAGTACCTCTTGTTCTTTTTGTTGAGGTGATTTTTTCCATCTTGTCTTTTTGTTCAGAGGAGAATAATGAGGGAACAGAATGCTAACAGGGCAACAACGTCCCCAGAAAATATACTCTAAAGAAATCAGATAAGACCTGAAGCAGTGGGAAAAGAAAGGGAAAGAGAGAAAAAAGGAAAAAAAAAAAGATAAAGATAAAAACAAACAAAAACAGAACAAAACAAAAACAAAAAAAACAGAATATGATCAAATATGATCAGGCTGGTATATAGATCAGTGCCACACACTAGATTTTGGGTGTATTTTGGTCTGTTAGAAGAAAGTGCCTCCCAAAATTTTTAAGAAAGAAAAACTTATATATGTACAAAAATAAGGGCTGATATGATGAAGGGATGAAATATGACTGTAAAGATGGAAATTATAAAAAATTTTATAAAAGGAATTGATAGAAGTTGTTTGAAAAAAGAAAAAAGAGGATTTAAAAAAAAAAATAGGGGCGCCTGGGTGGCTCAGTTGGTTAAGTGACTGCCTTCGGCTCAGGTCATGATCCTGGAGTCCCTGGATTGAGTCCCGCATCGGGCTCCCTGCTCGGCAGGGAGTCTGCTTCTCCCTCTGACCCTCCCCTCTCTCATGTGCTCTCTCTCATTCTCTCTCTCTCAAATAAATAAGTAAAATCTTTAAAAAAAAAAGTAAAAGAAAAAGGAGAGACATAGATCAGGCAGGGGAGTAGAAAAAAACCATACACTAGAGATTTAGGGTATATTTTGATCTGTTAGAAGAAACTATCTCAGAATTTTAAAGAGAGAACAACTTATATATATATGCCAAAAATACAGGTAACTACTATGAAGTGATAGAATATGACTCTAAAAATGAAAAATAAAAATGTTTTTTTTAAAAAGGGATTGATAAGACATTGGTTGAAAAAGGGAAAAAGAAATTCAAAAAAAAAAAAAGACAGTTAAAAAAAAAATTAACTTTGAAAGACTACAGAATCATGGTAAAAAAGCCATGGATTCTATGTGCAGTATTCCCCTAACGCTGAAGTTCTGCCGTTCTCATTGATCAGTAAACTTGGTCTTGGCTGGCTGTTCTCGCTGATCTTCTGGGGGAGGGGCCTGTTGCCGTGGTTCTCAAATGTCTTTGCTGGAGGCGGAATTGCCCCGCCCTTGCCCGGTCTGGGCTAAGTAATCTCCTCAGGTTTGCTCTTGGGAGCTTTTGTTCCCTGCAAGCTTTCCATACAGCTTTGGAGGATGAGAGTGAAAATGGCGGCCTCCCAATCTCTGCCCTGGAGGAGCCGAGAGCTCGGGGCCCCACTCCTCAGTGAGCCCCCAGAGAAAAGCCGTCAGTCACTCCTGTCTCCCCGGTCTCTGGCCTCACTCCATGCTCACCCAGCCTGTGACCGCGCATTTCTATCTCTGGCACCTGACCCCGTGTGGAGTCTCCAAACCCTGCAGATCCCTGCGGTGCGCTCCCATGCTGCTCCTCCCAGGGGAAGGTGAGTCTCCCTGGATCTGCCGCTTGTTGGGTCCCTGCTGGAGGCACAGTGGCCCGACTGTGCCGCGGATCACGGTTTATGGCAACCCTGAGCTGAGAGCCTGCGCCTTGGCTCCGTCTCTGCAGCCGGCTTCTCCCCTGCAATACCTGGGAGCTCTGCCGCACTCAGGCACCCCCGGTCTTTCTGTGACCCTGAGGGTCCTGAGACCACACTGTCCCACGAGGGTTCCATCCCCCACTTAGCCACCGGAGTGACGTCCCTCAGCGGAGCCGACTTCTAAAAGTTCCGATTTTGTGCTCCACTGCTCTATCACTTGCCAGAAGCGGCCAACGGAGGCCCCTCCCCCGCCGTCTATCCTCCCAAATATCGCATCAGATTCATTTCTCTGCACGCCCTACCTTCCAGAAAGTGGTCGCTTTTCTGTTCAGAGAGTTGTTGCTATTCTTTTCTTCAATCTCCTGTTGAGTTCATAGGTGTTTAGAATGGTTTGATCCCTATCCAGCTGAATTCCTGAGACCAGATGAAATACAGGTCTCCTACTCCTCCGCCATCTTGCTCCACCCCCTACAGGTTCTCTTTTAATCTTGACAACCACCCTTGTGTTTCTTGACTGAGGAATTGAAGAATCAAAGAATGAAAAATGTCCCCCAGATCACCCAGCTGATGAATGTCAGATTGAAGAGTGGAACTGAGATCTGATTCCACAGCCTATATTGTTGGCCACCAAACTCACCTGTCCCATTATGGATCCCCTCAGAGTGGGTTTATTGAATTAAATAGAATGTAAGTAGCTTTGTACTATTTTAAAGTGAGTAAGCTTATTTCATCCAATTTATTATCATGTATTATCCACATATTAATAAAGATACACAGAACAAATGTATATTAAGTGTCTATTTGGGGCACTCTTCTGGGGTTAATTCTCTTCTCTCCTCTTCCTGTACTGTACCACCAGGGCCTGATGAGGCAGCAATATTATCCTTCCACTAAAAGTAATTCCTATGTCCCACAATATTGAATCACTGCATTTTTTTTAAATAACAATTTTCTGCTATAACGTTTTATAGTGGCTGCAACTGTCTTATAGTCATTATGATGCTGCTGCATTCCATAGATCTCTTATGCAACCAGCATCATTTTCATTCAGGTTTTTTTTTTTCTCTCATTTCCTACATAAGACCATTTGGTGGAATTGTATATTGATTCACAAACTATGTTCTTGAACTCAATAGCTTAAAAGAGATAGAAAAATGTGTCTTTGTCTACTGCATTACTAGCAGTTCTATCAAGTTTTTGCCCTTGTTTTGGGATCATCTTTGGTGCCCAGCATAGTAACTGATGAAGGACCTTCCTGCTTATAAGTATTAAGAATAGTGAGCACAAATTGAAAAGCATTCATCCTGGAATAAATCTTCAAGTGTTTTTTATTTAAAAAAAAACACAACAACAAACTCTTGTATGAAAAAGAAAAAGGAAAAAAAACCCTCTTCTATGTTACCATTATAGAGACAGTAAAGCTAAAAAAATAATACGGGGGGGGCGGTGCTTGGGTGGCACAGTCGGTTGGTTAAGCATCCAACTCTTGATTTCAGCTCAGGTCGTGATCACAGGGTCCTGAGATTGAGTCCCACGTAGGGCTCTGTGCTCAGTGTGGAATCTGCCTGGGTTTCCCTCTCCCTCACCTCTCTCTCTTTCAGATAAATAAATAAATCTTTAAAAAAATACAAGACGGTAAAAATACCTACATAATATTTCATATGACCATAAATGTACTAGATTAGTATGTAAATAAGGAATTGGGAGATAAAGACAAAGTGCTCATGTTCATTAGCTCACATGTTAATTAGCAAATAATTTCTTGCAGGGTGACACTTCCTTCAGAAGTTTCCCTACAATGTCTACAAAGTATGTATATTTCCAAAATCCATGGAAAATCACTTCGAGATTAGAACCATGAGCTGCTGTGTTGCACATATACATCAATCTCCATTTTACAGTCAATTTCATATGACAGCTTATAGTGAGTGGGAAGAACATGTGCCACTTACCAAGTGTCATAGAGCAAGTTACTTAACCTTGTGAGCCTCAGTTTTCTCGCCGTGGAAATCAGGATGATAATATCTACACTAAAAGAGTCAGTGAGTGGATTAAATGAGATAATACATATATACAGCACATGCACAAAAATCCTCCAGTTCCTGCAGGGTTCTCAATAATGGTAACAGTATCACGAACTATTGGCCTTTAAATTATTTTCAAGTATGAATCGTCGAATAATGATCTAAAACTATTAAAAATTTCAACATGAATTATTGCTGGCCAGCACTACATTTTCAGAACCCTACTGGCTATTTGTCAACTATATCACAAGTTGACTAAGTGAAATTCCAACGATGAGGATTTTTTTGATCGTTCGAGTTCAACAGGATAGCTGTAGGGTTGCTGAGGAAAAGTGCCTTTCCACTTCAGTGTTCCAAAACCAATCAAACATTTTAGGTTAAAGAGCCATGCTTCTTCCACTCAGTGGCAAAAGGGAGGGTGTCCTTTTATATTACACACACTACAGTCAACTCACTCATATGCCAGCTGGTAAATACTGCCATAAAGAAAAATAAAGAAGGGAAGGGGAGAGATAATGTTGGGGAGGGAGGGATTTCTATTTTAAATAGAGTTGTCAATGAAGAAGTATGATTTGAGTGAAACCTGAAAAAAGTGAAAAGGCTATTCATATGCATAAAACTAAGGAAAAGTATTCCAGGCTGAGGAAACAGCCAATGCTAAAACCCCAAGACAGAAAGAAGAGCAAGAAGGGCAGCGTGGTTGGAGCCAGTGGTCAAGGTGAGGTCTGAGAAGGAGCAGGGCTCAGACAGTGAAGGGCCTGCTATAAACATGGACTTTTATTTTACACAAGGGGGAAACCAACAGAGGTTTGAAGCAGAGGAGTAGTATGACCTTGCACATTGTTTAAAAGAATCACTACAGTTTCTCTGTGGAGACAGATTGTAGGAGGTCAGGGTGGAAGCAGGGAGACATGGTAAGATAATTGGCAAAAATCCAGGCAAAAGACAGGTTGGTGAGCAGAGGAAGAGATGAAAAATGCTTGGATTCTGGATCTATTCAGAAGGCAGAGATGATAGGAAATATGAACAGATAGGTTATGGAATATACCTAAAACATGAGAAGTCCAAGATTTTTTGTTTGAGCAACATGAAGAAAGATATAGTCATTTATTCAGACAGGGAAAACTGATGAGAAGTTTGAAAGGAAGATCAGGAGTTCAGTTTGGAACATGTTGATTTAGAGAATTCTATTAGGCATCTTATAAGAAGTTAGACATTCAAGTTTTGAGTTTAGGGGAGATGTGTAGGCTAAATATACATATTTAAGCATCAAGTAAAACAATGAGCATGGGTAAGATCCTCTGGGTTGTGGATATAGGGAGGATTATTCCTTGGGATCCTCCAAAGTTTAGGATTTGGGGAACCAAGACAGTAGACTTAGAAAGAGTTGCCTATGAGACAGAAGTGAAACCAGGAGTTTCATGTTGTCCCAGAAACCAGGTAAAAAAAATGTGTATCAAAGAAGAAGGTAAGGTAACTGAGTCAAATGCCAATAGATCAAGTTAAGGTGTAGACTGTGAACTCAGCACTAGATTTAGCAATGTGGAGGTCATTACTGACATTACAGGAACAGTTTCAACAGACTATTAGAGGAGAAAACTGGTTTAGATTGAATTTAAAACACAATAAAAGAAAGGGAATTGGAAATAGCAAGTATTGACAACTATTTCTAGGCATTTTGCTGTAAATAGGGACTAAGAAATGAGGTCAGATCTGGAGTAGAATGTAAAGTCAGGAGAAGGTTTCTGTGTTGTCTGCTTTTCTGTTGTGGTGACTGGTGCTTTTGGTTTTGGGGGTGTTTTTTGGTTTTCAGGGAGAGAAAGAGTAACCTCTCCATTTCCTACTCTTTCCTTGTGTTCTGAGGGTGAGTATGGTTATATTGTTGAGTTGGAGGCTGGCATTAACAGTAGAAGACTTGAAAAGCTTTCCACAAACAAAACCTTTGTGAATATCCTTCTTTCCAAATACATCTTGCCTGGAAACATTTCCTGACTCCCATGTGAAGGAAATGCTATGAAGACATAAAATATTCTGACTCTGTTTGGCAATGGGATTTGTCTTAATTGTCATAGAAACCATTAATATCTCCTGGTTATTTTTATTGGTTAGATAGCATTTCTGGAATCTTTTTGTTATTGTTTTAGAATCCTCAGGATGAGAAAATGCTTATTCCAGCGTGAAGTAATAATTGCCACTTTCATCTCTGCCTCCTTGTCTTCAGGTTTTAGGGAACTTCCTATTTCTGATGGCTCAGACGTGCTGACTCACATGCAGCTGAATCTGACCCTGTTGCTTACTGCTTTCCAAAAAAGCCGTTCAGACTGTGTTGTGTCTACTGCCATGGAATTCCCTGGACTCATAAGTGAAGAGAAAAGATTAAGGTAATTTTTCAGTGGGGTCCAGCCAGCTCAATTTGTTGGCCTTCAGGATTTTAGACCATTAGTAGAACATTTAATAGAATTTGGATAAATGGGCTGCATGTTTTACTTAGTTACAGATGTTTTAGGGTAGACACACAAGTTATTTCATTGCTCCCAAACCTGATGATACCAGTTGTTGTGGTTGTAATACATAAGATATAAATCATTAAATAATTTAATTATATAATAATGTAATGAACTATTATATAAACTTATAAAATAACATGAAGGGCAATTATAATTTCTATCAAAATTAAGCTGAGTCCTTTGCTAAGTACTCAATAAATAAAAACCATAAAAAATTTGCTTTCAAATTAAATATGTTGAGATTTCTTCAAAAGATATAAAATTTAGGGGGATATCTGTCATTGGAATTGGCTCACATAATTATGGAATCTAAGACCTACACTCTGAAATCTGCAAGCTAATGAACCAGAAAAGCTGGTTTTGTAATTCAGTCTGAGTTAAAAGGCTGAGAACTTGGGGAACTAATGGTATATAAGTCCCACTCCATGTCCCCAAATCTAAGAACCAGGAGTATTTATGTCTGAGGGGAGAAGATGGATATCCCAGCTCAAGCAAGAGAGAGCCGATTCATCCTTCCTCCACCTTTTTGTTTTTCTTGGGCCCTCAAAAGACTGGATAATGCCTACCCATACTGGTGAGGGCATCTTTTCACTCAGTCTACTGATTTAAATGCTAATCCCTTCCAGAAACACCTCCATATACACACACCCAGAAATAATGTTTATGAGCTATCTGGGCATCCTTTAGCCCAATCAAGTTGACACATAAAATTAACCATCACACTGACCATCTATCTATCTGTCTTGATAATGTCAGAAGTTTTTACTCTATTTTTCAAGATTTTATTTTTTAAATATTCAACTCATTTTCTAAAATATAGAAAGCAATCTTTATGTTACATTTTGCATTAAACTCTGTTTAAATAACCTTATAACCTAATTATTTTTCAATATTATTATAAGTCTTACAAATGATATTTAAAATATTTAACAACCAGTTTAGCAGGGGACAAACCAATTAGAATGGACCACAGGTCAATCAGAATTTAAGCCCATCATATACAACCTACATGCCTAATACATACCTATATGCATAATACATACCTATATGTATAAAATCATAATTTTAATAATCATCTTTCACATGGTAGGCCATATTTTACTTCATCACAGCACTAACCTGAGATTGAAGAGTGTTTTATGTTTTTCTCTGATTAACAATGCTTCAACAAACATACATACCAACCAATTTTTATTTTGCTTCTGAACAGAAAATTCATTCTTTTTTTTAATGACAAAACCAAGAAGTAAGGAAGAGAGAAAGATAACATTTATTGTTCATCATTGACTGGTTCTCTTTTTTTCTTGCTTGACCTCTTGCTTGTTAGCTATTTTTTGAATTATTTGCTTCAGTAAGTATTTAAAGTGCAGTGAGTGTATGTGACACAAATAAATCCCTTCACATCTTTTAAATTCAATTGTGTTCTCTAAAATCTAGATTCATAAATTTAGTAACTACACTTTCCAAACTTCTCCAGATAATTCTCACTTTGTTTTATCTATGAAGAATTAGAAAAATGAAGTAAAAGGTACATTTTTTTGAAAATTAAAAGTAGAATGAAAATTTTATATTATTCAATATTCCTGTTTTCTATGCTTGAGTTTTTGAAAGTATTGATGCTTGCACTATGTCAAAATTTGGCTCATGCCAACCCAGAGGATTAAATAAAAATTCTGCTTCTGAAAGAACCTAGTATTTTTATATTGATAAACTCCCAGATTGTATCAGAATGTGCTAGATTGTTGTTCAGTGCATAAATAACCTTTTAAAAATTGCATTCCTGAAACATTTGGACCCTCAAGAATTAAAACTTGTCTAGGGGATTTTTTTCCCTCCCTAGCATCCTTAATTCATGGTAGCATGTTTTGCTTAAACATCTCGCTAATTTTGAATGTGTCAAAAAGAAAAGATTAAGACATGAACTTTTTGAAAGCTCCTAAATTTTGCACTTTATTTGGAAGTTCACACAAACAGTACTTGGCATTTTTAAAAGTCTTCATTCTGACAATTTATAAACCGAATAAGAAGAACTATGTTCACCAATCTCTTAGCCTAGCACAGCACATTAGTCTCAAAGTGGTGGATATGTAAACCTGGGAGTCGATAAATTTTAGGACTTAGAGGTACTTCCTATGACCTTATAGTCTATCTTCATTTTACAAATGAACAAATTTATGTTCAAAAACTCTAAAGAAATCACTATCATACAGCAAATAAAATCCCAGTCCAAGTTATTTTCACTACAGTGTACCATAAAGATCCTACGACTATTTTCCCAACTAAAACAAAACAAAACATGATATGTATTATCTCTCCAAAATGCCATACAATCAGTTTTACTTCTTCCCCCCATTTAATGGACTGCTTGTTATAGCATTCTGGAGGGAAAAAAACAAAAAAACAAAAAACAATAGTACCAAGCTGAAAATAACAAAGTCCAAATTCTGGTTTCCCAGTGAATCCTGGAACACTACATCAAAAACTAATGATGCATTATTTGCATTGTATGTTAAAAAAAAAAGAAGAAGAAGAAGAAGATAGCAGGAAGGGAAAAATGAAGGGGGAGAAATTGGAGGGGGAGATGAACAATGAGAGACTATGGACTCTGAGAAACAAACTGAGAGTTCTAGAGGGGAGGAGGATGGGGGGATGGGTTAGCCTGGTGATGGGTATTAAAGAGGGCACGTACTGAATGGAGCACTGGGTGTTACACACAAACAATGAATCATGGAACACTACATCAAAAACTAATGATGCAGTAATGTATGGTGATTAACATAACATAATAAAATTTAAAAAAACCTAATGATGTACTGTATGGTGGCTAACATAACATAATAATAATAAAAAAAATTCTGGTTTCCCATTCCTGGGCTTTCTTGATTTCTTGATTTCCCCAACCACTTGTGTTGAGGGGGCAAAAACTGAACTCTGTCTTACAGAGTAGAGACCTAAATATATCAGAGACTAAGAAATTTGATTTTTCAGTGTTCTGAGATTACACTTGATGTTAAATTTCTCTTTTACCTATAATCTCCATTAAAAACAATACAAGGTCCAATCTATCAGGAAATTGATGGATGTGGATAAATTCAAATGAGTAATATGGAAATAACCAATGTCTTGGACCCAATGTGTTTGGAAAGTTCCAAATATCAATCTGCTCTTAATGATGTACTAAAGAAAGATGCTTTCAATGGAGAAAAGTTTTGCTACACCACCCCCATCCCCCAGGTCTCCAATTATTCTGGGTGAATTTCTAATTTCCAGAACTACATTCCTCTCACCTCATACCAAAGCATGGGGGTGCTTTATCTCTCCTATCTGTGCTACCTTCTCAATCATTTTTTCCCCCTAGGTTCTTACTAAAGCAAAGAGAAACATAAACTGAAGTGATTGGCATTTCAAAGAATAAGAGACATCACACTGAGCTGTAAGGTACCATATGAGCAATGGAAGCCACCTCAAATACAGAAACACATTAGCAATTTTGTCCCTTGCCAAGAGTACTTAGTTTTCAAAATGGAATCTTGAAGACTCCTTGTACCCTGCATGACCCTTCATTTCTGGGGTTGTACTGGCAGATCATTTAAAGCCATCTAGCTAAGCTGTATAATATTATAATTATACTGTCACATAAGAAGATTGCATATGAAATTAATGAAACACCATTCACCTCAGACAAGAGCTGTGAAAGCTTAGAAAACTCTCCCAGGGTGCACTTTTTCTATCAAATCTGTCTTTAAGAGAAAGAAAGGGAAAGAGAACCTCAAATCACAATGCAAAGTACAATTCAAGAAACCAATTTTGCTCAATGTTTTTCTCTGTTTTGTTTGTTTTCCTTAATTTGAGGATATTAAATTTCCTCCAGTCTCTCATAAATAGAGGATTGTAATTAAAATCAATTTGAAAATTATAAAGAGGAAAATAAAAACAAAGAAACATGAAAATGTCATATCTTGAAATTATTCATTACCATTCACTGGTCTCCATACAATTACAAAGTAGAAAAACAATTAATTCTGCAGGGATCCCAAAACTCAATGTGCTCTCTCTAGATATAAAATAGAATTTTTTTATTTTTTTGGAGCTTCATGAATGAAATTTAAATAACTATACATAGTTATGGGATACAGGAAAACAAAATGCAAACCCATGTCAAGTAAGCAGTTGAATTTCAACAATGGATTTAATCATTTTAATCTAAAACAAAATGAGTCTGCTTGGTATCAGTTTTAAGTAAACAATGAGAAAAAATGTGCAAATAAGCATTTGCCCTTTTAACTTGTTCAATTCTTCTTGTTTGTTACTGTCTCCTATATTCTCCTGTGTTTACCAACACCTTGTTTTCCAATCACTCGTTTCACCCCAATACTTGCTGCATATATATGTTGGATGTCTGAGCCACTATTCTATTTAATTAGCAATGGGATTCATTCATCTTTGCACTTACACATTTACCAAACATTTATTGCCCTCCTTCTACATGACAAATGTGGTCTGAAAAGGGAAAATACAAAGTCGAACAAAATCATATTCTTTACCCTCAAGAAGCTTAGAGTACAATAGTATATACTTTTGCAAGTAGTTATAAGCTATACTTTTATAAGAGAAAATACAATGAAAGTGAAGTTACCATGAAACCATTGTCTCTTTAAACTACTTGGCATTAAATTAATAACAGCATCTATGTATTTCAAAATGAGACTACTCACATGTGTGAGAGATAATATTTCTTTTATTTGTGTAGGGGATTAAGGGCTTCATATTTTGATTAGACTGTTTGATTTGATTCTGAGCTGGGCATCTATTTGCCAAGTAACTTTGGACAAGTGTTTTGACTTCTTTAAAACTCTTTCTTTAGTAAAGGAAAACGACAAAATAACAGTCTCTGCTTCTTAGTATTATTGTCAGCATCAAGCAAGATGGCACATGTAGATAATGGGGAGAATACCTGGTACAAGTTCTTTTTGACAACTGATATCTTTTAAAATTTCCATTATTGTATCTACAGACAATGGCTGGGGAGCATTTCAGTTTAGTGAATGAGAAACTGGCATCAGTTAGGTCTCAGGGGTTAAACGTGTATCTGAAAGAAAGATAGCAGCCTCTAAAGAGCTTGGTAGATAAAGATTTTGCAACAAGGGACAACCCTAATTGTAGGGATGAACTAATTATAATCCCCAGGAGAACATGAATTTTGTGTTTTCACTATTGCCTAGGACAGTTCTTGGCACACTGTAGAACTCAATGAATATTTACTGAAAACTAGACTAAGATGAAGAGAGGAAAAAGCCATTTTAAACCCCATACCTATAAATGAAAAATCACACAAAACTATTTTTATCTAAATCTGGAGGAATATATAAAGGACTTTGATTTTCCCAGAATGCAGGGCAAAATTCAGACTACCTCCCAAAACTGCTCACTTCTCAGCTTTATTCCAAAGTTTTGACTGTGCCAGTTGTCCCCAAACATAATATTTTAATATCTGTATCTTTCTTCACTTTTTCTCTGCTTTTCATTAATTCATGTGACCAACTTAGTTCAAAGAAATCGTAGTCTTGAGTGTAGCAGGGCAATCTTAGAAAATACAACTCTAACAATTGAACTACCAACCACATACGAAAGAAAAAGAAAAAGAAAAAGCAGCCTACACACCAGAGGACAAACCTGAAAGGTAGATCTTAAATCTTAAAATATGAATGAGCTCATTTTATGAAAAATATATGAATACTGTGAAGTAGAGGTAAAATAGGATTCATTTTCAAAAACAACACACTATGACCCTAATGTCCCCACCTCTACTTCACTTTCCCGGAACACACAACAAATGGCACTTAAAAACGCATTTAACTCCTCTCCAGAGAGTATTAAACTTTTAAAGCATTAAAGAGTGCCTGCCAATGAAAAGGAACTCATCTATAACTTGAAGATTAGTTGTTGCCTTCCCACTGAATTCTAAGAAGCAAATTTTCACTTCTCTTTACTCATACTGCATTCACCATACCTGTGAATTAATTCACCACAATATCTCACATTTAAATTTCTTGATGGTATGACATTTCTTCCTTCTGTAGTCAGTGATGAGGGAGCTATAGTAAGAATGTCTCTCATTCAGCCCATGCTCCAATCTGACACAAAGGTCATTGAAAGGTCACCCACTGAAGGTGTAAGTAGCAATAATCTAAAAATAAATAAATGAATGAATGAATACATGCATGAATGAATGAATGAATTTGCTCTCTACAATACTAGCTTCTCAAAATATTGATGAAAATGGGGATGTGCTCCATGATCTTTTCAAGGATTTCTCACATTTTCACTCAAGGTTATCAGAGTGACTTGTAAATCTAATGAAAGTTAGAGTACACCCTCTGGAAACATGTCTAGAATGTATAAAAAATAAAACAAACAAACAAAAACTTGTAAACAAAGGGTGCTGGTGGGCAGAAAGCTAACAAAGTCTGACTTCCTCTGTGACTGAGGAAGTTTGTAAAACTGGTCCCTTATTGACAGGGAAATATACCAAATAAATCAGAATCTCTCTAGGCAGAGTCTGTATCTTTTATATTTTAAAGCTCCTCAGGAGATTCTAATATCCAAGTGTCTTTACAAGTTATCCATAAGTGGTATTGCTAAAGGTACCCATTTATTGAAGTTTGCAACAAACTAGGCACTGTCTTGAGAAATGTATATGCATTGTAATATTTATCCTTAAACAAGTCTACAACTCATCATTTTCCTAATTTTATGGGCAAGGAAACCAAGACTCAGAGGGATTAAGTAACTTGCCCAAGATGACACAAATAATAAAAGGCTATATTAAAATTTAAATCTATATTGCTTGATTCCAAATAGGTTTTGGAATTGACATAGATTTTTAATTCTTTAAAAATGTATCCCATCTTTTCATCTGCTTAAAGATGGTTGAATTTTTATTGTAAAATGACTTTTTCCCTCAGCATAATACACTCTAGTTCCACCCACATCACTGTAAATGGCAAGATTTCATTCTTTTTAATGGCTAAGTAATATCCCATTATATATATATACCATATCTTCTTTATCCATTCGTCCATCAATGGACATCTGGGCTCTTTCCATATTTTGGCTATTGTGGACATTGCTGCTATAAACATTGGGGTGCATGTGTCCCTTCAAATCACTATTTTTGCAAAGTAAGTCAGTCAGAGAAAGACAAATACCATGATTTCACTCATATGTGGAATTTAAGAAACAAAACTGATGAACATAGGGGAAGGGAAGGAAAAATTAAATAAGATAAAAACAGAGAGAGAGGCAAACCATAACAGACTTCTAACTATGGGGAACAAACTGAGGGTTGCTGGAGGTGGGTGGGGTGATGGGGTAGTTGGGTGATGGGCATTAAGGAGGGCACTTGAAGTATTGAGCACTGGGTGTTATATGCAATTTATGAATCACTAAATTCTACCACTGAAACTAATAATTTACTGTATGTTAATGAATTGAATTTAAATTAAAATAAATAAATATATATATATTTTGTAAAATGTGTTGAATAATTATATTGTCAATTTTGTTAAACTAGGAACTGTGTTTCCCAGAAAAGGTTTCCTGTCTGGTTTTGGGTTAGAATTAGCCAAAAGAATTTGCATGAGATTTGGGGGAGGCTCAACGAACCAAGATGTGGGCCTTCTGACCTACAGATACAAGGTCTTCCAGGGAATTTTCCAGCTCCTCATCCCCATCTTACTTCTGCTGTTGGGCAAGCTTGGCTTTTCAGACTGAGTGGTTAGTGATTAGCATTGTATAAAATTCCAGTTGCTCCATATCCTTGTCAACACTTGAAATGTCAGCCTTTTAAATGTTAGCTATATTAATGGATAAAGGTATCTAATTATTTTCATTTGCATGCCATGATACCAACTATAGTTGAGCAATTTTTCCTATATCTATTGGCCACTTGGATATCCTCGTCTATGAAATGCCTGCTCAAATCTCTTGCCCATTACTCTATTGGATTTTCTGTCTTTTGCAGGTTGACTTGTAGATCTTTTTATAATGTGAATATGAGCTCTTTACAGGCTATATGAGCTATAAATATCTCCTCTGCCCTATAAAAGTTAGTTTTATAGTCAACTTTCTCAATCTTTTTCAATATGGTAAAAT
Source organism: Mirounga leonina (assembly GCF_011800145.1). NCBI lineage: Eukaryota > Metazoa > Chordata > Mammalia > Carnivora > Phocidae > Mirounga > Mirounga leonina. The sequence goes on along the minus strand of NW_023270233.1, from coordinate 315,257 downwards.
AAAGCTTTGCTTTTCTTACTCCAAGTCATGACTGTATTGCCTTCTTAAGGTTTTATTCTATTTTAATCTATTTTTGCATTTAGATCTACAATCTCCTGGAATTGATTTTTGTGTATGTTGTGCAGTAGAGGTTAAACTACATTCTTTTTCTTATATACTACCATATTGTTCAAACACCAGTTATTGAAAAGCTCCAGAAATCTGCAGTGCCAACTTTTTTCATAAAACAACTTTCAACATATACTTAAGGCTCTTTCTGAGATCTTATTTCTGTCCTATATATCTAGTATACTAATCTATCCTTGTGACAATACCATACTTTCTTAATTACTATGGACTTAATTCTTACTACCAGGTAGAGAAAGTCTTTCCAATTTGTTTTTCATTAGTTGTGTCTTAACTAGTTTTGGCTATTTTCCATTTTCATAGACATTTTAGAGAATCAACTTGTCAAGTTACATACACACATGCATATTTTAAGAAAATACTCTTATGATATGATTGAAGTTGCACTGAAACTATCAATCAATTCAGGCAATATTGACAAGTTGACAGTACGTGTCTTTTAATGCATGAACATTGTTCATTACTCTATTTATTTAGGATTTTAAGAAGTCTTCTCAATAATGTTTTATATTCTCTAATGAGGATCTAATATAGTTATTTTATTTATTCCTCAGGATTTGATTTTTAATACTACTGTAGGCAGTATCTTTTTAAAATTACATTATCTGGCTGTTATTATTGGCATATAGAAATACATTTGGTTTTTACATATTGACCCTATATCCAGAAAACTTGCTAGAGCTACTCATTATATCAAATCATAGATTTGTGGATTCTTTTACGTTTTCTAGGAATAAAACACATCATCTGAGAATAATGATAGCTTATTTTTTGCTTTCTAATCCTTACACCTTTTTTTCTTTAACTTTTTTTCTTGTTTACAGTCCTGTTTAGGTCTTCAAGAACAATGTTAAATATAAATGGTTGTAGCTACCATCTTTATCTTAACACAAATCTTAAAAAGAAAGCTTTCATTATTTTGCCAAAAAGTAAGATGTTTGCTGTAACTTTCTTTTAAAGACTTTTTTGCTGGAGAGAAGAAATTAGGAAATTCCCTTTTTCTAGAAATCTAAGATTTCATATAAACATATATATTTTAAATTTTAAAATGCTTTTCCTACAACTATTAAAATAATCAAGTTACTTTTTCCCTTTAATCTAAAAATAAAGTAAATTACATTGATTGATTTATAAATCTTTTTTTTTATTTTAGATTTTTTTATTTTTATTTATTTGACAGACACAGCGAGAGAGAGGGAACACAAGCAGGGGGTGTGGGAAAGGGAGAAGCAGGCTTCCCGCTGAGCAAGGAGCCGGATGCGGGGCTCGATCCCAGGACCCTGGGATCATGACCTGAGCTGAAGGCAGACGCTTAACGACGGAGCCACCCAGGTGCCCCGATTGACTTATAAATCTTAAATAACCTTCCATTCCTGGAATAAATCCAACATGGATATATTACAGAACACTTTTTCTTTTTTTTTTTTTTTTTAAAGATTTTATTTATTTATTTGACAGGGAAAGACACAGTGAGAGAGGGAACACAATCAGGGGGAGTGGGAGAGGGAGAAGCAGACTTCCTGCCGAGCAGGGAGCCTGATGCGGGACTCGATCTCAGGACCCTGTGATCATGACCTGAGCCTAAGGCAGATGTTTAATGACTGAGCCACCCAGGCACCCCATACAGAACACTTTCAACAGACTGTTGGACTAGTTTGGGGATATTTGATTTAGTATTTGTACATCTAAGCTGAGTGGAAATGACCCATAATTTTATTTTGTCATTGTTTCTGTTAACAATTCAGATGGCAATCTAATTATTGCTCTTTTAAAGTCAACATGTTGATTTTTCTCTGGCTGCTTTTAACATTTTTCTAAGGTTTACTGACTAACGTTTGATGTGATTTGGCTCAGAATTCTTTTTGTTTATTATCCTTATGATTTGTTAAAACTTCTTGAAACTCTGAGAAATATTCAGGTATTATGTCTTCAAATATATCTTGTGTCCCATTTCACCTTTCCTTTTATTCTGGGGCTCCAAGTGACATATTAGCCTTCTTGGTATATCCTTTATGATTATTACATTTATACTGAATCTTTTCCATCCTTCTCTCTTTTTAATTCTATTTTATTCTGATCTAGGTTCTACTTCACTAGGTTCTCCTCAGCTATATCTGTCTGCTTTTCAACTCACCATGTAGGTTCTTAATTTGTTAAATTTTTTAATTCTTAAATTTCTGTTTGCATTATTTTCATATTTTAAAATTATTTGCTAGGGGCACCTGGGTGGCTCAGTTCGTTAAGCATCTGCCTTCAGCTCAGGCCATGATCTCAGGGTCCTGGGATGGAGCCCCACATTGGGTTCCCTGCTCAGCAGAGAACCTACTTCTCCCTCTCCCTCTGACCCACACTAGTGCTTGCTCTCTCTCTCTAGTGCTGTCTCTCTCTCTCAAATAAATAAATAAAATCTTTATAAAAAATAAAATTATTTGCCAAATCTCTCAATCTCATTTTAACTTCTTGAGTACAATATAAAAACATTTCTTATGTTCCATCAGATAACTCCAACATATAGAGCCCCTTCTACTATCTTTTCCATTTTTCAGCTCTTCTTTGTTCACACTGTCCTCCTCATTTGACTCAGTATTTTTTATTTTTTTGCTGACTATGTTATTGAGAATATTTTTGGAAAACTATAAAAAACAAATAGGTCAGTATATTATCTCCAACAAGATTTCATTTTGCTTCTGCCAGGGAACTGGGGACAGGATCACCCAGGGATCAGTTTCAGGAGTTGGGATGATATTAGGCTGAAGGGTCTACTGTCTCTTACAGGGTTGTGTTGAATATTAATACTTAGCTCTGGGGCACAGCACTCCATTGCAGGGTCTAGGACTCAACTCCATCTTTATCACCATGGAAAGGATTTCCAGAGTGTTCTTCAGCATCTCAGCCTCTCTGTTGCTCACTTAAGGATCAACAAACAGCCTTCTTCCTTAAGGAAAAGTGGTCCTGAAGTGTAGGTTAAACTGCCCAGGCTTCACTTACCTGCACATCCTGGCCTGATCATTCTTTACTATGTCATTCACAATCTAGCACCTTCAGGCAGATGTTTTCATAGTTTTTCTGGAGGTTGTATCTGTGCTCAGTGAAGAATTTGTATAAATTACTTAGTTTACCATAATGGGAAAACAAAAGTTTGCTGACCCTTTATTCTTTGTGATGTTTAGGCAAATTGCTCATCCCCTCTAAGCCTCCATATGGAAATGAGAGTAGTCTGTGCAAAGTGTGATGACTCAATCTCCAATCTGAGGTGAGACTATTTTTTGTGAGTATAGTTTTTTTTTTATGTGTAAAACATATAAAATAGGAAGTTATTTATATTTATTTATATTAATGAGAAAAAAAATCATACGTATTCTAATAGAAACACCACACACTTGATGAAGTCCCAATAGTTCATTTTTACCCTTGCTTCCCTTGCCCTTGGCAATGTTTCTAGGAAGAAGTTGCTGTGGCTGAAGTTGAAGAGGTTGCTGCCTGTGTTCTCCTTCAGGATTTTGATGGACTCCTGTCTCACATGGAGGTCTTTCAACCATTTTCAGTCTACTTTTGTGTGTGGTGTAAGGAAATGGTCCAGTTTCATTCTTTTGCATGTGGCTGTCCAATTTTCCCAACACCATTTGTTGAAGAGACTGTCTTTTTTCCATTGGACGTTCTTTCCTGCTTTGTCAAAGATTAGTTGACCATAGAGTTGAGGGTCCATTTCTGGGCTCTCTATTCTGTTCCACTGATCTATGTGTCTGTTTTTGTGCCAGTACCATACTGTTTTGATGATGACAGCTTTGTAATAGAGCTGGAAGTCCGGAATTGTGATGCCACCAGCTTTGCTTTTCTTTTTCAACATTCCTCTGGCTATCCGGGATCTTTTCTGGTTCCATACAAATTTTAGGATTATTTGTTCCATTTCTTTGAAAAAAATGGATGGTATTTTGACAGGGATTGCAATAAATGTGTAGATTGCTCTAGGTAGCATTGACATCTTCACAATATTTGTTCTTCCAATCCATGAGCATGGAACGTTTTTCCATTTCTTTGTGTCTCCCTCAATTTCTTTCATGAATATTTTATAGTTTTCTGAGTACAGATTCTTTGCCTCTTTGGTGAGATTTATTCCTAGGTATCTTATGGTTTTGGGTGCAATTGTAAATTGGATGGACTTCTTGATTTCTCTTTCTTCTGTCTTGTTGTTGGTGTATAGGAATGCCACTGATTTCTGAGCATTGATTTTATATCCTGCCACTTTACTGAATTCCTGTATGAATTCTAGCAGTTTTGGGGTGGCGTCTTAACATAACATAATGAAGAAAAGAAAAGAAAAGAAAAGAAAAGAAAAGAAAAAAGAAAAGAAAAAAGAAAACACACACACACCCCTATGAACCAACTAAAACAATGGCAGGTAAAAGCATGGGTTTAAAATATTATGCATAAGGAGCTGAATGGAAGAGCATGACTGCTACTCCTTGCAGAGGGTCCATCATAACCATTCCAAATTGAGATAAAATCTTCACGTAGAACACCCAAGAGAAAACAGCTTACAGCACTGTCCACCTCAGAATCCCATAAAGAGTTTCTCTTGTCTTTCTATTCACCCAAGTGACTACTGAGCAACTGAGACCTGTGCAATTTGCAGTAAAGTGTCTCTTCCTATGGCAATGTAAGGAAGGTGGGAGCCAGTTCTTCCCTCTGCCTGTTCAATCTCATTTTCATTCTTAGGTGAGGTAATAGTTATGGAACATTGGAAAAACAATAAAAATTCAATTAAGAAGCCCCGGAGACTCTGGCTTTATTTTCATTTTTCAGGCAAACCTAATAGTTTAGAAAAGAGGAAAGTTAAAAAAAAAAAAAAAAAGAACAGTAAATTAGATTTTGAAATTCAAAGCCACACTGTTTAGCTTCTTCAAACATAAAATGAGGATTACTCATATCTACCTTGTAGGTTTGTGGGGAGCATTAAGTGTGGTGATTCATTAAAGCACTTTCCATAATTCTTGGCACTTCGGTCTAAAGAAAAGTTAAGCTATTATTGTGATTATAATGTGAATTACAATATGTAGATTTAAAAAGTGTACCCATATAAGAATTACTGGTTTCCAAAATACTTAACTAATAACCTTACCTCATGTTTACAAAGCTCTACTTTTTGCACAGTCTAATTTGCTCTTTGCACAAACCCTGAGGGAAGCAGCTGAGACTCAGTGCAAAGAAAACTTTGCTCATGGTTAGAAGTTCTGGATTTAAGTCCCAACTATGACATTTGTCAGCCATTGAACTTGGCAAAAAATCATCTACTCTCTGCCTCAGTTTTTTATGTGCAGACTGAGGATAATACTTTCCTCACAGATTTGTCAGGAGCAATTAAATAGCACATGTAAAAGTGCTGACCCCTATGGGCAAGGAGGCACTTAAGAATGGTTGCTGTATTACTAGCCCCATTTAAAAAATAAGGAAACTGAGATTCAGAGAGTTAAATGGGTCATTGTTACCACATGAAAAGGAAATGACAGCACTGAAAATAAAATGCGGTTTAGATGAATATCTATTCCCGCCCTCTTCCAAAGGACCATACTACTTTTTTTGCATCTGAGAACAACAGCCTTTAGTAGGAAATATATGCTGAATTTTATTCAACTCATCCTATGTGATTCAGCAATCACTTTGTGCCTCAAAGACCCAAATGGAATACCAACTACTCATGTAAAAGACTATAAATATGAAACCATAATGTTACGCTAAAAGATTTCTAGTTGTTTTTCAGAATTCATCTCACTCCTTCCATATCTGCAGAAACAGGCCATAGGCCATTCAGGGAGAATGTGGATAAACTTAGATATTAAGCTGAATGTGTCCTAGAAGCTGTAAAAAAACATTGAAAGTCACTGAGTCTAAAGAAAATCCCATTATCAGCTTGTTTGCTTTCCTTTTGTTTCTTTCTCATAAAAGTCATGCACAGTACGAAAATAAAAGTTATGAAAGAATATCAGTTAAGCAGGAACTGGGCTTCACAGATTTCAGAACCTTTCAAAGTACCGGACAGTTTAATAAAGATTATTGAAAGAAAAGACTTACCCGCCAATTGAAAAGATGGCTAAAAGTATTCTCAAACATAAGAGAAAAAAATTCTGTTTAATATAATCTTAGCTGTGAAATTACAACAATCTGTAGTGCTTCAAAATGAAACCATAAATAAGGTTTCCTGGTGAAGCAATTAAATTGTAACCAGCACAGTGATGATCAGACATTTATAATTTTCCATTTGCTGAGAAGACCATCTGGTTAACTTGGAGCAGGTGAATTCAGCTAATATCTTTTCAGAATAAGACTGGACTGTGTGAATGAATCACCCTTCATGCCTGGCTGCTTAGGATCCTCACTTTCTTGACCTTTCACCTCCCCTCAAGGCCGGAGAGCCAGAGAACCCCATGATTTCATTATAGTAAATTAGATGTCACAAGCTGTTGTGATCTGTCAGCCAAGTTTAACAGCAGCATTGCAAGTCTTCTTGCTACTCTCCAAGAAATCAATAATGCCTCCCTCTGCAGCAGGAACTTGAGCTCAGATCACTTTGTCACATTTCAAAGCAAATGACACAGAATGTGGAAATGGGTAATAGACAAAAAAGCAAAGAAGTACAGAAGTATTGAAAATGCTCAATTCAAGGAGGAGAAATTAAGACCTTGTAGAGTTTCTAATTATATTCTTTCCTTCTGTCTTTCAGTTGGGCATTCAGAGCCTTTTATGTTTTTAAAAATCAGAAGATTGCACCTTCAGGATTTCAAATTAGCAAATTTCTAATAAATGGTGATTCATTTTAAAGTAGCAGAGTCTGCATCTGAAGAGGTAAATAAATAATCCAGATGGCCTGGTGGACTAGGGCAGGGTTTCAGCAGATAAGGAAGCCATTCTCTGATGTCCTATAAATTACAATGACTACATGATAACTGTTGCTATTATAATCATTAGTCTTATAATTTCCAACTCACAAATGAGATAGGTACAAACAGAACAAAGTCTTCTGTATGAGTTTATAGAGATGGGAGGATTTTTTTTTAAGTTTCTATTTTAATTCCAGTTAGTTACCATAAAATATTATATTAGTTTCAGATGTACAGCATAGTGATTCAACACTTCCACATATCACTCTGCGCTCATCACAAATGCACTCCTTTTTAGTCCCCATCACCTACTTAACCCATCTCCAACCACCATTCCCTCTGGTAACCATCAGTTTGTTCTCTAATTAAGAGTCTATTTCTTGATTTGACTCTCTTATTTTTTTTTTCCCTTTGCTTGTTTTGTTTCTTAAATTCCACATATGAGTGAAATCATATGGTATCTGTCTTTCTCTAACTGGCTTATTTGCTTATCATTATACTCTCCAGCTCCATCCGTGTCATTGCAAATGGCAAGATTTCATTCCTTTTTATGGCTAAATAATATTCCATTATATATAAGCCATGCATGTATCCCTTTTAATGTTTTCATATTTTGGGGGGTAAATACCCAGTAGTGAGATTGCTGGATCATAAGGCAGCTCTATTTTTAACTTTTTGAGAAACTTCATGCTGTTTTCCACAGTGGCTGCACCAGTTTGCATTCCCACCAAGAGCGCACAGGTAGTCCTTTTCCTCCACGTCCTCATTTAGCCATTCTGACAGGTGTGAAGTGATATCTCTTTATAGTTTTGATTTCCATTCCTTTGATGATAAGTGATGATGAGCATCTCCCATGTGTCTGTTAGCCATCTGTATGTCTTCTTTGGAGAAATGTCTGTAAGATGGGAGGATTTGATTCACCTCCATTCCCCACCTTCACCTTGCAAGACTTTCTTATGTGCAGGTAAAGAGAAACAGTGCAAATCATGGGTCAGCAAACTACAGACAACAGATTGAATGTGGTTCACTGCCTGTTTTTGTAAATAAAGTTTTATTGAAACATAGGCACATTTATTCATTTACATATTGCTTATGGCTACTTCTGGCTACATCTGCAGAGCTAAGTGATTCAAAGATCATATGAACCCCTACACCTAAAGTACACGCTCTAGCCCTTTACAAAAAAAGTTTGCTGGCTCATGGTCCAAGTGATGCTGAGTGTATCTATCTATCCCTTTGTGCAAATGAAAATAGCAAAATCTTGGGGTGCCTGGGTGGCTCAGTCAGTTGAGCACCGACTCTTGATTTCAGCTCAGGTCATGATCTCAGGGTTGTGGGATCAAGCCCTGCATTGAGTTCTGTGTTCCATGTGAAGTCTGCTTGAGATTCTCTCTCCTTCTCCCTCTGCCCCACTATTTATTTATAATAAATATTTATTTATAAATATATTATTATATATTTTATATTATTATATAATATAAACATTTATATAAGTTTATAATTAATTATAAATATTTATTATAAATAAATATATACATAAACAAAATCTTTATTAAAAAATGAAAATAGCAAAATCCAAACTCAAGTGGCCAAGTTCTATCTTAAGGCAGATTTTGCAAGAAAAGTAGTTGCTGGGGGTAGAGTAGAAGGTAGACACCATCACCTAGTTGTATCATCATTTTTTTTTTGTTAGAAATTCTATAATTTCAGCTTGTATTTTTCTTTCAACTAATGATTCTTTAATTGAAATTTCCAAGTAGAAGAGCTTTTTGTATTTTGTTTTGTTAATAATTTCTGATTTTATCACATTGTTTATCTAAGAGTAGTGTTTATAATGTTTCTACCTTATGGAATTTCCTGATAATATCTCTGTGACCTAATATATGATTAATTTTTGTCATAAATATTTTAAGACATAAAACATTTGTGTATTAGTCTTCCACCCTCATCCCCGTATTTCCTTTAGTCTCAGATCTTTTTATGTATATTTTTAAATGCTCATTGATGGACCTATTCCTGTTTTTGAAGCCCCTTCTCGGCTGGATATGTCTCATCTCTAATATCTATCTCTAAGAGATTCCTCAAGAACGGCTCATGGGTACAAAGTTTTTTATGTTAAAATTTTTTTCTATAGCCCTGATACTTGTAGGAACTTTGACTGGATATAAAATCCTGGGTTCATACTTTTCACTTTATCCAATTGTAACTTTTTTTTCTTTTCTTTTTTACTTACAATCATATTGAAACATGGGCTTTCTCTGTTTTTAAGTTATGCTGACCACTTGGTTTTGTGTAATTTTATCTTTCCATTCTTGTTGTTTTTAATTGTTTTGGGAGGAAATATTAGGAGATGTGGACACAGGCAGCTACCATTGTCTTTATTTACCACAAGTCCTCTCTTGTAATATTTTATGTCATCCATTATGCTACTCACCTTGCTCCAGTAGCCTTAGAACTTTCCCCAAATTCTTTTACATTGTAAGACAAATGGCCTAGGAACAATTTACACTTTGTTCTTACTTTCCCACAGTTGACCATCATGGGGCATTTGGAATGTGCCTATTCATGTTATTTTAATCCATCTAAGGATAGTGATCATTAAGACCTGGGGCAAAAAATGAGAGCAATGTGTTCAATTGGACGTGTCGTAAGCACTTACACAGATGACGCCAAATTGTTCAGTGTCTAGTTCTAGCCAGACATAAACACTTCCATTACTAGGCTGAAAGTAGTTTGCATTATACATAGCTGATTATAATATGCCTTAGGTTTCCCATAATGTTTATTCTATTGAAAGAGAATGCCTAGTTTCTAACCATAAGCATATATTATATCTGTGATTTAAGTTAGCTTACTCTACAGAACATCCAAAATCCTGAGAGGTGCATTTCTGGCTAACAAATCCCCTTTTCCCACTGCCCATGTATACAGAGCTCTCAACAAATATCTGTGGTTGATATATATTTTGCAAATATATTACCTCTTAAAGTAAGGCAATGTATAAAAATAAGTACTAAAATTAGATTCATAACATATATAAAAGTTTTAGTAAATACAATGCATTCTCAAAGTTTATGAAGAAAACTGTGTAATATTTCATGTACTATATTTGGAAAGTTTGCTTCCAAAATTTTCTTCACTGAATAATGAACAAATGTTCAATACCTAAGCAGTGCTTATCAAGTTTTCTGTAAAATAAATAAATAAATAAATAAATAAATAAATAAATAAATAAATTCATAAAATAAATGCATGTCAAAAAGGGCTTTCAAGAATGGAATTTACTATTGCAATAAATATGAATACTAAGAATAATAAATAATCAAGTAGTTGATTACCAGCATTATGGAAACAATTAATTTAGTGGTATGCATTTTGAAAGCTGGTTTTATTTTAAGATTTTATTTATTTATTTATTTATTTATTTATTTATTTATTTGGGAGAGAGAGAGAGCACAAGCCGGGGGTGGGGGGCAGGAAGGAACAGAGGGAGAGGGACAAGAAAACTCCGTGCTGAGCACAGAGCCCAACACAGGGCTCAATCCCACAACTCCAAGATCATGACCTGAGCCAAAATCAAGAGTCAGACGTTCAACTGACTGAGCCACCCAGGTGCCCCTAAAAGCTGGTTTTAATTAGAAAACCTTGAGTCTTCATATTCTGGGAAACGTTTTTCCACTGGTAGCCACCCAAAACTTATACAACATTCTTCACACATGCTCTCTTTTTAAACCAATAAGTGAAAATAATCAAATACACACAAAAAAACCTCAGAAATAATTAGATTCATGCAAATATCTGAAATGCTTTCCAATTTGAGTATTTGCAGATGTGCATTAAAAGTGTCATAAAATAATCATTTCTTGGCATTCATAGGTTACATTGTGGCATTCACATTCTTATACTGGCCCTCATTAGAGGAAATCAGGATGTGCAAAGAAAACTATTCTTAGCCTGGTTTCCCAGGGAACCAAGGTGCATGAATTTTCTGTGTGTCAGTCTGTCTCTATCAAAACCATTTGATCTCATGAGCATAAAGCAAAGTTAGTTAAAATTGGAAAGAGAAAATCCAAACTAAGCAAATTTTCACTAAGTTAAAACATCCAATAGTCATTAAGTGATATCAGTGACTAGCACTCTATTTCCATAGCTTAAAATTATTCATTGATTATCAAGTCTCTGGCCAGGATTATTCCATATAACTACACTGGTGTGTACTGCACACTTCCAAGGGAGGTACTCACATAGATTATAGGTACATGATGCCCATGGAGTTGCAATGCACAACCTACCCAACCCGAGATATAGTAGGCCTGCAATCTGATAATATCCTCCAGCAAAACAAAAGTATGCAAAGAAAACTGCCACAACATCAATAAGGTCAACTCATCCAGAAACTAAGAGGAAAAACTGAAAAATGAATTTCAGTTAATTTCAGACATATCTGAATAAGAAACCAAATGTTCAAAACTGAAAATACAGATTTTGAATATAGCTATACATACAACACAATTATCATTTGCTTTTATAGACCAGTTTATATTCTATATATTCTATATTCTATATTCTATATATTCTATATTCTATATATTCTATATTCTATTCTATAAGGAACTAATTAATAAATTACTTTAAATACTAATTACAACAGGTTTTCAAAATATGCATTTAACAAGAATTAACTGAACCTTTACATGTGTACTAGTTTTATCTGTAATATGCACAATCAGAAATAAACCTCTTTTTCAGGCAGCATTCTGCCTCTCTATACTGAAATCTGAGAATACTAGAGGGTCTCATTCCAATATTAAAATAATAACACTTAATCTCATAAATATCTAGCTAATTAAATATCCACTGCATACAATGGAAAATTAATGTGGCCTAAAAAGTGGAAGAGGTTTTGTGTTTTATTGTTGCTGTGATTGTTGCTGTTGTCAAATATATGGAACGTACTTAACACTAACAGGCAATAAATATGTATCTCGATAAAATAGTAGAATACTGAGACTTGTTACAGAATAAGACTGACTAAGATAGGAAAAGGATCAGCAGCCATATTATTTGAGATAAGTTAAGTAATGGAAACAGAGGTGGCCTAGAAGGAAAAACTTTAACTAGTAAGCGCAAGATGGAAAATCCTTTGTGAAAAATGGGACGATATAAAAATTCAATACTTTTCTCAAGATACACTATTCAGGTGGCAAAGGGAATCAACCTGATGTGGCATAATTAACATATATTTTAGATATACATTCCAGTTTATTGAAGGGAACCAACGTGTGAAATTACAAGATAGGTGAAGGTAACTGGCTGATTATGAGCCTGCCGGGTCAAAGGAATGAATGAAGTTTTGGGTAATTGATGGGAAATATCATAATATATGGGCTTGATATTACTAATTAAAAGTTGAAAGGGAAGTCAGACTACTACTGTGATTGTATTTCAAGTGGGGGCTGTTTTGTGACTAATGAGATGCCATCAAAGATTTGTATAAATAAAATCAAGAGACCATTTCTTTAGTTACCTTATGTACAATGAACAAGTAGGAAGTGACAGGAACATGTAGTAAAAGCTCACCACAAAACTCCAAACTCTTTCCAGGAAGTCAGTGAAATAAAAATAAGACAAGACTGAAGAATGAGAACACATGGGAGACCATCTCATCAGCCATTCAAAAAGGTGTAACTGTGGGATCAATACTGGGGCTTATCAAAGAAATATGAAGGCTTAATCAGTGAAAAACTACAAAAATCTTGTGCCTAATCTCTCTCAGAAGGAATTCCTTTTTTATGATGTTTTTATTAATTTTATTATGTTATATTAGTTACCATACATTACATCATTAGTTTTTGATGTAGTGTTCCATGATTCACTGTTTGTGTGTTCTCAGAAGGAATTCTTTTTTTTTTTTATGTTTTGTTAATCACCATATATTACATCATTAGTTTTTGACATAGTGTTCCATGATTCATTGTTTGCACATAACACCCAGTGCTCCATTCAATATGTGCCCTCTTTAATACCCATCACCAGGCTAACCCATCCCCCCATCCCCCTCCCCTATAGAACCCTCAGTTTGTTTCTCAGAGTCCATTAGTCTCTCATGGGTCATCTCCCCCTCCAATTTCCCCCCATTCACAGCGAAAGAAACAGTCAACAAAACCAAAAGGCAAACGACAGAATGGGAGAAGATATTGGCAAATACATCAGATAAAGGGCTAGTATCCAAAATCTATAATGAACTTATCAAACTCAACACCCAAAGAACAAATAATCCAATCAAGAAATGGGCAGAAGACATGAACAGACATTTTTCCAAAGACGACATCCACATAGCCACAGACATGAAAGTGTTCAACATCACTCAGCATCAGGGAAATCCAAATCAAAATCTCACTGAGGGCGTCTGGGTGGCTCAGTGATTAAGTGTCTGCCTTCAGCTCAGGTCATGATCCCAGGGTCCTGGGATCAAGTCCCACATCAGGCTCCTTGCTCAGTGGGGAGCCCGGTTCTCCCTCTCCCTCTGCCCCTGCTTGTGTCCCCTCTCACTGTGTCTCTATCTGTCGAATAAATAAAATCTTTAAAAAAATTAAAAATTAAAAAAAAAAAAACCTCAATGAGATACCACCTCACACCAGTCAGAATGGCTAAAATTAACAAGTCAGGAAATGACAGATGTTTCAGGGATGCGGAGAAAGGGGAACCCTCCTACACTGTTGGTGGGAATGCAAGCTGGTGCAGCCACTCTGGAAAACTGTATGGAGGTTCCTCAAAAAGTTGAAAATAGAGCTACCATACAACCCAGCAATTGCACTACTGCGTATTTACCCCAAAGATACAAATGTAGTGATCCAAAGGGGTACATGCACCCGGATGTTTATGGCAGCAATGTCCACAATAGCCAAACGGTGGAAAGAGCCAAGATGTCCATCGACAGATGAATGGCTAAAGAAGAAGTGGTATATATATACAATGGAATATTATGTAGCCATCAAAAGGAATGAAATCATGCCATTTGCAATGACGTGGATGGAACTGGAGGGTATTATGCTGAGCGAAATAAGTCATTCAGAGAAAGACAGGTATCATATGATCTCACTGATATGAGGAATTCTTAATCTCAGGAAACAAACTGAGGGTTGCTGGAGTGGTGGGGGGTGGGAGGGATGGGGTGGCTGGGTGATAGACATTGGAGAGGGTATGTGCCATGGTGAGTGCTGTGAATTGTGTAAAACTGTTGAATCACAGACCTGTACCTCTCAGAAAGAATTCTTAAAGGGAAGTCTTTAGCTCTGACATAAAATGAGCCTTATTAAGAGAGGTGCCCCTGAGAATATCATATTCCTACTAATGTATGTGAATGCCCCTGAGGAAATCTTATAGATTCCTTGACATCCCAGGAAAACAACAGCATACAACCTAGATCACCCTTTTCCTCCAAACAGAAACATATTCCCTCTACTCCAATATAAAGGAGTCATTGAAGGTCCCCAGACATGGTCTTCCAAGGACTTCAGTAACTTCGGTCCTATAAGGCATGGATTGAGGAGTAGATATGGTATTATAATCCAGTGCAAAAGCTACTCATCAACAAATGGATTCACACCAAATGACTCGATATTGCTTTAAATAACACATTTATTTTAATCACGAATGCCACTGAAATGTCTGTTTCTGGCTTATATAAGCAGAATGAATCTGTGCTTATAAAAAATAATTAGGTTATATTTCTCTGCTCTCTTCCTCCCAAATCTGTTCTTATCAGGGAAGCACTCAAATGAAAATCTCAAAGCTGCTTTATAATACCTTTTATTGTTGTGTGTTTCTTTGCTTAGCAAAACTAACAAGTTACTTCATTTTACATTTCCTCAAAGTGTGTGGATATTATATTAATTAGAATTCGGGTTGAAAATAACAGAACCAACTCCCGCTGGTTTAAAGAAGAAGGAGAAGAAGAGGGCAGGGGCGCCTGGGTGGTTCAGTTGGTTAAGCGACTGCCTTCAGCTCAGATCGTGATCCCAGGGTTCTGGGATCAAGCCCCGCATTGGGCTCCTTGCTCAGTGGGGAGCCTGCTTCTCCTTCTCCCTCTGCCTGCCTGCTACTCCCCCTGCTTATGCTCTCTCTCTCTCACTATCTCTGTCTCTGTGTCAAATAAAAAAGAATAAAATCTTTAAAAAAAAAAAAAAGAAGAGGGCAAAAAGAAAATGAGTAGAAAGAAAAGTGTGCAGGTACATTTATTATAAGGCAATCATGAATTTTAAAGAAACACTGCATTCTTAATTAACCCAAAACCTAGACTCTATATGAGCTTTAAGAAAGGAAAAGAACTGACAGGAGCAAGATGGCGGAGGAGTAGGAGACCTGGATTTCTTCTGGTCCCAGGAATTCAGCTAGATAGGGATCAAACCATTCTGAACGCCTACAAACTCAACAGGAGATTGAAGAAAAGAATAGCAACAACTCTCTGAACAGAAAAGCGACCACTTTCTGGAAGGTAGGATGTGCGGAGAAGTAAATCTGAGGTGATACTCAGGAGGATAGATGGTGGGGGAGGGGACATCCGTCGGCCGCTTCTACCAAGTGATAGAGCAGCAGAGCACAAAATCAGAACTTTTACAAGATGGCTCCGCTGAGGGACGTCACTCCGGTGGCTAAGCAGGGGGGTGAAACCCTCGCAACAGTGTGGTCTCAGGACCCTTGGGGTCACAGAAAGACCGGGGGTGCCTGAATGCAGCAGAGCTCCCAGGTATTGGAGCGGGGAAGCTGCAGAGACGGACCCGAGGAGTGGGCTTTCAGCTAGGGGTTGCCATAAACGTGATCTGTGGCACAGTTGGGCCACTGCTCTTCCAGCAGGGACCCAACAAGCTGCAGATCTGGGGAGATTCCCCTTCCTCTCCCGGTGGGGAGCGACATGGGAGCACACCGCAGGGATCTGCTAGGTTTGGAGACTCCACATGGGGTCAGGTGCCAGAGACAGAAACGCTCGGTCATAGGCCGGGTGAGCACGGAGTGCGGCCAGAGACCAGGGAGACAGGAGTGACTGACGGCTTTTCTCTGGGGGCTCACTGAGGAGCGGGGCCCTGAGTTCTCGGCTCCTCTGGGGTGGAGATTGGGAGGCCGCAATTTTCACTCTCCTCCTCCAAAGCTGTATGGAAAGCTTGCAAGGAACAAAAGCTTCCAAGAGCAAACCTGAGCAGAATACTGAGCCCAGCCCCCGGCAAGGGTGGGGCAATTCCGCCTCCGGCAAAGACATTTGGGAACCACGGCAACAGGCCCCTGCCCCAGAAGATCAGCTAGAACAGCCAGCCAAGACCAAGTTTACCGATCAATGAGAATGGCAGAACTCCAGCACCAGAGGAATACTGCACATACAATTCATGGCTTTTTTTACCATGATTCTTTAGACTTTCAAAGTTAATTTTTTTAACTGTCTATTTTTTTTTAATTTTTCTTTTTCCCTTTTTCAACCATCTTATCAATCCCTTTTTAAAAAAGTATCTTTTATTTTTCATTTTTAGAGTCATAGTCTATCCTTTCATAGTAGTTAACCTTATTTTTGGTATATATATATATAAGTTCTCTCTCTTTAAAATTTTGGGATACAGTTTCTTCTAACAGACCAAAATATACCCTAAATCCCTACTGTATGGCTTTGTTCTAGTCTCCTGCCTGATCACATTCTCTCCCTTTTTTTTTAAATCCTTTTCTTTCTTTTTTCAACCAACTTATCAATTCCTTTTATAAAATCTTTTACAATTTTCATCTTTACAGTCATATACCCTCCCTTCATTGTATTAAGCCTTATTTTTGTACATATATGTTTTTCTTTAAAATTTTGGGAGGCACTTTCTTCTAACAGACCAAAATACACCCAAAATCTAGTGTGTGGCACTGATCTATGTGCCAGCCTGCTCATATTTGATCATATTCTGTTTTTTTGTTTAGTTTAGGTTTTGTTTGTTTTTATCTTTTTTTTTTTTTCTTTTTTCTTTCTTTCCCTTTCTTTTCCCCCAGTCTCAGGTCTATTCTGATTTTCTTAGAGTATATTTTCTGGGGACATTGTTACCCTGTTGGCATTATGTTCTCTCATTCATCTATTCTCCTCTGGACAAAATGACAAGATGGAAAAGATCACCTCAACAAAAGGAACAAGAGGCAGTACCGACTGCCAGGGACCTAATTAATATGGACATTAGTAAGATATCAGAACTAGAGTTCAGAGTGATGATCTTAAAGATACTAGCTGGGCTTGAAAAAAGCATGGAAGTTATTAGAGAAACCCTTTCTGGAGAAATAAAAGAACTAAAATCTAACCAAGATGACATCAAAAAGGCTATTAATGAGGTGCAATAAAAAATGGAGGCTCTAACTGTTAGGATAAATGAGGCAGAAGAGAGAAATAGTGATATAGAAGACCAAATGATGGAGGGCGCCTGGGTGGCTCAGTTGGTTAAGCGACTGCCTTCGGCTCAGGTCATGATCCTGGAGTCCCGGGATCGAGTCCCACATCTGGCTCCTTGCTCAGCGAGGAGCCTGCTTCTCCCTCTGACCCTCCCCCCTCTCATGTACTCTCTCTCCCTCTCTCTCATTCTCGCTCTCTCAAATAAATAAATAAATCTTAAAAAAAAAAAAAAAAAGACCAAATGATGGAAAATAAAGAAGCTGAGAAAAAGAGAGATAAACAACTACTGGATCATGAGGGCAGAATTCGAGAGAGAAGTGATACCATGAGACGAAACAACATTAGAATAATTGGGATCCCAGAAGAAGAAGAAAGAGAGAGAGGAGCAGAAGGGATATTGGAGCAAATTATAGCAGAGAACTTCCCTAATTTGGGAAAGGAAACAGGCATCAAAATCCAGGAGGTACAGAGAAACCCTCTCAAAATCAATAAAAATAGGTCAACACCCTGACATCTAATAGTAAAACTTACGAGTCTCAGAAACAAAGAGAAAACCCTGAAAGCAGCTTGGGGGAAGAGATCTGTAACCTACAATGGTAGAAACAATAGATTGGCAGCAGACCTATCCACAGAGACCTGGCAGGCCAGAAAGGACTGGCATGGTCTATTCAGAGCACTAAATGAGAAAAATATGCAGCCAAGAATACTATATCCAGGTAAGCTGTCATTGAAAATAGAAGAAGAGATAAAAAGCTTCCAGAAAAGAAAAACTAAAGGATTTGCAAACACAAAACTAGCCCTACAAGAAATATTAAAAGGGGTCCTCTAAGCAAAGAGAGAGCATAAAGCAACATAGACTAGGAAGGAACACAGCAATATACAGTAACAGTCGTCTTACAGGCAATACAATGGCACTAAATTCCTATCTTTCAATAGTTACCCTGAATGTAAATGGGCTAAATGCCCCAATCCAAAGACACAGGCTATCAGACTAGATAAAAAAACAAGACCCATCGATATTCTGTCTGCAAGAGATTCATTTTAGATCCAAAGACACCCCCAGATTGAAAGTGACGGGGTGGAAAACCATTTACCATGCTAATGGGCACCAAAAGAAACCTGGGGTGGAAATCCTTATATCAGACAAATTAGATTTTAAACCAAAGACTGTAATAAGAGATGAGGATGGACACTATATCCTACTTAAAGGGTCTATCCAACAAGAAGACCTAACAATTGTAAATATCTATGCCCCTAACATGGGAGCAGCCAATTATATAAGCCAATTAATAACAGAAGCAAAGAAACACATCAACAACAATACAATAATAGTGGGGGACTTTAACACCCCCCTCACTAAAATGCACAGATCATCTAAGCAAAACATAAACAAGAAAATAAAGACTTTAAATGACACACTGGACCAAATAGACTTCACAGATCTATTCAGAACATTCCATCCCAAAGCAACAGAATACACATTCTTCTTTAGTGCCCATGGAACATTCTCCAGAATAGATCACATCTTAGGTCACAAATCAGGTTTCAACCAGTACCAAAAGATTGGGATCATTCCCTGCATATTTTCAGACCACAATGCTTGGAAACTAGAACTCAATCACAAGAGGAAAGTTGGAAAGAACTCAAATACATGGAGGCTAAGAGCATTTTACTAAAGAATGAATGAGTCAACTAGGAAATTAAAGCAGAATTAAAAAAATTCATGGAAACAAATGAAAATCAAAACACAACTGTTCAAAATCTTATGGGATGCAGCAAAGGCAGTCCTAAGAGGAAAGTATATTGCAATACAAGCCTTTCTCAAGAAACAAGAAAGGTCTCAAATACACAACCTAACCCTACACCTAAAGGACCTGGAGAAGGAACAGCAAATAAAGCCTAAACCCAGCAGAAGAAGAGAAATAATAAAGATCAGAGCAGAAATCAATGGTATAGAAACCAAAAGAACAGTAGAACAGATCAACGAAACTAGGAGCTGGTTCTTTGAAAGAATTATCAAGATTGATAAAGCCCTGGCCAGACTTATCAAAAAGAAAAGAGAAATGACCCAAATCAACAAAATCATGAATGAAAGAGGAAAGAGCACAACCAACACCAAAGAAATACAAACAATTATAAGAACATATTATGAGCTACTATATGGCAGCAAATTAGATAATTTGGAAGAAATGGATGTATTCCTAGAAATGTATGAACTACCAAAACTGAACCAGGGAGAAATAGAAAACCTGAACAGATTTATAACCACTAAGGAAATTGAAGGAGTCATCAAAAATCTCCCAACAAACAAGAGTCCAGGGCTGGATGGCTTCCCAGGGGAATTCTACCAAACATTTCAAGAAGAATGAATACCTATTCTTCTGAAACTGTTCCAAAAAATAGAAATGGAAGGAAAACTTCCAAACTCGTTTTAGGAGGCCACCATTACCTTGATCCCAAAACCAGACAAAGACCCCATCAAAGAGGAGAATTACAGATCAATATCCTTTATGAACATGGATCCAAAAATTCTCACCAAAATACTAGCCAAGAGGATCCCCAACAGTAAATGAAAAGGATTATTCACCACGACCAAGTGGGATTTATCCCTGGGCTGCAAGGTTGGTTCAACATCCACAAATCAACGTGATACAATACATTAATAAAAGAAAGAACAAGAACCATATGATCCTCTCAATAATGCAGAAAAAGCATTTGACAAAGTACAGCATCCTTTCTTGATCAAAACTCTTCAGATATAGGGATAGAGGGTCCATACCTCAATATCATAAAAGCCATCCGAGAAAAACTCACAGCGAGTATCATTCTCAATGGGGAAAAACTGAGAGCTTTCCCCCTAAGGTCAGGAACACGGCAGGGATGTTCATTATCACCACTGCTATTCAACATAGTATTAGAAGTCCTAGCCACAGCAAGCAGACAACAAAAAGAAGTAAAAGGCATCCAAATTGGCAAAGAAGAAATCAAACTCTCACTGTTTGCAGATGATCTAATACTTTACATGGAAAACTCAAAAGACTCCACCTCAAAACTGCGAGAACTCATACAGGAATTCAGTAAAGTGGCAGGATATACAATCAACGCACAGAAATCAGTGGCATTCCTATACACCAACAACAAGACAGAAGAAAGAGAAATTAAGTCCATCCCATTTACAACTGCACCCAAAACCATAAGATACCTAGGAATAAATCTAACCAAAGAGGCAAAGGATCTGTACTCAGAAAACTATAAAATACTCATGAAAGAAGTTCAGGAAGACACAAATAAATGGAAAAACATTCCATGCTCATGGGTTGGAAGAACAAATATTGTGAAGATGTCAATGCTACCTAGAGTAATCTACACATTCAATGCAATCTCCATCAAAATATCATCTACTTTTTTCAAAGAAATGGAACGAATAATCCTAAAATTTGTATGGAACCAGAAAAGACCCTGAATAGCCAGAGGAATGTTGAAAAAGAAAAGCAAAGCTGGTGGCATCACAATGCTGGACTTCCAGCTTTATTACAAAGCTGTCATCATCAAGACAGTATGGTACTGGCAAAAACACAGACACATAGATCAATGGAACAGAATAGAGAGCCCAGAAATGGACCCTCAACTCTATGGTCAACTCATCTTCAACAAAGCAGGAAAGAATGTCCAGTGGCAAAAAGACAGTCTCTTCAACAAATGGTGTTGGGAAAATTGGACAGCTACATGCAGAAGAATGAAACTAGACCATTTCCTTACACCGCACACAAAAATAGACTCAAAATGGTTGAAAGACCTCAATGTGAGACAGGAGTCCATCAAAATCCTAGAGGAGAACACAGGCAGTGACCTCTTTGACCTCTGCTGCAGCAACTTCTTCCTAGAAACATCGCCAAAGGCAAGGGAAGCAAGGGCAAAAATAAACTATTGGGACTTCATCAAGATAAAAAGCTTTTGCATAGCAAAAGAAACAGTCAGCAAAACCAAAAGACAACCGACAGAATGGGAGAAGATATTTGCAAATGACATATCATATAAAGGGCTAGTACCCAAAATCTATAAAGAACTTATTAACCTCAGCACCTAAAGAACAAATGATCCAATCAATAAATGGGCAGAAGACATGAAGAGACATTTCTGCAAAGAAGACATCCAAATGGCCAATAGACACATGAAAAAGTACTCAACAACACTTGGCATCAGGGAAATCCAAATCAAAACCTCAATGAGATACCACCTCACACCAGTCAGAATGGCTAAAATTAACAAGTCAGGAAACGACAGATGTTTCAGGGATGCGGAGAAAGGGGAACCCTCCTACACTGTTGGTGGGAATGCAAGCTGGTGCAGCCACTTTGGAAAACAGTATGGAGGGTCCTCAGAAAGTTGAAAATAGAGCTACCATACAACCCAGCAATTGCACTACTGCGTATTTACCCCAAAGATACAAATGTAGTGATCCAAAGGGGTACATGCACCCGGATGTTTATAGCAGCAATGTCCACAATAGCCAAACGGTGGAAAGAGCCAGGATGTCCATCGACAGGTGAATGGATAAAGAAGAAGTGGTATATATATACAATGGAATATTTTGCAGCCATCAAAAGGAATGAAATCTTGTCATTTGCAATGATGTGGATGGAACTGGAGGGTGTTTTGCTGAGTGAAATAAGTCAGTCAGAGAAAGACATGTATCATATGACCTCACTGATATGAGGAATTCTTTTTTTTTTTTAAAGATTTTATTTATTTATTTGAGAGAGAGAATGAGAGAGAGAGAGCACATGAGAGGGGGGAGGGTCAGAGGGAGTAGTAGACCCCCTGCTGAGCAAGGAGCCCGATATGGGACTAGATCCCGGGACTCCAGGATCATGACCCGAGCCGAAGGCAGTCGCTTAACCAACTGAGCCACCCAGGCGCCCGATATGAGGAATTCTTAATCTCAGGAAACAAACTGAGGGTTGCTGGAATGGTGGGGGGTGGGAGGGATGGGGTGGCTGGGTGATAGACATTGGGGAGGGTATGTGCTATGGTGAACACTGTGAATTGTGCAAGACCACTGAATCACAGATATGTATCCTCTGAAACAAATAATACATTATATGTTAAAAAAAAATAGAAGAAGATAGCAGGAGAGGAAGAATGAAGTGGGTGAAATTGGAGGCAGAGATGAACCATGAGAGACTACGGACTCTGAAAAACAAACTGAGGGTTCTAGAGGGGAGTAGGTGGGAGGATGTGTTAGCCTGATGATGGGTATTAGAGAGGGCACGTTCTGCATGGAGCACTGGGTGTTATATGCAAATAATGAGTCATAGAACACTACATCAAAAACTAATGATGTGATGTATGGTGATTAACATAATAATAAAAAAAAAAGAAAGGAAAAGAACCTAGAAATAAACACTGTAAGAATTCAAGTGATATTTTTCTCCATCTCTCATCTCTGTTCCCTCTGTAGATCTTCCTTCTTTGTGAAGGTAAATAGCTTCATCACTGCTCCTGAGTTTTTACATCTTCTGTATTCAATTCAGAATCCTAAGAATGAACATTTGACTGGCCCCAGTTTGATCAGGTAGTTACTCTTCATAACTAAACTAAAGTCAGAGAAAACAAGGCTACCTAGACCCTACATCTGTGAAAAGTGTAGGCAGTGCTCAAGAAAGATAAACTGAACAGAAAATTCAGTGGTTTCCATCACAGTATTACAGTTTGTTTGATATATTTCTTGATGTTGTATTTTTAAGAAACTAGTAGCTGGACAAATCTATCAGATATTGTGGGAACCGCCTGTCAGGTCATGTCCTCAGGAATGACTATACTTCCATGCAGAGAAAATAATCTTACCCCAAAAATATATAAGCTGAAGTGTAACTGATTAAAACTAAATAAGATATATATTTTTACTTTTTTAATAGATTTTATTTATTTGAGAGAGAGAGAGAGCTCAAGCCAGGTGGGGGGCGGGGGCAGAGGGAGAGAGAGAAGCAGACTCCCCACTGAGCAGGGAGCCTGACATGGGACTTGATCCCAGGACCCTGAGATCATGACCTGAGTCAAAGGCAGACACTTAACTGATTGAACCACCCAGGCACCCCTATATTTTTTAAGTTTTATAATTATTTCCATAAATACATTTTTTTCAACTATACTAACAAGAATATTAATCAAAGTCCTAATATTTAAGGACACTGACCTTTAGTCCTAACATAAAGAATATATTTACAAAGATATAGTTTTAATATATCCTTTAAAAAAATAACAGTCTATTGGGGTGCCTGGGTGGTTCAGTTAGTTAAGCATCTGACTCTTGACTTGGCTCATCATGATCACTGCGGGTGGAGCCTCCTTAAGATTCTCTCTCTCTCCCTCTCCCTCTGCTCCCCACCTCAAAAATAATAATAATAATAATAATAATAATAACAGAATATTGAAACCACACACTCTGGCAAATATAATAAATGAAAACTTTATCAGGCACCAAGATACCTGTCCTCATGTTTCCAATTTCTGAAATATTCAGAAACGTTTGAATATTCAACTATATTTCTCAATTCTCATATGTTTCAAATCGTGAATGACAATTGCATATCGGATATTTCTAGTTTCTTATCTAATATCAGACATCTGTAAGGCCCACTAAAAGTCTCTGAGGAGAACAGAGAAAATACTGTGATTCTCAGACCACAATACAGAGCCTATAACTCAAAGTCCTTCACTAATAGCCTTATTGAACTGCTGAAAGTCAAAGACTGAGCTTAATCCCCAAAAAGACTTACTGAGAAGGTGTCAAATCAGACTTAGTGATCCACGACCACATACCTGGTTCTGATATTTAGACAGTACTTACCTATACCCTTACATATAGAATTATTCAGGAAAAAAAATTCTTTCCCACATTCAATAATTTGAAAAAACTAAGGAAAATACACATTAAAAATATGCATCCCAAAAGGAAATGGGGAAGAGTAGAGAATTTGAACAAATTTTCTGTACTCAAAATTCACATCACTGTTTGTAAACAAGTCAAGGCATCCAGTGATAAAAGAGAAGATTAGATAAAATTAGCAGGTAAAATGTATGACTTATATAATTGTAAGTATGAAAAGCACATTAGAAATAAAAAATACTGAAAAAAATACAGTCAGGACATGTTTGGGTTTTGTTTGTTTCGATGGTTTATTGCTTTATAGACTTAAATTCACTGATTTTGTTTTATGGAGTGCCTAAATTTCTTTTAATTTGATCATGTGAATTTTTCATTTGACATAATGAGTTTTTAATCTCTAGAAGTTCCATTGGATTCTTTTTACCTCTTTAATTTTTCTTCTCATTATATTCATCTTGTCCTTTAAATCCTTAAGCATATTTATGATATGTATAACAGGCACATTACATTCTTCACATCCTGATTCTATTATCTATCTTTTCTGGGACTGTTTTCGTTGATTTATTTTTCTTGTTTTGGGCTCGTGTGTTCCTGTCTTTTGTGTCTATTTAACTGGATGCTGGATATTTTGAATTTTACCCTATTGAGTTTAAAATAAGACAACAGAACTCAAAAACAATGTTAGATGACTTTTTATGATAGGGAGTTAACTTACTTGAGGGTAAATTTAATCCTTTTAAAATCTTGTTTATCTTCATTAAGGCATGTTTAAGATAGCCTTTACTCAGGTTTAGCCCTACTACTTATATATGATCCTCATTTGGGCTCTACTGAATGCACCAAATGTTCAAAAATGATTCTCCATTCTTGGGGTCCCTGGGTGGCTCAGTTGGTTAAGTGTCTGACTCTCAATCTTGGCTCAGGTCTTGATCTCAGGATTGTGAGTTCTGGCCCCATGTGGGGCTCCACACTAGGCGTGAATCCTATTTCAAAAAATAAATAAAATAAAATAAAAATGATTCTCCATTCTGGCTGGTTTGAACTTGAAAATCCTCGAGCCCTGTGTGGGCTCTGGTAATTTTTAGACTTTCATTTTCCTGGTTGTTCTTGGCCCAACTTCATAAAGTTTTACCCTTTGTGTATGTAGCTTTAAATACAGTAATAGAATAAAAAAAAAAAAATACATGCAGATTTCTGGAACATTTCTATTTGTAGCTTCCCCCTCTGTTATGCTTCCCTACAATTTACAGCTTCCTTAACCTCCTCAAACTTTAGCTTCCATTTCTTTAATTCAATAAGAAATTAAAAACTTCATGCTTTAATTTTTATTCCTCTCATTTCATCATTGTTTGGAGAGTGCCTCTAGGGTTGAGATACAGGCCTCATTTAATGCTCATCTTGTGTTCCTTCTATTAAGGATTGCAGTCCTATGCTACCTAATGTCCAGTGTCTGAAAACATGTTTTTTTCATATATTTTGCCCAATTTTCTAGCGGTTTACAGTGAGAAACAAGTCCCAGTTACTCCATCATAGCTGTACCTCATTTCTATTTTGAATTGTCATTTGGGGGAGTGTGAAGAATGAACTGGAGCACACAGAAGCCAGTGGTGGGGATAACGAGGTAGAAAAAGCTGTGGTTGTGTGTATAAGAAGAGAAAAAGAGCATTGAGTCAGCAGCATTAGTGGGAGTAGAGAGAATGGAGAGTGTCAAAACAATTTCAAATAGAAATTTTTTTTATAGCAAGAGTGTTTTCAGTTCTTTCTAAAATCTTGATCTTTGTAATTACATCATTTATCACAATTAAATATAATCATATATATTTTAAATGTTTGCTTTATCATCTACTTTTATGATGTACTTTTATTTTCTATGACTATTCCAATCAGTGCCCTTTAAAATAATAACATTCTAGAAAGCAGATGCCATATATATATTTATATATTATGGAGTAGGACTTTTTGTAAACATACTTTATATATCTACATGGAATAAAGGAATCCATTCCTGGATAATTAAAGTTGCTCCAGATTATTTTCATGCAAAGAAGAACAGTGGCACAGATATTGCAAGAGAACAGGGGGTTCAGTCTTTACGATTTTGGAAAGCTTGATATGATTTTACTGATAGATTTCTACCCTTCTAATTATCTTTTATTTAATTTATATTCCATGAACATACATCAGATTTGATTAAATATACTACTTTATCATGATATTAAAGAATATATGAAATCACATTTTTTGAGGATACATATGTATGCATATGAGTATGTGTGTGCATATACAATGGGAGAAGCAACACAGGCAAAATAAACAAATGATTACAAAAGTGTTAAAGCTATAGTCTAGTCATGTTAGAGATACTACAGAGGCCAAAAATAAAGAGAAGTTTAACTCTGTAATAAGCTAGTATTTGAATTAACCTTCAAGAAGCCACAGGGGAGGGGAGACACATGTGGAGAGAAGGTAATTCTAGACAGAGAGAAGAAAATATATAAGGAGAAAGAGTGGACTGGCAGTGTATTCTGCTTGCATATTTCATTGGGTTCATTATCTTCTGCTGCACTGATTTCAATATGGTCTTTCAGAAAGTTTCCCTACCAATTTGAGACCAATGAAACAGAGGTATTTAGAGAGCACTGGAACTACACTGGAAATTGATATTTTTAAATAAAAAAAGCCTTAGCAGCTACTGAATTAAAAATGCAGAAGAATTAAATGCATTTGATGAATAATCATCACTATCATAATTGACATGTACTAAGTACTTATTATGTGGGAGGTACTATTCTAAGGCCTTGACATGTAATTAGTTCATATAATTCTTACAATCTCCAACAGAAGAGGGGAAGGGAACGGAAGGGAAGGGAAGGGAAGGGAAGGGAAAGGGAAAGGGAAAGGGAAAGGGAAGGAGGGAGGGAAGTGGAGAGAGAGAGAAAGAAAGAAAGAAAAAGAAAGAAGAAAGAAAGAAAGAAAGAAAGAAAGAAAGAAAGAAAGAAAGAAAGAAAGAAAGAAAGAAAGAAAGAAAGAAAGAAAGAGAAAGAGAGAGGGGGAGGGAGGGAGGGAGGGAGGGAGGGAGGGAGGAAGGGAGGGAGGAAGGAAGGAAGGAAGGAAGGAAGGAAGGAAGGAAGGAAGGAAGGAAGGAAGGAAGGAAGGAAGGAAGAAAAGAGAAAGAAAGAAAACCTTTTTGAAGCTACCAATCACCATGACTGATTCTTCATTCTTGTCCACCTGGCCTAAGGTCCTCATCTAGAAACTGAATGATAACAGAGCAGAACAAGACTCCCCCTCACACACACATACAGACACATACACAGGCTCATATACCCAAACATATATATATATATATACTAGACATTCCATTATAGTAGAGACTGTAACACACCCAGATCCTCCATTGCCTTCAGCATTGCTGGGAGTTCTGATGGTTCTCTTCAAGGGTGTTCACTGTGGAATATATATTTCACGAACAAACGTCAGATTTGACTCCATATTGTGGAATCCTGGTTTTCTGTGGGTGCCTGGTCTGAGAAACTCTGATTCAAAAAAGGAGTATTTTTTAAAGAGTAAATGCAACAGTGATATGATAAAATTTTAATTTAGAAAGCACAATAGTGATATAATCATATTTTAATTTAAAGCATGATCATATTTTGTTGTCAGCATTGACTTTCCCCTTTTATAATTAGCGCACCCTTATTTTTGTCTGAAGAACTGATTCACCCCCAATTTCCAGGGGTAGCTTGGGACCTGGACCTGACCAATCAAACAAATCAACACATTCTCCTAGCCATGGTGAATGATTTAAGGATAAGCACACACATAGCCAAGATAATCAAGGCTAATTTCAGGATTTTTTTCCTTAACAAGCTAGAAAGGGAGATTTTCTTTCCTGCTGGAATAATTGTAAATGAAACAACCCAAAATTTATCAATGGCCATCAAGTGGAAAACATCTCTAAACAACAAACCATAAGAAAGAGATTGACAAACAGAGTGGGAGAGAATGGGTCTGGATGACATTACAAGACATTGTATTCAACCACACCTAAATCTAAAATTGGTACTGAGCTTTTCACTGGTAGGTAAAAAAATTCTTCTCTTGCTTAAGCTAGCATATTTGGTTTCTTTCCCTTACAATGGAAAGACATCTAATATACAAATTCTGCACATGCCACTCTCCTCTTCGAGATTTACAATGCATCCGTTACCTTCTTCCGTTAGTCATTCAAGAAATATTTATTTATCAAGAGTTTGCTATGTATGTGCCAGACACCATCCTAGGTTTTGGGGATCCAATTATGTGAAAGATAGACACAAGACTGCCACCACTGAGCATGCGCTTTGGCATCAATAACACTAGCATTTCCTAAACATTTCTAATTACAGAAAACTTGTTTTAACGGACTATCACATTATTTCATTGCACTGTGTTCTATATAACATGGTTTAGAAAATTTTACATGAAAATGAAATTCTATGGAAAATGAAAAACATCTCATTAATGTTTTCATGATGGCCTTATTCAGATATGATTTACATACCATATAATTTACCCCTTTAAAGCATACGATTCAATGCTTTTTACATATTCATAGAGATATGCAACCATCAACACAATTAACTTTAGAACATTTCACCATCCTAAAAAGAAACTTCACATCCTTTACAGTGAGTCTCCATTTCCCCCCAACCCCCCAGTCCTAGCCAGCCACTAATCTTCCTATTTATTTGCTTATTCTGGCCATTTTATATAAATGGAATCATATAATCTTTTGTCACTGGCTTCTTTTGCTTAGCATAATTTTTTCAATGTTCATCCATGTTGTAGCATGTATCAGTTCCTTCTTATTACCTAATAATATTCCATTATATGAATACGCCACATTTAATTTATGCATTCATCGGTTGATGGACATTTGGGTCATTTCTCCTTTCGGGGTCTTATGAACAATGCTATCATTAACATTTGTGTATAAGTTTTTGTGTAAATATAAGTTTTCATTCTTCTTGGGTATATACTAGGAATAGAACTGGTGGATTATATGGAAACTCTGTTTCACCTTTTGAGGAATTGCAAAACTTTTTCAAAGAGTCCATACCAATTTATATTCCCACCAGCAGTGTCTGAATGTTCCAATTTTTCACATCGTAGGCTACACTTTTAATTATGTCTTTTTTACTGCAGTCACCCTCACTGGTGTGAAATGGTATCTCATTGTAGTTTTGATTTACATTTCCTTGAGAGCCAGTGATACTAAGCATTTGTACATGTGTTTATTGACCACTTGTGTATCTTCTTTGAAGAAATATCTATTCAGAAACTTTGCCCATTGTCTTTTGTTGTTCTTGTTAAGCTCTGAAGAGTATATAGATTAATTTTTCATTTAGATTCATATTTTGACATGTGAATGTTCAGTTCTTCCAGCATCATTTACCGAAAAGACTATCTTTGCTTGACCGTGTTGCCTTTCTCCTTTGTCAAAGATCAGTTTGACTATACTCATGTGGACCTGTTTCTGGGTTCTCTATGCTGTTCCATTGATCTGTTTATTCTTTCACCAGGACCATATTGTCTTGATTACCATAGCTTTATAGTAAGTCTTGAAGTCAAGTAACATCCATCCTCCAACTTTTCTTTCATGTGTTGACTATCCCATTGTGTTGCCTCGCCACATAAAGTTTAGAATTAGTTTGATGAAATCTGTAAAATAACTTGCACTAAATAACGTCCTAAACATTTTTCTTACATAAAACTTGTTTTAATGGAATATCACACTATCTCATTGTACCGAGTGCTCTATATAACACAATTTAGAAAATTCTATCCTGGAAAAATCTCATTAATTTTTGTTATATCAAATCATGTATTTGTCTATTAATGGAAATGGCTGCTTCTATAGTTTGGCTATTGTAAATAATACTGCAATAAACATAGGAGTGCATGTATCCCTTTTAGTGTTTTCATATTTTGGAGGGTAAATACCCAGTAGTGCAATTACTGGGTCATAGAGTAGTCCTATTTTTAATATTTTAAGGAACATCCATACTGTTTTCCACAGTGGCTGCACCAGTTTGCATTCCCATCTACAGCATAAGTGGGTTTTTTCCTCCACATCCCCACCAACACCTATTGTTTCTAGTGTTATTGATGTTAGCCATTCTGACCAGTGTGAAGTGATATCTCACTGTAGTTTTGATGTTCATTTCCCCGATGATGAGTGATGTTGAACATCTTTTCATATGTTTGTTGGAGATCTGTTTAAAAAGAATGGGCATTAACTCTTCTTTAAATGTTTGGTAGAATTCACCTGTGAAGCCATCTGGTCCTGGACTTTTGTTTTTTGGGAGATTTTTGATTACTGATTCAGTTTCACTGTGCCCTTATCATTTTTATTCTTTTTCTTCTTTTCCTTCTCCTGAGCTCTTATCTTTCGATATACTACATATTTTATTTGTTTGCTTCTTAATATTCTCCTCTGTATGTTCTTTTGGGGGCAGGGATGCTTTATTCCAAGAGCCCAGACAAGTCTGGTATTTAATGTACACATGAAATATTTGTTGACTGTATGAATATGTCATATATAAAATATCAAGCATATTTTACCAATAAGTCCATTTTTTCATTTCACTATAAGACAGTGAAAAAGAACCTATTTTCTAATGTGTTTTCAGCCAACAACTGATGTTATCATGAGTTAAATGTAATGGCTAAAATGTAAAGTCTCTTAAAGTATAAAAGGTAAAGGTATAAACATGAGCAAACTGGCTTTCACAGATATTCCTCATGACACTTAAAAATATGTTGTTTTAACCTCTGCCTGAAAGAAGGAAGGAGAAAGCTTCTCTTTAGCCAAGATCAGGGACCTCACTCATTTTTCATGGTGGGTCAGTCAGAGCATCCTAATATCCATGGGTTCCTGCTGTCTTCAAAAGTAGAAAGAAACCGGGGAGCCTGGGTGGCTCAGTTGGTTAGGCGTCTGCCTTCGGCTCGGGTCATGGTCCCAGGGTCCTGGGATTGAGCCCCGTGAGTTGGGCTCCCTGCTTGGCGGGGAGCCTGATTCTCCCTTTCCCAGGCTTGTGCTCTCTCTTGGTCAAATAAATAAATAAAATCTTTTTTTAAAAAAAGAAAGAAGTAGTACAGCATAGTGACAAGGCCTCCAATCTCAGTCTTGCTGCCCACTAGATCACCTCTCTGGGTCTCAGTGTCTGCCTCTATAAAATGGGGATGATAATAAGAGCATTTGCTTCTGCATTGGCAGATGGTTGAATGAGATAATGCATGTAAATGACATGATACATTAAAGTGATTGAGATTGTTCTGGAAAAAAAAATATGTTGTTTTATCAGAGGGGAAGTTGTTGGGGGATGGGTGAAATAGGTGAAGGGGATTAAGAGTACACTTATCTTGATGAGCACTGAGTAACATATAGAATTGTTGAATCACTATATTGTACACCTTAACTAATATAACACTGTATGTTAACTATACTGGAACTAAAATTAAAAAATAAAAATAGGTAAAGATCAAGTTTTAAACAGAAAAAAAAAATATATGCTGTTTTATGATAGTAAACATGCAAAATGCCACCCATTTTCCAAATAGAAATTTTTTTTAATTTTTATGTTTCCTGTAAGTATTGACTTAGACTATTACTGGAAGTTGCAAAAATAAAAGGTCACTTTCAAAGGCAAAAAAACACCATGTCTTTTGCACTTTTATACAAAGAAAGGTGGAAAGAAGAGAAATATATTTTCAGAAGTAATGACATTTTTTCAACTTGGTTAAAAGATACATGAAAATGGATACGTTAATAGCAGATTGTTACTTTCTACAACTAGTTTTCAGGTCTTCCTGGTTTTAAAAAAATCAATATGTAAGGGGTGCGTGGGTGGCTCAGCCAGTTAAGCGTCTGCCTTCAGCTCAGGTCATGATCTCAGGGTCCTGAGATTGAGTCCCGCATCGGGCTCCTTGCTCAGTAGGGAGCCTGCTCCTCCCTCTGCCTCTGCTTGCTAATCCCCCTGCTTGTTCTTTGTTCTCTCTCTCTCAGTCAAATAAATAAATAAAAATTTTAAAAAAGAAACAAAAAAAATCAGTATGTAAAATAGTAAGTTTACTTTGTTGTCAAAGTTAGTTTTATCCTTCTGATTCCAAGAATAAACTCGGAGAAGATACATATACTGTACTTATGCCTTTGTTTGCCAATAGGCATTTTTAGAGGCCATCAGTTTCACTCAGCTGGCAGACACTTTGATTATATTTTTCCCCTAAAAGTTTTTTGAATTCTTAAGGACTTTAATTCAAGTTTTTTGGGCAAAAACTACTCTGAATGTTAATAACCAAAAGCTTTTATCAAGTACTTTTCTACAGTGGCACTATGTATGGTATTATGAAAATATGATTTAAACAAATAAAAGCTATTTACCAGGTACCAGAAAGATTAATTTAGTTTATTTTCTTGGAATAAAATGCAGACTCCATCACTAGAAATCAAATTTGTCAATATGATAGCCTTAGGTAGATGAAACTTCTGAGTTATTAAGATCATTATTATAACTATCACTATTTTCATTATTATCATCTCTTAGAGTCATGGCCAAGGTTAATCCATACAAATAACAAGTCATGGAAATTTTTTTTTATCTTTTTTACTTTTTTGTAGTGAGAAGTTTTTTTACTTATTGTGTTGTGCCGATAGTCTGTCATGGGACTTCCGATGAGTTAAGCTTAGAAAGCCTTCTGAAGATTTGAACCTTCCCCTTCTGTAATGGCAGTATCAGTCTACAGTGGTCTTACTAAATCCAAAGTGTTTTCACTATGTTGACAGATACAATTAGAGTTTAAAGCCCGGCAGGCATAGTCAGAAAATAATGAATTCATGGTAAGACTAATCAAAAACTACTAGCATTCTCTTATTTCTTCCTCATCATCAAAACTAAGAACTGGGAAATAAAAACACGAGAAACAAATGACCTTTCCAGAGTCCAAAATGAAAATGGCCTTTCTGCGGTAATGAAATCCAAAAGCAACATGAAAAGAATAAATGGATCACTCAGCATATTGGTTTAATCCATTTTAGAAATGGTCTTGCTCACATACAAGGTAAAAGAACTGCTCCCCAACCATTTCAATCAGAACTCCTGGTAGAACCAATCAACCACACAAAAAATAATGAACATGTCAGATATTTCCCTGCTCAGCCAATCATACTTTTTATAAATGAACACAGTTAACCAAAACCAGGAGTGTGTACTCTGATGCAGTTACCAGTATACTAGTTGAGTTTACTCTGGAACACTTCCCCAATTCCAGAATTTCCTGTACTAGTGGCTCTCTCACCATCCCCTTATTAACTAAATCATGCCCTCAAACTTTATGACTTTCGATCTGAAACATTCATGTGGCTAATAGCAAAGCCTCATAGAATCAAATCATAGAATATTAAAGTTAGAAAAGACCCTAGAAGACATACTGTCCAGTGATTTTAAGTTGTTATCTACTGAGATGTGAGCCCAGTTCTGGAAACCCATACTTTTGATTTAATAACAGCATTTTACTTTATGTTTTTATACATTGATATGACATTTAATATTCTTTTTGAAAAAGAGGTATGCTCAAAACCAAAGTATGAACTCTACTTATTTAGACCAATCATTTTATATTATAGATGGGGAAACTGAGGCCTTTACCTGTTCAGAGACTGGGACATGCCAACAGGCCCACAGATACACAGATTCTTCCTGTGTGGCAAAAGGCAAAAACTCAAGTCAAATGGGTTTAAAAGAAAAGGAATGTAGTTGATCATGCAAATGAGAAACTCAAGAGTAGTTTAAAATAAAGCTGGATCCAGATGCCTAAAACTGATGTCCAGATGTCCCTCCTCTCCATTTCTCAGCACTACTCTTCATGTTGGCTTTATTCCCAGGCAGGCTCTGTCCACAAAGTTGCCCTGGAAACTTCAGATATATATTCCATCAGCCTTAAGTCTAGTGGAAAGAGAGCTTCTCTTTCACATGAGTTTCATCACATTTGAGTCAACATTGAGCCTCGCTGACTTGAATCATAACACTGAATCAATCACTGTGTGCAGGGAAAATGGAATATGTCAATTAGTTAGGCTTAGGTTACATATTACCCTTTGGGAAAAAGGTAGCATAAGCCCATTTGAACCACATGGACAGACTGTAAAGGAAGGCTGGTGCTCCTAATGAAAATTGAGGCTTCATTATCAGAAGTAGCAATGGATGTTAGAAAAGCAACAATACAAAAGGTGCACTGCCCTTGATCACCTGACTCTCTGCCCAGAGATTGTCCATTAGGCCATCCTCCATCCTTAAATGAGAGTGGGAATGGCACATTCAAGAAGGCATAAATGGTAGCAGGCAAATGCAAGAAGTAATCAAATGTCTCACCTTTGCTTATTCCATTTGTTGCTCTTAAGAAAAGATCCTCTTCATCCCAGGCACCCTCAGAATGCCTGGATACCACCTGCAATAAGAAAAGCAGCTAATAAATTAACTTACTTTCTCTTTAAAATGAATCCTAACTTGTTCTTGGGTCAGCTACTTCCTGAATATTTTTCCCTGGGCACTCAGGTCATACCTCTATTAAATCACTTGCAATCTGACACCACAATTTATCTGTTCTATGTACACCTATGCTCCTCAAGGGCAAACACTCTTTTATTTATCTGTGTAACATCAGCACTTACCACATTGCTTGGCACATTCCAAATGCTGAATAAATGTGGATTATTGTTGCACATATGCTTTAGGGTAGAATTCCCAAATTGAGTTCCCAAAACACTATCTTGTCAAATGTTCCAGCAAGAGAGGTTCCATGGCCAAACAAATTTTGGAAATACTATATACTATAAGTTATCTTAGAAATTCATGATTAGTTAGGGTAGTACCATATTAGATGCTCTGATGTGTCCTTTAAGAAAATTGTTTGACTTGTTTACAGTTGTTTTCAATATTCATGGTTTATTTTAACTTAAATACTAATATCCAATGAGATCAATGTTCCATGGAGGATTATCTGGAGAAACATTGCTTATTTTCACCTTTTGTGGGAGTATTTTGTTTTGTAGAAGCAATTTGCAAAAGATAATACTTAACTGAAGAGAATAATCTTTTCATTCACTCATTCATTCAGCCAGCCTGCATTTTCTGGATGCCCAGCCCATGCCAGGAAGGGCTCTTGCCTTCTAAGAGTCTATAATGTAGTAAGTATAAACAGGTACATTTTCAACACCAAATCATCTTTTTTTTAAGATTTTTTTTTTATTTTATTTATTTGACAGAGAGAGAGACAGCAAGAGAGGGAACACAAGCGGGGGGAGTGGGAGAGGGAGAAGCAGGCCTCCCACGGAGCAGGGAGCCCGATGCGGGGCTCAATCCCAGGACCCTGAGACCATGACCTGAGCCAAAGGCAGATGCTTAACAACTGAGCCACCCAGGTGCCCCTCAATACCAAAACATCTTAATAGAATCTGAGTAATTCCTTGGGCAAAATAGAGTGGGGAGGGGAAGGTACACATAAAGGCTCTGAGCATGCATCACTGCAGAAACCAAAGTGATTAGAAGATTCAGGAATGTTGATAGAGGAGTTTGCCAGTTGGTGTTGGAAAGAAAGAATGAACAAAAGAACAAAAAGAGAGAGAAAGGGAGAGAGGAAGAAAGAAAGAAGTGAGGGAAGAAGGAAGGAACAAAGGAAGGAAGAGAAGGGACAAAAATAGAAAATTGCAATCAGCAATTCACACATATTGCCTTTGAGGCTGCTGGCTACCCTGTGTTTCTCTTTGCTGTTTCTGCCCTGCAGGATGACAACCTTCCACTGTGCCCTGCAGTCTCAGAAATCTATAATGGAGGCTCAGAAACCAGATGGCATCTGGAAACACTATGAAGATCAAAAGGGAAGATAACATGAATTTCAAGCAATCATGTTTTTTTATTTATGTTTTTTAAAGATTTTATTTATTTCGACAGATGAATGGATAAAGAAGAAGTGGTATATATACACAACGGAATATTATGCAGCCATCAAAAGGAATGAAATCTTGCCATTGGCAATGATGTGGATGGAACTGGAGGGTATTATGCTGAGTGAAATAAGTCAATCAGAGAAAGACATGTATCATATGATCTCACTGATATGAGGAATTCTAATTTCAGGAAACAAACTGAGGGTTGCTGGAGTGGTGGGGGGTGGGAGGGATGGGGTAGCTGGGTGATAGACATTGGGGAGGTTATGTGCTATGGTGAGCACTGTGAATTGTGTAAGACTGATGAATCACAGACCTGTACCTCTGAAACAAATAATACATTATATGTTAAAAAAATAAATAAAAAGAAGATAGTAGGAAGGGAGAAATGAAGGGGGGAAATCGGAAGGGGAGACGAACCATGACAAACTATGGACTCTGAGAAACAAACTGAGGATTCTGGAGGAAGCGGGGGGATGGGTTAGCCTGGTGATGGATATTAAAGAGGGCACGTACTGCATGGAGCACTAGGTGTTATACACAAACAATGAATCATGGAACACTACATCAAAAACTAATGATGTGATGTATGGTGATTAACATAATAAAAAAATACAAAAAAAAAGTAATTCAATATTTAAGAGAGACAGAGAGAAAGAGCAAGCACAGCACGCATGAGCATGGGGAAGGGGCAGAGGGAGAGGGAGAAGCAGGTTCTCCATTGAGCAGGGAGCCCAACACAGTGCACGTGGGCTCAGTCCCAGGACCCTGGGATCATTACCTGAGCAAAAGGCAGACATTTAACAGATTGAGCCACCCAGGCACCCCTCATGTTATTTTTTAAAAGGCAGCTATTTTCTGTTCCTGCTCAGACTCTTTAAACTAAATGGCAATGGAGTACAGATTTGGTTCATGAAATATTTTAATATGGTATGAAAGATTTCACCAAACATGGTCACTTAGGTGTTTGGTGTTATAAAACTATGTAAAGTTCAGTTTCATTTTCCCCAAAGCAGCTTGTCCAAAAAACAATGTGTGTTTGTGCATGTGTGCGTGTGTGTGTGTGTACATTGAAATTAAAGCCCTGTTGCCTTCTTGGATTTTTTTTTTTTTTAATTTTAAGCCCAAGTCATTTAGCATATCCATATATTTAGTAGAAGTGTTGATGATAGATGTTCTGCTAATTCATCATCTAAAATGTTCTAAGGTTGTTTCTTTATGCAGTTAGTGCTTTCATTCAAACAAGGTTTTTTTGCTAAGTGCTTACTCTGAACTAGCAGCACCATCATTCTGGGGCTGCAAACAGAATGGCATAGTCATAGGCCCAATCCCTGTCCACACCTCACAGTCAGGTGAAAGAGACCCAAGATCATAATGTAATTTGGACTTCTGTGTGTCTAGAAATACAAATAAATGCAAACCTGGGTGAGTAGGAAAACCCCTCAGAAAATGAGGGACATTGAGGCTACAATTTGAAGGACAAAGAATAGTTTAAAAAAATTGTTTTTACTGAGGATTCATCTTTGACTATGACTATAGGAAATCTCATTTTTTTTTAGAGTCACTCTAACATGAATCTCTGCTTTACTCTTCACTCCATTGTGAATTCCTTTAATTTCCTTGCATTCCCATGCCACCACAGGCCCTGTTCTATGTTGGCATATTGCCATGCTTGTCTATCTTGGGCATTTAGGTTTTTCATTCTATTTTGACTACACTTTTCCTGAACGCAATATAGCTCCAATAAACAAATGCAACTCCTTCTTAAGTGTTTCTGACAGGTTGGCATGATTAAATCAACTTATGGAAATGCCTTAAGACAAGTTATACACTTTTCTTAAAAAAAAGTTTCAAGCTTCACAAGTTGAGCAAGAAAATATAAACAGGAAACCTAATATAAGACTGGATTTTATTTACTCTAAGGGAAAATGTAAACCTAGAAATGACAGTAATTCTTTTAAAATCTATGGAGTAACTATATTAAGTGTGTGATACATAAAGTTAATGGAGCCTTAATAAATTTTAATTGCATGAGTACTAAATTCTTACTGCATAATTTAAAACAAATACAGGTAAACAAACAAAAAGAATGTGAAAACTTAAAAATCACTATAATCTCAATACCCAGAGATAACCACCA
Organism: Mirounga leonina; assembly: GCF_011800145.1. NCBI lineage: Eukaryota > Metazoa > Chordata > Mammalia > Carnivora > Phocidae > Mirounga > Mirounga leonina. The sequence goes on along the minus strand of NW_023270233.1, from coordinate 276,836 downwards.
TTAATGTTTTGGAGTATGCTTTTCCAGACTTTTTTCTATATATTTGTTTATTTATGTAAAGGTATTTTTAATAAAAAAAGGGTTCATATTATGCAAATTATTTCATGACCTACTTTTCCATCTAATAATTAGTCATAAATATCTTCCACTATCAATAAATGTATTTCTATGCCATCATATTTAATATTTGCATTAGCTATTTAAACAACACAATACAGGATTTTGCAATTAGAAAGTATACTTCAACAAATGTTATTATGAAAACACCTTTGCATAAAATCTCATTACTTAATTGACATAATTTCTTAGTAGAATTGTTTAATCAAAAGATATATGCATTTATAAGAATTTTTAGAGCTACAGTGCCTAACTTTTCTTCAGAAAAGTTCTATCAGTGTAAATACCCATTAAAAGAATATAATAGTGCTGCTTTCTACTTTTGCCATCACTGATATGAGTTGTTTTTGTTTGTAGTTTGCCAACCTGATTGGCAACAATCTTATTGTTCTAATTTGTACTCCTTTGATCACTAGTAAATTTGAATGGGTTTTGTTTTTGTTTTTTTTTAGTTTATTGTATTTTTTCCTTTGTGGTTTATCTATTTATGTCCTTTGGAAATGTCTTATATAAAATTATATACTTTTAAAGGAGCTATGTGCTTTCTAAGTTTCAGCAATAAAATATCGTGCCAAAGGGGTAAGTAATACTGCTCATGTATATATTATTTTAGATAAAATATTAAGTGGGTCTTTTTGAATCATGCTTTTTCTCTTTGCTTCCTGAGCTGCCACTGGGATGTAAGAAGAGAAAAGGGAGATTTTCTCTTTATTTTTTTATATTCCTTGACATTCATGATCTTGAAAATTTTGTAACTTACAGGCCAGTTATTCCGTAAAATGTCTTCAATTTGGGGCACCTGGGTGGCTCAGTTGGTTGGGCTACTGCCTTCGGCTTAGGTCATGATCCTGGAGTCCCTGGATCGAGTCCCGCATCGGGCTCCCTACTCGGCGGGGAGTCTGCTTCTCCCTCTGACCCTCCCCCCTTTCATGTGGTCTCTCTCATTCTCTCTCTCTCAAATAAATAAATAAAATCTTTAAAAAAAATGTCTTCAATTAGGACTTATCTAACTTTTCCTCACAGTTAGACTCAGGTTATGAATTTTGGCAGCAATATCACAGAAGTGATGCTGTGTTTTCACATCATATCAGGTGGCACATGGTTTTGATTTGCCCCATTACTGATGACGTTAACTTATTAGGGCAGTTTTTGCCAGGTTTCTCCACTGGAAATTACTTCTCTGTAATTAATAAGTATTTGGCGATAAGGTACTTTGAGACTATGCAAATATTATGTCCTTCATCAAATTTTATTATTTTATTGAATTTCTGGTGACCATATGGATTCATGGATCCCTAATTTATTCAAGGGGTATTAGTCATTATTATTATTATTATTTATTTAATTCTCAAATTGTCCTAGTTTTAACCAATGAAAAGTCCTTAAACTTGGCTATTATGTCCCCAGCATACTTTAAGCATTTCCTTACTTTCTTTGACAACATGTTCCAGGCTCATCTTGTACTTTCTTGCCCCAGCCTGGAATTAGCCATTCCTCAAAGAGCCTGGTGGTGAATGGTCTTTAGAAGACAATATCTAGGGGCTAAATGTACTCATTGCTGTTGGGGTGCTTTTACTAGACTCTCAGTGGATAGACCCTAGGTGAATATATGTAGAACACAGAGCCACAAACATTTACGTGTAGATATCTATGTATATACGTTGAAAACCACATGTTCACACCGATACCTCAAATTCCAATCCAACACCACAGAATTTATTCTAGTTTTTTCAACAATAAGAAACTTGCTTCCATCATCTTTATATATTTACTGGTTTTATCAACCCCACTTATATAATTTACCTCACATGGTTGCTGCCATCCTTCCTCACATGGATGCCCTCATCACCCAACTTGGGTTATTACCCAACTCAGTCTCCAACACCTCACACAAGGATGTCTTTCCACATGGACACCCTCCTCAGCCTGCTCAGACCCTGACAGCCTGTTCCAGGATTCTCCACACCATGGAGATCCTTTTCAGCCTTTTCAAGTTTTAATACAGCATGCCAGTCATCATTCCTATAGATGCCCTCATTGCCCTAATTGGGCTTTGACCCCACATAAAGATTCCTTACTCACCCAATTAAGGTGCCAACACTCTGGACCAGGCCACCTTCCACAAAGAAGAACTCCTTACCCAGCGTGAATGCCAACATCCTGGCCAGACTGTCTCTCACACGGATATCTTACTCACCCCACTCACACTCACAGCCTGACATCCTCCATGAGACTAACAGCATCCTGGGCTGCCCTCCAACACAGTGTTTCTCTGCACATTTTTTAACAGGCTATGCTGGGCCACTACCTCCCAGCATAGACACTCTCCTTACATGGACCCCCCTCCAGGTGTGAACACTCATCTTTCTTGACCACTTCTAGTTACTTGTAGACTGAACTACTGAAAGGGAAAAGAAAGAGAAAGGAAAAGAGAAGAAAAAGAAGAGGAATAACTGTGTTTTAATAAAAACAAATTTATAGAATTCTTACTCTGATGTCTTATCAGTTATAAATGGAGCTTCCCTTACATAGTGGAAATGTTCTTAATGTCATTAATCAAGAAAAAGTCATGTTTAGGGGCACCTGGGTGGCTCAGAGGGTTAAGCTTCTGCCTTCGGCTCAGGTCATGATCCCAGAGTCCTGGGATCAAGTCCCACATTGGGTTCCTTGCTCAGCTGGGAGTCTGCTTCTCCCTCTGCCTGCCACTCCCCCTGCTTGTGTGCTCGCTCTCTCTCTCTCTGACAAATAAATAAATAAATAAAATCTTTAGGAAAAAAAATTAAAAAGTCCTGTTTATTTTTCCTTTTTAAAAAATGAGGTAGCTAAATACTGGGAAAGATCAAACCTTATATTCACTGGGAGAGGTAAAAAGACTGAAGGATTTGTCTATGCAAGGCAAGCAGATTACATCAGACAAAGATCTTTTGTGCCTGTAGCCAATTTAGGAAATCTTTCTAATTCTAAGAAGCGTCTACATTATGCAATTATTCATATTTCTTAGCCTTTCTCTGGATCACTGCTCCCTTTTGAGAATCTAATGAAAACTATAGCTCTTCTCAGAAAAGTGCACATACTGATTCAGACACGCACACACAATTTGCATTCAGATCCACAGTGTTCACATCCTTCTCTATTGAATATTTGACCTCTAGGTCAAGGACAGAAATAAGTCTTTCAATAACATCAGTGTTTGCCTATATAAACATGACACCAGCATCCAGACCAACCTAGGCTTAAGAACAAGCCCTACCACCTGACTGAAATATAACTGTAGCCTTAACTTCTCTGAGCCTATTCATAAAATAGCCATCAGAACTACCTCTAGGCTATGCATCTGAGTTCATGTAGAAAACAGTACCATATTCACAGTGTTTGCATGAGTTAATTTTTACTATGTGACTCTTTGGAACCATCTGAACATTTTATAGAATGCTCCAGTTTCTCACTAAATGCTTAGTACCATCCTGGAGAAGAGATTTTGAAAAATCCAAGTTCATTCAGTTCTTATCTTTTGGTTGTGCCGTAAGAAGATATTTTCTTAGCAACAATTCTTAAGCTGTAAAGGAAACAATAGTGCCTAATACATGTTAACTGTCCCATTAAAATCAGAGATTCCAACCTAAAATGCCTTCAGAGATCCTCTGGGTTAGTAAAGCAGCTCAGAGGGAAGAAACAAGAATTGGTGAAGACAGTAGAAATTCTCCTAAAAGTCACAGTCCTTTCTCAGCTCTGGGCCAGTGTTTCAGTAGAGGACTATGGGCCTAAGTTACTAAATTGTAGTAGTTTTTCAGAGAGATCAGAAATATGGGTGTTTTTTTTCTTTAAATTGATGAACATCTCTTTCTTTTTTTCTGAACCAGATCAGTACCCAGGTAAGGTCCATAATCTGTACTCCTAAACATGTCATCTCCTTAATGAGTCTTTGAAAGTACGGTTCTATGGTCTTAGATGGCACATGAACATTCAAAAACTATTGATGGAATAAACAGATGTCGTATGGTGCCATAATATTCTCAAAATATTTATGCACCATCATTAGTTCAAATGATTGTCCTATTGCTGGACAGTTCAAAGGTATTAAAAAATAACACTAGGATGACCATGCTTATATACAAGCTTTCTGAATTTCTGACATATAAGTTAAACTAGGTGCCCACAAGGAAATTATTAGGTAAAAGAGGATGAATGCCATAAGAATCCACACAAATACCACCAAATTGTTTTCTAGAAGAGTTGTACCAATTTAACTGCTACCAACAATGTACTGTTTGACTTCATCATTGCCAAGCAGTAGAAATCTAAATTTTTTCTTGTTAATAGTCAAACATATCATCTGATTATTGTTTGGCTCTGCATTTCTTTGATTACTAGCAAAGTTAAACTGCTTTTTTATGTTTATTGGTCATTTATATTTCTTTTGCCTGCTTCACTGCCTTTCTAAGTATAAATCTAATTCTAATTTAATTGTTTTTCTCTATACAGATATTTCCCACTTTCAACTTTGCAAAAATTTTTCTGCCCTAGAAAATATACGGTTATTTTCTCTTGTAATAAGCTACCTACAGTAAGTCCCCATTCAGAACAAGTGGCAGACAAGGGCATCACAGGGCAATTGCAAGGAAATGAAATCCTTTACAGGAGGAGCACATAATTCCAAGTGTAATGTCCTTTCCTTCCCCCTCCCCCAAACAAACAAATAAATGGAGCAGTAAGCTGAATATGTATAATTGAAGCAAGTTTAAAAACATAAAGTGCAAATTGAGCAAATAGCTTCAGGGGACATGTATTTATTCATGACCATTAGTGTTCCAAGCCATAAATCTACTTAATTAGATTTAATTACAATACTGCTCAAGACAACACAGAGATTATAAAATCTGAGCATGGCATTCTATATATTGCTTAGAGGGATTGTCTGTTCATGCAAATAACTGACATGTCTTCACTCAAAAGGACTAATTGAATGAATTGTTGAAGACTATATGGCTAATGAAGGGAGTCAGAAAATAAAAACAGTTCTGAATTCCTCCTATTTCAAAGATCTTAACCCCTTTTTTCTACTGGGATCTTTTACTAACCAGGCAAAACACAGTAGAATAATGCAGCATTGGGAAAGGGGGAACACTGAAGATCGTCATGCTTCTGAAACTTTCAGCAAAATTAACTACTGCCTTCCTAGTTGATATTCCTACATTTATTTGCCTGTGGTATTACAATGTACATCTATAGGTCATTTTTCCCTACAAATCTGTGAGCTCATTGAAGGTCAGGACTACATGTCCTATTCCTAATGTCTGTCATAGTCCCTGCTACATAAGAGACAGTCAGAGAAGGTGCAGAATATAGGAATAAATAAGGACTAGGAAAGGATTAAAATGCCAATAATAGGAGCTTTCATTTTGGTTATTGTTTCTAATTAAAAAAAAAAAAACCACCCAGGTCTTACCTTTAGTCATGTGTTCTAAAATCAAAACCTAGCCTTGACCATTTCGGGTTATGTTCCTCGCACTGATTATAGTTCTATAACATTCCTTTACTCTGTCACAGTCAATTGACCATGATACATGAAAGAGGACAGCTTTGGGGATCAAGAGGCTAACAATGAATATCAGATCCAGATACATAAAGTAGCCATAGTACACTCAAACCTCCAGCCATTACTTTATGTTATTATTGTGAGAAATAAGGGACCATGTCTGTTTGCTCATATGATGTGACATCTGAAACATACCAGCCAATCTGTCTCTCTGCAAACTGGATTCTCTATATGGTCATCCAGGTCAGGATATAGATTAATTCCCTCAAACTTTTTGACAACTCCAGTCTGCTGCTGCATACACATCTAGCTGTTATGCTCAAATATGCACCCTCCCCATCCAATATATATATATATATATACAATAGTTGCTCATCCTTGTGTTCATACATGGTGCAGAGAGTAACTGAGCACCTGCTACTCAGCACTGCGCTTATTACTGTCATTTCTAAGCTCTCCAAGTGACATTGCAGAACCGAGAGCCAAAAGTAATAAGCCAACATTTCCCAAGCTTTTGCACATCATAACACACATAGAAGGTACAGGAATGTCAAGAGGCAGATGAGGCTGCTGATGCTGGCCACCCTTGCCAAGCTGCTCCTAGGTCAAAGGAATGAGGTGTACCTGTGTAACTGCATAAGGGAAGTGCAACTTCACAGGACCCAACTTTAGATTGAGCCTAATGTCTATGTCAAGGTCCCATCTGTCTTAGCTTCCAGGTAAACCTAGTCAAATTCAGTGATACTTCAGTTAGGAAGAAAGCATGGTCTTATTTATGATTTTCCTCTCCCCCTCCTTCACCCTGAGGTTGATGCTCAGGGGGCTTAAATGCTGCTGGGACATCTGTGGATATGTAAGGAGAAATAAAAATTAAAAACAAGAAGCTTAATTCTCCCTGCTAAAAATAAAGACCCTTTTCTTAGAGTACTTTCTTTTGTAAACTTATAATTATAAATGCATGTAAATCTTTAAAAAAATAAATAAATAAAACAAAAAAAAAAACTTCATGCCAAGCATCTTGAGGACCTGGGAGCCATCCGTGTAAAATGTAAAATATCAAGAGGAATAGTGCCCGTATCTCCAGTCCCTGTGGGAGGGGAAGGGCCTAGCTTCCAAAGGCACCTAGCTTCAAGTTACAGAAGTATCTTCTGTCATAAAAATATGACAAGTGTAGGGGCGCCTGGATGGCTCAGTCGGTTAAGCAATGGACTCTTGGTTTCTACTCCAGTCACGATCTGAGGGTCGTGAGATCGAGCCTGGTGTCAGGCTCTGTGTTCAGCGCACAGTCTGCTTGAGATTCTTTCCCTATCCCTCTCCATCTCCCTCCTCTTTAGTCCCTCCCTCTGTCCACTCTGTCTCGATAAAATAAATAAATAAATAAAATCTTAAAAAAAATATGTAAAGAGTAAATCTTCCTTTGTATAAAGCTAAAAACTAACACAGATGACAATTCCAATTACCAGGTAAATTTAGGATGAACTGTGTGACTAGTAATCATTTATCTTGAGAACATGTATGTAATGGGTTGTACCTGCTTGTCTACCTAAAAGAGTAAGATTTCTATTTTTACAGTCTCTTAGCAGATTGCCTAAGAAGCTAGCACCTTCTAGTTTGATGCTTACTCAAAAATTGTTTTATTTCTCTACTGCTTTTGTGTAGAAGTTTTCTGGCCTGAGAGAAGATCCTTTTTTATTTTCTTAAATATTTTATTTATTTTGACAGAGAGAGAGAGACAGCAAGAGAGAGACAGCAAGAGAGGGAACACAAGCAGGGGGAGTGGGACAGGGAGAAGCAGGCTTCCCGCTGAGCAGGGAGCCTGATGTGGGGCAACTGGATGGATATTCCTGAAGACTTTGGCTCCCCAGCTCCTCTATACCTTCAGAGTCTACAGAGACTGCACACCCTCTCCACATTAAGAGCTCTAATTACTTTATATCTTAGATATTTAGTGATAAAATCAGACTTTTTAAATTGTTACAAAGATGAAGAATATAAAATAATATCTCAATGTGCTATTAATTTGCCTTTTCCTTTACCTTTATTTTATTTACCTTTATTTATCCTATCCCTTTACGTTTACCTTATTATCCATTAATTGCATCATTATAAGTTTTGCTTATTTTTTTCTTATTTCTCTTTCTCACATTGAAATGTAGGGTTCTTTCAATGCTCTGGATACTACTTATTTGTAGGTTAAACCTTGAAAATATCTCCTCCCTGAGTGTGGCTTATCTCTTTTTAATGGTTTCACTTCAGGCAAAAAAATGTTAACTGTAATTGAATTTATTAATCTTACCACTTTTCACTTGTAGGTTTTAAGTATTATTTAAGAAATCTCTCCCTAATTTAAGACCATAAAGATGTGTTTCTGTATTTTCTTCTAACAGTTTTAAATTTTGCTTTTTATGACTTTAATACACTTGAAACTTATTTTTCCATATGCTGTGCAGGAAGGAACCTCTTTAAACTCTATTTTTCCCAGATAGATAACCAATTGTCTCAGCATAACTTGTTGTATAGTCTATTCTCCCTATTCTTCAAACCCACGGTTGGATTATTATAGTTGTTGACTCATGTCAGCAAGGAGTTAAGAAGAAAAGAGAAGCCAATTATCTGGCCAATCATTCACTTTTTACCTAATTTCCCATAAGTTCTGGTATACCATGGTTTCTAATCAGATATTTATTTTATTGATTTGATGTTGACTTTATTTTTTTTATTTTCAAAAACTTCAATCATACAGAAAATGTGTGAAAGAGTGGAACAACGTGCACTCATACACCCTTCACTCAGATTTGCCGACTGTTAATACTTCCATGTTTTCATTTTATAGATAGATACAGAGAGATCTTATATACATTTGATGAGTTTTCCATCAGTACGAGCCAACATTTTTTTTATTCTTATGTTAATCCCCATACATTACATCATTAGTTTTAGATGAAGTGTTCCATGATTCACTGTTTGTGCACAACACCCAGTGCTCCATGCAGAATGTGCCCTCCTCAATACCCACCACCAGGCTAACCCATCCTCCCACCCCCCTCCCCTCTAGAACCCTGTTTGTTTTTCAGAGTCCATCGTCTCTCATGGTTCGTCTACCCCTCCGATTTCCCCCGCTTCATTCTTCCCCTCCCGCTACCTTCTTCTTCTTTTTTTCTTAACATATATTGCATTATTTGTTTCAGAGGTACAGATCTGTGATTCAACAGTCTTGCACAATTCACAGCACTCACCATAGCACATACCTCCCCAATGTCTATCACCCAGCCACCCCATCCCTCCCACCCCCCACCACTCCAGCAACCCTCAGTTTGTTTCCTGAGATTAAGAATTCCTCATATCAGTGAGGTCATATGATACATGTCTTTCTCTGACTGACTTACTTCACTCAGCACAACACCCTCCAGTTCCATCCACGTCATTGCAAATGGCAAGATTTTATTCCTTTTGATGGCTGTATAATATTCCATTGCATATATATACCACATCTTCTTTATCCATTCATCTGTCAATGGACATCTTGGCTCTTTCCACAGTTTGGCTACTGTGGACATTGCCATGCACACATTTTCTTATGGAATATCTAGGAAGAAAGGCAGAAGACTGAGAGATCTGGAACACTGTGATTTGATTTTTTTTTTTTCCTTGAAAACCTGAGCATTACTTGAAGGGGCTATTTAAACTATCCAATAAAAGGGTGGTGATATCATCAATATGGTGACATAGGTCATTCCAATTTCAGTACCCCTCATAAGAACACCAACTAGCAGCTATCTATAGATAATTACCACTATGAAAATACCAGAACCCAAGGTTGAGGCTGTTGCATTTCCATGGACAATAGAGACCAAGAAGGACCACACTAGAATAAGAGGGGTGGTTCACTTTGACCACACTGCCCCTCCTCCAGGTCAGCCCAGAACAAAAATAATCCAGAAGACAAAAATAAATGAAAAGATATCCCATGTTAGTGGTTGGAAGAATTAATTTTATTAAAATGTCTACACTACCCAAAGCAATCTGAAGATTCAATGCAATCCCTATAAAATTCCAATGGCATTTTTTCTACAGATATAGAAAAAAACAATCCTAAACTTCATATGAAATCACAAAAAACTCTAAATAGCCAAAGCAAATTTAAGGAAAATAAAGCTGGAGACATCAAATTTCCCGAAATGGATTAATGTAAAACCTGAAACTGTAAAACTCCTAGAAGAAAACATGGGGGAGGGCAGGGAGGGAAGCTCCCTGATATTGGTCTGGGTGACAATTTTTTGGATATGACACCTAAAGCACAAACAACAAAAGCAAAAATAAATAGGCAGGATGAGATTAACCTGAAAAGCTTCTACACAGCAAAAGAAATTATTTAAAAATGAAAAAGCAACCCATGGAATGGGAGAAAATATGTGCTAATCATATATCTGACATGGGATTAATAACCAAAACATATAAGGAACTCAGACACTTCAATAGCAAACATACACACACACATACACACACACATACAAATAAAAAACAAACTAATTCAAAATGGACAAAACACTTGAACAGACATTTTTCCAAAGAAGATATACAAATGACCAACATGTACGTGAAAAATGCTCAACATCACTAATCATATGGGAAATGAAAATCAAAACCACAGTGAGATATCACTTCGCACACAGTTATTAAAAAGACAAGATATAATAAGTGTTGGCAAAGATATGAAGAAAAGGGAACCCTTGTACACTACTGTTGAGAATGTAGATTGACACAGCCACTATGGAAAACAGTATGGGGCTTCCTAAAAAATTTAAAAATACAACTACCATATGACCCAGCATTCCCACTTCTAGGTATTTATCCAAAAGAAATTAAATCACTATATAGAAAAGACATCTTCACTCTCATGTTCACTGCAACATTATTTCCAATAGCTAAGACATGGAAACAACCTAATTGTCCACACAGGTGAATGGATAAAGAAAATGTGCTGTATATATATATGCAATGGAATATTATTCATCCATAAATAGAAGGAAATCCTGCCTTTTCAACAACATGGATGAACTTTGAAGGCATTATGTTAAGTGAACTAAGTCGGACAAATGAAGACAAATACTGGAAGATATCACTTATATGTGGGTTTGGAGGGAAATAGGTGGATGTGGTTAATGTGGTTAAAGGGTACAAAGTTATAAATAAGTTCTGAGGATCACACAGTTGTAAACAATACTGTATTATATACTTGAAAGTTGCTAAGAGTACATCTTAAAAGTTGTCACTACACACATGCAAAAGGCAACTATGTGAGCCAAGAGAGATTTTAACTAACCTGATTATGGTAATAATTTTGCAATATATATGTATGTCAAGTCACCACTGTGTACTGTTTATACTTACATAATGTTACATATTCATTATATATCAATAAAGCTGAAAAAAATAAATTAACCCATGAAACTAAATTTAAAACAAGTTGGACATTTAGTTCTTTTTCCCTAAAATTCAGAGGAAAGAACTTTGTGATGAGGGTCAGCACTTCCACAAGACAACATTTAAAATGAGACCTTTAGACATTGAGATATTTACGTTACAGCATGAATTAAACATTTTCAACATGCTACATTTCTTTTGTAGCCAATTTTCCATAAAGTGTTAGACATGTAAGTGGCGAGAGATGTTGGAAAGAAGTATACAAAGAAGGAGAAAGCAATAAAATATGTTTTCACTTGATTTTTTTCAGAACTGATATCACTAAATGTTTTGTAACATTTAGACATTTCTATAATTTCCTAACATTTGCTAAGTCTCTTTCCTCCGAGTGTTAGTAGATGCTAACAAAAACATAAATCAGAAAAAAAAAAAGTCAATCTGGAGGGTGCCTGGGTGGCTCAGTCGTTAAGCGTCTGCCTTCAGCTCAGGTCATGATCCCAGGGTCCTGGGATCGAGTCCCATATCGGGCTCCCTGCTCCGCGGGAGGCCTGCTTCTCCCTCTCCTACTCCCCCTGCTTGTGTTCCTGCTCTCACTATGTCTCTCTCTGTCAAATAAATAAATAAAATCTTTAAAAAAAAAAAAAAGTCAATCTGGAATAATACAATTATTTATTACTCTGAAGAGTTCTATTGATAGCTGTTGTTAGTCAGCTAAAGAGAAACAATACAAGAGCCTCATAAAATAAGGTATATTTTTAAGGCGAATAACTCATAGACTCTCTAAACTTCAAATTATTACCCCAGGAAAATGTTCAAATGTAGAAGCAAATGGTTCTCCTCTCTCCACAGATCTGGATTTAAAAAGACCTAATGGAAAGAGTAGGGAAGAGAATAGGATTAAAATATATCATAACAACTTCAGTGTTCTAGAAAAGAAACTCCTTATAGAAAAAAAAAAGGGAAAAGAATATATAAAAGAGAAGAATACAAATAAACTATTATTACCCCATACAAAACTCACTGGTTTATTAGTCTTTATCCTGCAAATGTTTACAGCTCATAAAAAAGTTCCAATTAGAGTCGTATTCAGATTATATATTGCCAAGGTTACTATACAGATATTTACTACCACTAAGAAATCTTCCCGTCATACAAAATGCTTAAGCAATAGTAAAATACTAAAGAAAGGAGAACAATCCCAGGATGTTAGTGGGTTTCAAAGATACAAATTCTAGAAAGGAAGTAAAATTCTGAAGATAAATAAATATAACTAAAGTACATTTCCTATGGAGTAGGCGTACTAATTTACTTTCAGAGGCCCAAACTAAACCATATGGGGAGAGATAAGAGTCAGGCACATAATACCGTATGCATGAATCTATTTCAGGCACTGTATGACAATTTACAAATTAATTAGATCTTACATTCAAGGAATCTATATCCTACCAGGGAACAGATGTGTAGAATAACCAGGACAGGAAGTTAACAGTGATGTTACAGGATTCAGAGAAGTGGTTTAGAAAGTGATCTAAGCTGGAGCATTACCAAAAGCATAATAGAGGAAAGCTGGAGCATTACCAAGAGCATAATTGAGGAAACGGGACCTAGCTAGTTAAGCTAGGAGCATTACCAAGAGCATAATAGAGGAAACGGGACCCAGCTAGTTATTAATTGCATCGAAAGATGTAAGGGGAAACACAGCAGATAGAAGAAACATGAGCCAAAACATAAAGGCAGGATAGTTACAAGTATACTCCCCTACTGGAAGGTAGGAATTACCTCATAATTTGGAGATGAGCTAACACTCACCTGAGACTACTTGCCAGTTGATAGGACTGAGAAGATGCATTTGGGAGGCAGTAGGTAGAGATGTGGTATGGTTTGGACTATAAATATGTCAGAAAGGGACTGACATATTTACAGTATCTTTTCAAAATAGCTACACAGTCAATGTGTTAAATTGAAATGATTGTGGTTGAATGACCTGTATTTATTTAGCACCTTTCATTTTAGGCTTTGTAGGTCACATGCAGTATGTTGCATACTCTTTTATTTTTACAACCCTCTAAATATGTAAAACTGATTTTTAGCTTGTGGGCCATACAAAATATGCTATATGCTGGATTTTGTTTGAGGCCATAGTTTGTTAACCCCTGCTAGACCAATCTCACTTACACAGATACACACACACACACACACACATATGTGCACAGGAATTAAAATAGTGACATACAGGGGTGCCTGGGTGGCTCAGTTGGTTAAGCAGCTGCCTTTGGCTCGGGTCATGATCCTGGAGTTCTGGGACCAAGCCCCATGTCTGCTTCTCCTTGTTCCTCTCCCTCTGCCTCTCCCCCTGACTCAAATTCTCTCTCTCTCTCTCTCAAATAAATAAATAAAAATCTTTAAAAAAAATACCGAGTACACTCTTAATCTATGATCCTTCCAATATCCTTGACCTAAACACCTCGAAGGATCTTGGCAAAAAGTACATTAACAGCTGTGCCCAGGCAGGGGACTAGAGACTTCATCTCCAGAAAATATAAGGTAGTCCTGCAAAAAAGATCTATAGTACTTCAGTTGGGTGTAGTCTAACAAATAGGCCAAAACTTTGACCATCAATCTATAGTCATCACAAGGTGCTTGGGCCCTCAGCTGAAGTTTCCAGTCAACCTGACAATCAGCATGATGCTGTGTTAAAGGGCAAAGACTCTGGAAACAGCACACAGACTCAAATCCTGGCTCTTTTACTAATGATCAATGTGATCTTGGGCAACTTACTTAACTTCTTCATGTCTCAATTCCTTCACCATTAAAGGGAGAGAACAATGTGTACCACATGAGGTATTAAGAGAAATAAATGAGCTAAATGTAAAGTGTTTAGAACAGTGCCTGGAATATAGTAAGTGTTATGTACATCTTTATTAATTAAATAGAAGGAAGAAGGAGAGAAGAGAGGGAGGGAAGAAAGGAGAGAAGAGGATGGAACGGAGGAAGAGAGATAGAGAGGGAGGGAAGGAAAGGAAAGGAAATAGATTACTCCAATGTTTATAGCAGCATTATCAACAATAGCCAAATTATGGAAAGAGCTCAAATGTTCACTGATGAATGGATAAAGAAGAGGTGGTATATATATGTGTGTGTGTGTGTGTATAGATATATACATATACACACAATGGAATATTACTCAGCCATCAAAAAAGAATGAAATCTTATCATTTGCAACAACGTGGATGGAGCTGGAGTGTATTAATGCTAAGCGAAATATGTCAGTCAGGGGAAGACAAACACCATATGATTTCACTCTTATGTAGAATTTAAGAAACAAAACAGATGAACATATGGGAAGGGAGAGAAGGAGGAAGGAAAACCATGAGAGATTCTTAACTACAAAGAACAAATTGAGGGTGATGGAGGGAGGTGGGGGGTATGGGTTAAATGGGTGATGGGTATTAAGGAGGGCATTTGTTGTGATGAGCACTGGGTGTTATATGTAAGTGATGAATCACTAAATTCTACTCCTGAAACCAATATTACACTATATGTTAACTAAGTAGAATTTAAATAAAAACTTGAAACATTAAAAAAAAGGAAAGGAGGGTGCCTGGGTGGCTCAGTTGGTTAAGCAACTGCCTTCGGCTCAGGTCATGATCCTGGAGTCCCGGGATCGAGTCCCACATCAGGCTCCCTGCTCAGCAGGGAGTCTGCTTCTCCCTCTGACCCTCCTCCCTCTCATGCTCTCTGTCTCTCATTCTCTCTCAAAAAAAAAAAAAAAAAAAAAAAAAAAAAAAAAAAAAAGGAAAGGAAAAAAATCAAAATAAAAAAAAAAAAAAAACAGGGGACGGAAAAAAAACTCCAACATAACTAGAATTATTATCCTCTGAGATCAAAGACATGAGGCTTAATCTATAAAACTAGAAAATGCTACTTTTAAAAGAATGAAAGAAGGTTAATTTCTTAGTTTTGATAATTTTACCATGGTTATATAAGATTTTAACTTTGGGGAAGATGGGAAAGATAGACAGGAACTCACTGTACTATCTCTGTAACTGTTCTAAAATTATTTAGTTTTTTTATTAAACAATTAACTTTTGGGGGGTGCCTGGGTGGCTCAGTCGTTAAGCATCTGCCTTCGGCTCAGGTTATGATCCCAGAGTCCTGGGATCGAGCCCCACATCGGGCTCCCTGCTTGGCGGGAAGCCTGCTTCTCCCTCTCCCACTCCCCCTGCTTGTGTTCCTCCTCTTGCCATCTCTCTCTCTCTGTCAAATAAATATATAAAATCTTTAAAAAAGAAAAAAAAATTTTAAAGATATGTAAGAATGTGAAAATTATGTATACATGTATATTTTTCAACTACTCTCTTCAAATATATGTGTGTATGTATACTCATATACATAACTTTTAAGTTTTTTTCTTTCATTCCTTTTAATATATATATACATATATTTGAAATATATATACATATATATTTGAAATATATATACATAAATACATACTTGAAATATATATATATATATGAAATCTTCAGTGGACAGTTTAGAAGACAAAATTGATGAAATTCCCAGAAAGCAGAATAGAAAGACAGAGATGACCTTTTCCTTCCCCTCCTGGCGTGGAGCTGGAGTAGGGACAGAGGGGTCACCAGCAGCCTGCCTGATGGTACAAAGGAGAAAGGGATATGGAAGCCTCTGGAGACATGTCAATGGCAAGTCCACTGGTAATCAAGGATGTGAAGTGCCTGAGAGCTATCCGGTGTTGGGAGGGATGAGATGGCTGCCTAGGTAACACTGGACAAATTAGTACATTGAACAAATTAACAAGTATTGAGAATAAAGAGATCTAGGTTTCTTTTACTATCGGATAATGTATTTACAAACATGGAAAGGGGAAGGCCAGCAAGAACTCTGAAGTTTTGTATCGCAATTGAAGGTTTTAGTGTGAATTCATAGTTTTTGAATATATATGTTCATATATAACTGTCAAATACCCACATCTTGGTTTCTAATTGTAATCCTCCACTAAAGAAACCAGGAATTGTTAGAGAAATGCCTGATTCCAAAGCAGGAGCAAAACATCACAAAATGAGCCCCAGGCATCTTATGCTGCCAGATCATTATTTTTTTACATAAAGAATGATGAGAACATATCAAAAGATATAGGAATGACCTGAAGGTGCTCCTGTGGCCTAATCTGGGGCAATCTGAACATCAAACTGACAGTAACTAACCACGTTGAATGAAATAGGAATCCATATTTCATACTAACATAAATAGGTAAATAAAAAAGTAAATGAGAGAGAAAGGAAAGCTCATTACAATAGAATGATGGAATGATAATTAAATGTTTTAAAAATAGCTGATAAGGGCGCCTGGGTGGCTCAGTTGGTTAAGCGACTGCCTTCGGCTCAGGTCATGATCCTGGAGTCCCTGGATTGAGTCCTGCATCGGGCTCCCTGCTCGGCAGGGAGTCTGCTTCTCCCTCTGATCCTCCCCCCCTCTCATGTGCTCTCTCTCATTCTCTCTCAAATAAAAGAAATAAAATCTTTAAAAAAAAAAAATAGCTGATAATAGGTGGTTGCCAGAAGCTGGGGTGGAGAGTGAAAGAAATGGGTAAGAGTGGACAAAAGGTACAAATTTCCAGTTATAAGTCCTGGAAATGTACAGCATGGTGACGGTAGTTAGCAATAGTGTATTGTATATTTGAAAGCTGCTAAAAGAGCAGATCTTAAAATTTGTATCTAAGTGATGGATGTTAACTAAACTTACTGTTGTATTCATTCTGCCATATATACATATATCAAGTCATTATATTGTATACTTTAATACAATGTTATATGTCAATTATATCTCAACAACACGAAAAATAATAATAAAAACAGTGAAAATAAAAACCACCATTGTATAATCATCATAGCAATAATTAATTCAGGTATAGGTATGAGAAGAGAGAAAGGAATCAGTTGCAACAAAGGTCTGGGCCACCTGCTTGTATAGCCTACTTATGCCCTCAAGCCTTCTTTTGCTCATTACTGTATGTATCAATTCCATATTACTATAAATTGATCCTGGGTCCACTAGACCTTTTCAAATAGCAAGTCTGACAAAATCCACTTCAGATGGATATTTCTGACTACACTTCCCTGGTGTCCCATAGTCAAACATTCCAACTCTACCAGTGCCTAGTACCACACTGGGAACCATTATTGAAAAGGGGAGTGATTTTCCAATGGCAAGACCTTGCTCTAGAACCTAAGGGGTTTACA
Source organism: Mirounga leonina (assembly GCF_011800145.1). Lineage (NCBI taxonomy): Eukaryota > Metazoa > Chordata > Mammalia > Carnivora > Phocidae > Mirounga > Mirounga leonina. Next base: position 259,499 of record NW_023270233.1, on the reverse strand, counting down.
CTGTGATTCTCCTATTGAAAGGAGCTTGTCATAAACCCCACACATCTTTTCTCACCACAGAGACCTCAAGGTCCTTCCACCACAAGACCATAGGTCCTTCTGGGTTTAAAGACCTTCTCACTATAGCATCTCCTTTTGGTAAGATTCTTATTTGCCTTTGTTCATATTTAATCTAAAACAATAAAATGTCATTTTGAGAATGAAGGAAATAATAGCTCTGCTAAGTACTCAGTTAATAACTGGGATCATGAAATGCAGATCTGGAGATCAACTATAAAACTTAAAAATAATTTTTCTTTTCTGTGGCATCCTTAGCAGAGCAAGGATGAAGGAAATAAGCTAAAGCAAGGCAGATTTCAGCTGCATCTAAGGAATTACTTTCCAACAATCACTCCTGTCCAAAGACAAAAAGGACATGCTCTGGAGGGTAAAGATCTCCCTGTGACTGGAAAATCACTTGGATGATTTAAATGTCAGATGGAATTATTATTAATGGTTTGTAACCAAGGATCCAAATAAGAATTACCGGGAGAGCTTTTCTTTCAAATCATATAACCCAGATCCTGGTGATTCTAATTCTGTAAATCTTGAGGCTCCCCAGTATTTCTAATCAGCATCCCAGGTAGAGCCCAATGGACTACATGACCTTGATGTTTCTTCTAACACGGAGGTCTTGTTTTAGTTTGGTTGCTGTTGTTTTAGTTGGAAATAAAAATCCAAATACCAACTAATTGTTTCCCCGGGATGAACAAGTAAACTAGATCTTGGAAAGGGAACGTAATTTTACGGGTAGAAAAATAATTTATCTCCAGTCATTATCCTCACTCCATCTTCCTTCCCCAAGAACTGATTATTCCCTATTTTGCATTGTGAACAGATATAGCTTAATAGATAGGAAAAGAGAATAAAAAAGCAAACAGCTATTCAGTAGACATTTCCGGAGCTATTGCAAACAAATATGGATAACTATGTCTTATTAAAATATATTATTACCATATGGAACTGGAATAATTGGTCTCAGTAGAATTTATTGTGTTTGTTGAATTCCCTCTGAAAATAGTTTCATTTCTTTATTTCCTGTAAAGGATAAATAACCTTTCTTTTCTTTTTAATTTTATTTTATTATGTTATGTTAATCACCATACATTACATCATTAGTTTTTGATGTAGTGTTCCATGATTCATTGTTTGCGTATAACACCCAGTGCTCCATTCAGTATGTGCCTTTTTTTTTTTTAAGATTCTGTATATTTATTGGGCACAAAACAGTATTTTTATAAATACAGAATGGTATAATACTTAACACAATATAGTATTATGGTATAGTACTAAACACAGTATTATGATATCATGTCCTCAACCATTATGGGCATTAACATTTATTTTTTTTCCTCCCATTTATTTTTTATTATGTTATGTTAATAACCATACATCATTAGTTTTGATGTAGTGTTCCATGATTATTTGCATATAACACCCAGTGTTCCATTCAGTACGTGCCCTCTTTAATACCCATCAGTACATGCCCTCTTTAATACCCATCACCAGGCTAATCCATCCCCCCACCCCCGTCCCTCTAGAACCCTCACTTTGTCTGTCAGAGTCCACAGTCTCTCATGGTTCATCTCCCCCTCCGATTTCCCCCCTTCATTTTTCCCTTCCTACTATTTTCTTTTTTTAATTTTTTATTGTTATGTTAATCACCATACATTACATCATGTGTTTTTGATGTAGTGTTCCATGATTCATTCTGCATAACACACAATGCTCCATGCAGAACGTGCCCTCTCTAATACCCATCACCAGGCTAACCCATCCTCCCACCCCCCTCCCCTCTAGAACCCTCAGTTTGTTTTTCAGAGTCCATAGTCTCTCATGGTTCATCTCCCCATCCAATTTCACCCACTTCATTCTTCCCCTCCTGCTATCTTCTTCTATTTTTTTTTAACATATAATGTATTATTTGTTTCAGAGGTACAGATCTGTGATTCAGTGGTCTTGCACAATTCACAGTGCTCACCATAGCACATACCCTCCCCAATGTCTATTACCCAGCCACCTCATCCCTCCCACCCCCCACCACTCCAGCAACCCTCAGTTTGTTTCCTGAGATTAAGAATTCCTCATATCAGTGATATTATATGGAACATGTCTTTCTCTGATTGGTCTATTTCACTTACCATACTACTCTCTAGTTCCATCCACGTTGTTGCAAATGGCAAGATTTCGTTTCTTTGATGGCGGCATAATATTACATTATATATATACCACATCTTCCTTATCCATTCATCTGTTGATGGACATCTTGGCTCTTTTCATAGTCTAGCTATTGTGGACATTACTCCTATAAACATTGGGGTGCATGTACCCTTCGGATCCCTACATTTGTATCTTTGGGGTAAATACCCAGTAGTGCAATTGCTGGGTCATACAGTAGCTCTATTTTCAACTTTTTGAGGAACCTTCATACTGTTTTCCAGAGTGGCTGCACCAGCTTGCATTCCCACCAATAGTGTAGGAGGGTTCCCCTTTCTATGCATCCCCACCAACATCTGTCATTTCCTGATTTGTTAATTTTAGCCATTCTGACTGGTGTGAGGTGGTATCTCATTGAGGTTTTGATTTGGATTTCCCTGATGCCAAGTGATGTGGAGCACTTTTTCATGTGTCTGTTGGCCATTTGGATGTCTTCTTGGGAAAAATGTCTGTTCATGTCTTCTGCCCATTTCTTGATTGGATTCTTTGTTCTTTGGGTGTTGAGTTTGGTAAGTTCTTTATAGATTTTGGATACTAGCCCTTTATCTGATATGTCACTTGCAAATATCTTCTCCCATTCTGTTGGTTGTCTTTTGGTTTTGTTGACTGTTTCGTTGCTGTGCAAAAGCTTTTAATCTTGATGAAGTCCCAATAGTTCATTTTTGCCCTTGCTTCCCTTGCCTTTGGCAATGTTTCTAGGAAGAAGTTGCTGCGGCTGAGGTTGAAGAGGTTGCTGCCTGTGTTCTCCTCTAGGATTTTGATGGACTCCTATCTCATATTTAGGCCTTTCATCCATTTTGAGTCTATTTTTGTGTGTGGTATAAGAAAATGGTCCAGTTTCATTCTTTTGCATGTGGCTGTCCAATTTTCCCAACACCATTTGTTGAAGAGACTGTCTTTTTTCCACTGGACATTCCTTCCTGCTTTGTTGAAGATGAGTTGACCATAGAGTTGAGGGTCCATTTCTGGGCTATTCTGTTCCATTGATCTATGTGTCTGTTTTTGTGCCAATACCATACTGTCTTGATGATTACAGCTTTGTAATAGGGCTTGAAGTCTGGAATTGTGATGCCACAATTGTGGCTATTTGGGGTCTTTACTAGTTCCATACAAATTTTAGGATTATTTTTTCCATTTCTTTGAAAAAAGTTGATGGTATTTTGATAGGGATTGCACTAAATGTGTAGATTGTTCTAGGTGGCACTGACATCTTCACAATATTTGTTCTTCCAATCCATGAGCATGGAACATTTTTACATTTCTTTGTGTCTTCTTCTGTTTCTTTCATGAGTATTTTATAGTTTTCTGAGTACAGATTCTTTGCCTCTTTGGTGAGATTTATCACCAGGTATCTTATGGTTTTGGGTGCAATTGTAAATGGGATCAACTCCTTAATTTCTCTTTCTTCTGTCTTATTGTTGGTGTATAGAAATGCAACTGATTTCTGTGCATTGATTTTATATCCTGCCACTTTACCGCATTCCTGTATGAGTTCTAGCAATTTTGGGGTAGAGTCTTTTGGGTTTTCCAAATAAAGTATCATATCATCTGCAAACAGTGAGAGTTTGACTTCTTCTTTGCTGATTTGGATGCTTATTTTTGTTGTCTGATGGCTGTGGCTAGGACTTCTAGTACTATGCTGAATAGCAGTGGTAATGGACATTCCTGCTGTGTTTCTGACCTTAGGGGGAAAGCTCTTAGTTTTTCCCCATTGAGAATGACATTCACTGTGGGTTTTTCATAGATGGCTTTTAGGATATTGAGGTATGCACCCTCTATCCCTACACTCTGAAGAATTTTAATCAAGAAAGGATGCTGTACTTTGTCAACTGCTTTTTCTGCATCTATTGAGAGGATCATATGGTTCTTGTTATTTCTTTTATTAATGTATTACATTAATAATAATCACATTGATTGATGTTGTGGATGTTGAACCAACCTTGCAGCCTAGTTCGTCGTGGTGAATAATCCTTTTAATGTACTCTTGGGGATCCTATTGGCTAGTATTTTGGTGAGAATTTTTGCATCCATGTTCATCAGGAATATTGGACTGTAGTTCTCTTTTATGATGGGGTCTTTGGTTTTCAGATCCAGGTAATGCTGGCCTCATAAAATGAGTTTGGAAGTTTTCCTTTTATCTCTATTTTTAGGGACAGTTTCAGAAGAATAGGTATTAATTCTTCTTTAAATGTTTGGTAGAATTCCCCTAGGAAGCCATCTGGCCCTGGTCTCTTGTTTACTGGGAGATGTTTGATTACTGCTTCAATTTCCTTAATGTTTATGGTTCTGTTCAGGTTTTCTATTTCTTCCTGATTCAGTTTTGGTAGTTTATACATCTCTAGGAATGCATCCATTTCTTCCAGGTTATCTAATTTGCAGGCATATAGTTGCTCATAATATGTTCTTATAATTGTTTGTATTTCTTTGGGGTTGGCTGTGATCTCTCCTCTTTCATTCATGATTTTGTTGATTTGGGTCATTTCTCTTTTCTTTTTGATAAGTCTGGCCAGGGCTTTATCAATCTTGTTAATTCTGTCAAAGAACCAGCTCCTAGTTTCATTGATCTGTTCTATTGTTTTTTGGCTTCTATTTCATTGATTTCTACTCTGATCTTCACTATTTCTCTTCTCCTGCTGGGTTTAGGCTTTATTTGCTGTTCTTTCTCCAGCTCCTTTAGGTGTAGGGTTAGGTTGTGTACTTGAGACCTTTCTTGTTTCTTGAGAAAGGCTTGTATTGCTATCTACTTTCCTCTTAGGACCGCCTTTGCTGCATCCCTAAGATTTTGAACAGTTGTGTTTTCATTTTCATTTGTTTCCATGAATTTTTTTAATTCTTCTTTATTTCCTGGTTGACCCATTCATTCTTTAGTAGGATGCTCTTTACCCTCCATGTATTTGAGTTCTTTCCGACTTTACTCTTGTGATTGAGTTCCAGTTTCAAAGCACTGTGGTATGAAAATACGCAGAGAATGATCCCAGTCTTTTGGAACTGGGTGAGACCTGATTTGTGACCTAGATGTGATCTATTCTGGAGAATGTTCCATGGGCACTAGAGAAGAATGTGTATTCCGTTGCTTTGGGATGGAATGTTCTGAATATGTCTGTGAAGTCCATTTGGTCCAGTGTGTCATTTAAAGTCTTTATTTCCTTGTTGATCTTTTGCTTAGATGATCTGTCCATTTCAGTGAGGGGGGTGTTAAAGTCCCCCACTATTATTGTATTGTCGAAGTGTTTCTTTGCTTCTGTTATTAATTGGCTTATAATATTGGCTGTTCCCATATTAGGGGCATAGATATTTACAATTGTTAGATCTTCTTGTTGGATAGACACTTTAAGTTATGATATAGTGCCCTTCCTCATCTCTTATGATAGTCTTTGATTTAAAATCTAATTTGTCTGATAGAAGGATTGTCACCCCAGCTTTCTTTTGGTGCCCAGTAGCATGGTAAATGGTTTTCCACCCCGTCACTTTCAATCTGGGGGTGTCTTTGCCTCTAAAGTGAGTCTCTTGCAGGCAGCATATCGATGGGTCTTGGTTTTCTATCCAGTCTGATAGCCTGTGTCTTTCGATTGGGGCATTTAACCCATTTACATTCAGGTTAACTATTGAAAAGATATGAATTTGGTGCTATTGTATTGCCTGTAAGGTGACTGTTACTGTATATTGTCTCTGTTCCTTTCTGGTCTATGTTACTTTTAGACTCTCCCTTTGCTTAGAGGGCCCCTTTCAATATTTCTTGCAGGGCTGGTTTCGTGTTTGAAAATTCCTTTAGTTTTTGTTTGTCCTGGAAGCTTTTTAACTCTCCTTCTATTTTCAATAACAGCCTAGTTGGATATAGTATTCTTGGCTGCATATTTTTCTCATTTAGTGCTCTGAATAGATCCTTCCAGTCCTTTCTGGCCTGACAGGTCTCTGTGGATAGGTCTGCTGCCAATCTAATGTTTCTACCATTGTAGGTTACAGACCTCTTGTCCCGAGCTGCTCTCAGGATTTTCTCTTTGTCTCTGAGACTTGTAAGTTTTACTAGTAGATGTTGGGGTGTGGACCTCTTTTTATTGATTTTGAGGGGGGTTCTCTGTGCTTCCTGGATTTTGATGCCTGTTTCCTTCCCCAAATTAGGGAAGTTCTCTGCTATAATTTGCTCCAAGATACCTTCTGCCCCTCTCTCTCTTTCTTCTTCTTCTGGGATCCCAATTATTCTAATATTGTTTCATCTTATGGTATCACTTATGTCTTGAATTCCGTCCTCATGATCCAGTAGTTGTTTCTCTCTCTTTTTCTCAGCTTCTTTATTCTCCATCATTTGGTCTTCTATATTACTGATTCTCTCTTCTGCCTCATTTATCCTAGCAGAGTCTCCATATTTTATTGCACCTCATTAATAGCCTTTTTGATTTTGACTTGGTTAGATTTTAGTCCTTTTATTTCTCCAGAAAGGGTTTCTCTAGTTATCATCCATGTTTTTTTTCAAGCCCAGCTAGTATCTTTATAATCGTCATTCTGAACTCTAGTGCTGATATCCTACTAAGGTCCGTATTGATTAGGTTCCTGGCAGTCAGTACTGCGTCTTGTTCTTTTTTTTTTTTTTTTAAGATTTTATTTATTTATTTGACAGAGAGATAGCGAGAACAGGAACACAAGCAGGGGGAGTGGGAGAGGGAGAAGCAGGCTTCCTGCCGAACAGGGAGCCCAATGTGGGACTCCATCCCAGGACCCCGGGATCATGACCTGAGCCGAAGGCAGACGCTTAACGACTGAGCCACCCAGGTGCCCTCTTGTTCTTTTTTTTGAGGTGAGTTTTTCCATGTTGTCATTTTGTCCAGAGAAGAATAGATGAATGAGAGAACAAAATGCTAACAGGGTAACAACCACCCCAGAAAAATATACACTAAACAAATCAGAAGAGACCTGTAACTGGGGAAAAAGAAAGGGAAAGAAAGAAAAAAGAAAAAGGAAAAAAAATAATATGGTCAAATATGATCAGGCTGGTGAATAGATCAGTGCCACACACTAGATTTGGGGCATATTTTGGTCTTTTAGAAGAAACTGCCTTCCAATATTTTAAAGAATGAAAAACTTATATGTGTACAAAAATAAGGGTAAATACGATGAAGGGATAGAATATGACTGGAAAGATGAAAATTATAAAAGATTTTATAAAAGCAATTGATAAGAAGTTGGTTGAAAAAAGAAAGAAAAGAAATTTAAAAAATAAAAGGGAGAGAATGTGATCAGGCAGGAGACTAGAACAAAGCCATAAACTAGAGATTTAGGGTATATTTTGGTCTGTTAGAAGAAACTGTATCCCAAAATTTTGAAAGAGAGAACAACATATATATGTACCAAAAATAAGGTTAACTACTATGAAGGGATAGAATATGACTCTAAAAATGAAAAATAAAAAAAGATTTTTAATAAAGGGATTGATAAGATGTTGGCTGAAAAAGGGAAAAAGAAAAATTCCACAATAAAGAAAAAGAAAAAAAGGAAAATTTAAAAAATTAACTTTGAAAGACTAAAGAAGCATGGGGAAAAAAGCCATGAATTCTATGTGCAGTATTCCCCTAGTGCTGGAGTTCTGCCATTCTCATTGATCGGTAAACTTGGTCTTGGCTGGGTGTTCTTGCTGATTTTCTGGGGGAGGGGCCTGTTGAAGTGGTTCTCAAATGTCTTTGCCGGAACTGGAATTGCCCCGCCCTTGCTGGGGGCTGGGCTAAGTAATCTGCTCAGGTTTGCTCTCGGCAGCTTTTGTTCCCTGCAAGCTTTCCCTACAGCTTTGGAGGACGGGAGTGAAAATGGCGGCCTCCCAATCTCTGCCCTCGAGGAGCCAAGAACTTGGGGCCCCACTCCTCAGTGAGCCCCCAGAGAAAAGCAGTCAATCGCTCCCGTCTCCCCAGTCTCCAGCCACACTCTGTGCTCACCCGGCCTGTGACCAAGCGTTTCTGTCTCTGGCTCACGATCCCATGTGGAGTCTCCAAACCCAGCAGATGCCTGTGGTGCACTCCCACGCCACTTCTCCCAGGGGAGGAAGGGGTGTCTCCCCGGATCTGCCGCTTGTTGGGTCCCTGCTGAAAGAGCAGTGGCCCGACTCTGCCGCAGATCATGGTTTATGGCAACCCCAAGCTGAGAGCCTGCACCTCAGCTCCATCTCTGCAGCTGGCTTCCCCTCTCTGATACCTGGGAGCTTTGCCGCACTCAGGCCCCCCAGTCTTTCTGTGACCCCGAGGGTCCTAAGACCACACTGTCCTGCGAGGGTTCCACCCTCCGCTTAGCCACTGGAGCAACGTGCGTAGTGGAGCAGACTTATAAAAGTTCTGATTTTGTGTTCCACTGCTCTATCACTTGCCGGTAGCCAGCTGAGGAAGCTCCCTACTCCCGCAGTCTATCTTCCCGAATATCACCTCAGATTCACTTCTCCACATGTCCTACCTTCCAGAAAGTGGTCGCTTTTCTGTTCAGAGAGTTGCTGCTATTCTTTTCTTCGATCTCCTGTTGAGTTTGTAGGTGTTCAGAATGGTTTGATCCCTATCTAGCTGAATTCCTGGGACCAGACGAAATTTAGGTCTCCTACTCCTCTGCCATCTTGCTCCTCTCCCCCTGCTCAAGTCCCAGGCTAAATAATCTTACAAACATACTGTACATCATGTAGTTTTAAAAATGCCCTAGAGGGACACATAAGGAAGTTCAGATAGGGTTACAATCTTTACAAAAGAAGAGAAAGTAGTTTAGTGTAGCACATTTTTTTTGTTGTTGTTTTACCAACCTATAAACACTTCAGAATTACAGCCTCGTTACGTAAGTTTTTGATGTGAATAAAATAATTATTTGGATACTTTTCAAAAGATCACGATATAAAGTAGATTTTAATTATACTGAATAATAAAGCTGTAAGTAGATTGCAGTATCTGAGAACCTCCTAACAATCTTGGTAATGATTGAAGTTCAAAAATCAATGAAATAGACCTTAAATGAGCATCCATTCAGTCAAAAAGTAAACAGCCAGGCTTTGGAATCAGAGACACCTGAATTATACATCTAAGTTCATACATTTTCTGTGTGAACTTGGACAACCTACCTCAACTCCCTGTCAGTCAGCCATTCAACAAATACTTAGAGTGCTAAGCACTGAAATTTAATTTTTAACAAGACAGACACTGCCCTGTCCTTAAAACCTACTGGGGTAGGAGCTGTGTGACAGGGAAGGGAGTAGATGGACTCAGGGACAAAATAAGGAGGAAACATGTGTCATGGGATGTTTGATCTTATACTGAAAACAAACAGAAAGAACTGAAGGATTTTAATAAGGGAGAAAAATAAATGATATGATTCTAATTTCAGAAAAATCATTATTATCACAGAACATATCTTTACCCAAGAATCTATGTCTCATGAAAATATTAAGCTCATAGGAATCAAGATTATTGAAATGTTTATCATATTAGAATTCATAGAGGCTAAAATTAGAATGGCAATAATAAATATCATCAAGGATATGAAACAACTGGAATTCTCATACATTCCCATTGTGATTGTAAAAATTCTAAAATCACTTCGGAAAACAGAGTTTCTTATATAATTATATTACATGTGATATAGGGATTCCACTCCTTAGTTTTTACCCAACAGAAATTCTATATACGCAAATGAACAGGGGAAAAGATGAGTTGTGATATATTCATACAATGAAATTCAACTTAACAATAAAAAACGACTGAACTACTGATACACACAACATTACAAATCTCAAAAACACTGTATTGAACCAAAAAAAAAAAAAGAAAGAAAGAAAAAGCAAGATACAAAACATTGCATGATTCTACTTACACGAAGTTCAAGAACTACTAAAACTGTACACAATTATAGATATCTAAACTGATTGCCAGTGGGTGGTGGGGACAAATAAACTTTTGGAATGAGGTACATGTTATATATCTTGGTTACAGCTAAATGAGTGGATACATTCATTCAAACCCATCATTTCAAAATCTGTAAATTTCATGCATGTAAATTTTACCTTAAAAAGAGTATAGAATCTGTATCCCTTCATTTAAAGCAGAACAAATAAATTGAGAAAAGACCATTGAATCAAATTTTTACAATTCACAAAGGAAAAAAATGAAAATAAAATTCATGTTAAGACAACATTTCATTACAGGGACGCCTTACTTTAGGCTCCTCATCCTGGGTACCAGAAACTTAATCATAATGATCAGATATAATTATAATAATCAAATACTGAACACTCCTTCTATATTGTGTCATAAGATGCAGAACACATCCTTTTTGCAGAGAACTACAAATATTAAACAGTAAATTCAGAGACAAACCTCCCATTTTAACTTGCAAAGGAAACTGAGGGACAAGTTCTGACCCTGTCTGAATCCTGTGTGTGTGCATATTGCTTGCTCTATTCTGATCTAGACTTAACTTCTGTTTTATGCTCCACAGTCCTGACTACTGAATGCCTTTAGCTACTTTTCTTTTATCATCTCTGGAAATGACTGCATGAGCCTACAGCTCTTAGAAATAACTCAGAGCAACAAACTTTTATAACAGTGGTTATATGAGTGGTTATATGAACCAGTTATCTTTCCACTCTGTACATGGATGGTGGGAAACAATTAGACAAAAAGGAGTGAAAAGTCCTTGGTGGGAAAGGGTGCTTCCTGCTTGGCAGACAAAGCTACCATTTCATTATAAGATGTCCCTTCTACTGTCAGCAAATATCCAGGAGTCACAGTGGCCAGGACCACCTCTGATATTTGCAGTCCAGGGCAAGAGTACAAATGGAGCCCATGTACTAAATGCCTACATATTTAAATGTAATAAATCAAGGTTTAAAACTGTTGAATAAAATGTCTTTTATCTTTCTACTTGGATGAATACACATTCATAATGATAGAACTGAAATATATAAATTTATATACATATAAAAATTATATTTAATACCTATTAATTATAATATGTAAGCATATATTATATAGAAATAGATGTGTCAATTATATACATAATTTTTATATATTTATTATTAATTATAATATATAACAAGTTTATACATTAAATAATGCATGTTAATGAAAAACAATCAAAGACAACTGAATTTAATTATTATTGTGCATGTCTGAGTGTTATATTGATGGGCTGATAATGTTATTATATATTCATAAAATTTATACTTTCTTTCATATTAAAAAAATCACCAATCATGTGTAAAAATTGAAACTTTCACATAATTTGGGTATTATTAGATAATAAGTATCTAAAGAATTATAAAATGTAAGTTTATCCAAAGCGTACAAAATTTGAATGTATTTTATAAAAACTATAAATAGAATAAAATTATTTTATGCTTCTGAAAATGTTTTTCCTAAAAGATTCAAGGTTATACATTAACATTAAAAGGCAAAATACAAGTTATGATTAATGCATATTAAAATTTTAACTCAAAATCATTTAAATAAAACCCAAAATTTTGCATTTTGCTTTTTGAAAATGTAATTAAATCATAATAAGCACTATTATAAGAACAAAACTATTCTCAAATCTGGCATTTTGTTGAATCACAGACCTGTACCTCTGAAATAAATAATACATTATATGTAAAAAAAAAAAAAAAAAAAAAAGCAGGAAGGGAAAAATGAAGGGGGGAATCGGAGGGGGAGACGAACCATGAGAGACTATGGACTCTGAAAAACAAACTGAGGGTTCTAGAGGGGAGGGGTGTGGGGGGATGGGTTAGCCTGGTGATGGGTGTTAAGGAGGGCACGTATTGCATGGAACAAACAATGAATTATGGAACACTACATCAAAAACTAATGATGTAATGTATGGTGATTAACATAATAATAAAATTTTTTTAAAAAAAATAACAGGACTTGCATAATCTTGCAAAACGTTGCCATCAGCCAAAATGAGCAACTGTTGCAAACACAACTGCAACATAAAAAATAGCAAGAGATTCAGCACTATGAGAATGTAATTAAATCTTTACAAGAATGTATTACAGTCTTGCCTTCTGAGAGAAACTGACAAATTAACTTTTCTTTTATCTTGTACTTCTACTGTTCGAATCCTTGTGTTCCAAAATACTGTCCCTCACTGACTTCAGCATAAGCACAACCCAGAAACCATCACAGAATTTCAATACAGGAGTGCTGTGTTTTGCAAACACAAGTCGAGGAATGTAGTGCATTTCCTTGGTGCATCTCATAGGAATCGGAAGAGTAAATGTTTAAGGTTACATGTTGACTGATCCTGAGTGTCAAAGGCACTCCTTTGTCTTTAAATAAATTCATTTTGTTTGTATTTGTGATAGTAGGACCCTCTAAGATTCAGATTACAGAGCAGAGGCCCCTTTAACTCAGCATAAGGAATGTACAGATAGTAAGCCCTGGACATAATGCCTCCAATCCCTCATAGAGGTTAAGGGGCATTTACATTTTCAGAGGCAAAGCTGGCCTTCACATGACATTTCCCAGTCCAGAGGTCTATGAGAATACCAGCTCCCAGATGATTTGGAAGGTGTTCTTTAAAACACAAAAGTTCTGCAGTTAAACAGAGGAACTGCAGTATAATAACTTTCTTCTTGGGAATACACAGTGCACATTATATCATGATCTCAGAGAAGCCCTAAAGGAAAGAAACCTGTTTAACTTTGTTTCCCTAAAGATGTGACCACTGAAACCATTCTTCAACAGAACAGGTACTAACTTTGGTGTTCCTCAAACTCAGTATAGAAAATACTGCTTTAACATTTAAATGTTTAGTACTCTTTTTTCCAATATGTCTTTTGAATTAGCTTTTCTGCTAATGAATTCATTAACACAGAAAGGAATTTACATTTCAATTTATTGCCTAAGTCAGCAATTGCCATGACAGAGCAAACCGACAATTTTAGATATCCAATAAGTAAAACAGCAACCATTAAACAAGGAAATCAATTTTAAGTTCAGACAAGACCAGCTGAAACTTCCCTTCACTGCTGATTTTGGGGGCATTGCGGTCTGGCTGAGAACATGTCACCTGAGAGAGGTCAGAAGGGGTAACAGCATTCAAGTTTTCACCTGCTTGCCCACAATGTCAACTACTTAATAGTGTGAACACTGTTCAATCAAAAGAGAGAGACACTTGTCAGTTTTTCTTCTTCCATGACTGGTATTATTTGAAATCAATTTGTTTGTCAGATCTTTCATTAAGACTTAGATTGCAGGGATCAAAACACCAATCCATCTCTAATGGATCAATCTGTTCCCAGCCATCTAAACAACCACTGACTAAAAAAAAAAAAAAAAATCAAATTAAAGGAAAACTTCAGTAATTTGTAATTTACTGTACTATCAGCAATTCCAAGGGACTTTCAGAAATAAAATTTACTACCTAATAATTACAGAAATGGAGGGCCTTGACTCAGACACTGAAGTAGAACAAAGCAGATGAGTAGCATCTTCCAACAAGCAAGAACTGCGAGGTGGAGAATGGAAGTGTCACAGAACTGGCAAATATTAGGCCATTTACTGCCTAATTTCCCTCTTGCTTACCCAACTATAGACCCAGAGATTCCATTTCACTTATTTTAGGCAAGATTCCAAACTAAAAAAAAATTTAAAATTAAAATAAAAAGAGTGGGAGCAGGAACATGAGCAGAGTGAATACAGCTTCTGTTAACCACGATACATGTGCAAATTTGTCAACCACCTCTCAAGTTTGACTCAAGCTTGCAACACATTTTGATTGGCTTCAGGTAAGTCCAAGACGGAAAGAAAGAAACCAGTGTATTCCCTCATCAAGTATTGGCCATGTCTCTTCCTTGTATTTTAAGTATTCAATTTTAGTGTTAGAAGATTAAATATCTACTTGGGGTGAGAAGTAGTGAGGAACAGGGACAAGGAAAGATGTCTGAAAAGAATGACATATGAAACAACGGGAAATTTCCTTTTATTCTGACTTTGCATTTAAGCAGCCTTAAATAAATACGTAACTGGTGGATTTAAGTATTAAATATTTATTTTTGAAAGTATCACAAATAAGTGGTATTTCAATATAATAGGAAAGGGTAAGATAGCACAGGCTGATAAGAAAGCAACAGAAAACCAGGGGAGTGGGAAACCAACCCCCGCCCCATTTGACCTGGTCCCTACTTGAACTAAGTTGTTGGGCCTCTATGCTGGTGGCTGGGAACGCTGAGAATAGAATATAGGAATAGGCTGGGCTTGGCTAGGCTAAGCTGGTTCAATGAAAGAACAAAGCCAGGATTAAAAAATAAAAGACCGAAGATTAAATAAAGTCAGATCCACAGAGGAAGCCAAGAGTCAATGTCTATGATTAGAGCTAGTCAGGGCAGTAGCCACCATGACTTGCAGGGGCTCCAGAAGTTTCGGACTGTTCTGCACTGGCCTCACCCTTCTTGGATTTTGTGGAACCACACCCCCTACATAACGGAATGACTTTCTGCTCAGATGTAACTTTCAAGTGCTATTGTGGGCCATGGAGAAGAAAAGTGCCTTCCCCACCCTCCACTCCCTCCTATTAGCCCTGTCTTCAACCTCCTTCTAACTACAGAGGCCTAAGAACCCCTTCATTTCTGTTTTTTACATAGAAACCTTTCTGCAGACAATGAACCCTAGAAAACTGGAAGGGAAATGGACTGCACTTTGTCCCTAGGAAACGTTCCCAAGATTTGGATGAAAAGAGTCTAGAGCAAATAAAGGATGTAACTGATAGGATGGCAGGGGGTGGGGGGTGGGAGAGAAGAAGCTAAGAAGTGGAGAGAAAAATGACTTCCTCTTTGATCCATGACAAAATAAACCATTTTAAAATTTTATTTTTTTGTAGGTGGTAAAAAAAAGTGTCGTTTTTTAGTATGCTTGGTTCTAATTTCAAAGTTTATTGAATTATAATCTTAAAGCATTTTTACTATTCTCATGTTTTGGAATTTATTGAGGTATATGTAATACACTTTAATAAAATTTTGTGAAAGTTATTTTGTATACATAAAAAAAGATGGAAGAGGTATTTCTTGTTGTCAAGGTAAAAACTTCATTTATATACCAACTTCACTCATGTAAAAAAATGTACAATTTACCTTACTAAGTATGTTATTTGGGTCATCTTACTTGTTTAGACTTGCTTGTTTTCTGTAACCTGTCATGGACCAAGGACCATGAAATACGTTTCTTTTAAAAGGTTTTTTTGTTGTTGTTGTTTTTGGTTTGGGGTTTTTTTTACCTATTTCTTCACTTATCTCCTGTAGTGTTTTTTTTTTCAAATTATTTTTTATGCTAAATCATTGGTTTTCAAACTTTGCTACTCATTGGAATAACCTGGAGAGCTTTCAAAAATCTGATGCCCAGATCATACTCCATACCAATTAAATCAGAATATGTGGAAGCGGAAACCAAGCATCAGTATTTTCTAAGGATCCCCTGGTGATTCTAATGTGTTGCACAATTTGAGAACCACTCTACCATGTTATTTGATGCATAGCTATTTGCAACGCCCAAATCCGCCTTGTGAATCACACATTTTATTCATTATAATTTCTTTTAAGATTTTATTTATATTTATTTGACAGAGAGAGAGAGCACAAGCAGGGAGAGAGGAAGAGGGAGAAGCAGACTCCCCACTGAGCAGGAAGCCCAATGCAAGGCTCAATCCCAGGACCCTTGGATCATGACCCAAGCTGAAGGCAGATGCTTAAGCAACTGAGCCACCCAGGTGCTCCATTCATTATAATTTCAATAAATATAAATATTCATCTCATTTTATATTTTTGTACCAGCATCTATCTTGTCTGATATTAAGATAGTTATCCCTGTTTTAGTTGTTTGCATTTGTCTTGTTTATTTTGATCACCCTTTTCTTTCTAACTTTTCTGTGTCAACTTTTTTAACATGTATCTCTTGTATACAGCTATTATTTAGCTTTTGTGTTTTGATAAAAATGAATGTTTCTTTTAACTGATGAAATGATTCAATAAGACCGACATAATAGTTCTTAATGCTATCATGCTATTTTCATAATCTTATGTTGGATTATTTTCTCTCCTTTGTTTTGTATTTTTTCTGCTAAATTGAAAGGTTGCATTTTCTTCATTATAGTCTTTAAAAGTATAAATTTATATAATGTTCTGAATGTTCTATTAATTCCCTATCATAAGCAGTAATGAAATTAGTGTGCCCTTAGCCCCTCATCCTTTCTTATCAACCAGCTTTATTTATTATTTTTTGGTGTTTACCTATTCTCATATCTCTAATTTTTGAGTTATTTATAAATTATTTCTTTTGAGCCCTGACTGTATTTCTTCTCTTTTCTTTCCAAACACTGAGTTCATATAATATATAGATTGAGTCTGAGTTTATATATACAGATATTCCTTGACTTGTGGTGGGGTTAAGTCCCCATAAACCCACTGAATGTTGAAAATACCATAAGTCAAAAATGCATTTAATACAATTAACCTACCAACATCATAGCTTAGCCTAGCCTACCTTACACATGCTAAGAACACTTAATTAGCCTATGGTTGGGCAAAATTATCTAACACAGGACCTATTTTATATTATAAAGTGTTGACTATCTCATGTAATTATTGAACACTGGGCTGAAAGTGAGAAACAAAATGGCTGCATGGGTACAGATGGTTGTAGGTATCCTGGTTGTTTACCCTCATGATCATGTGGCTGACTAGGAGCTGCAGCTCACTACCTCTGCCCAGTATCCCCAACATCACAAGAGAATACTGTACCACATACCACTAGCCAGGGAAAAGATCAAAATTCAAAACTGAAGTAAGCTTTCTACCGAATACATATCAATTTTGCACCATCATAAAGTCTAAAAATCATAAATCTATCCATAAATCAGGGATCATCTGCATACTATTTTCATTAACAGTACCTTAAATAATCTTATACCACCATTATTTAACTTAATCAGTTTTAAATGTTCTACTTTGATAAACAATATATAGAGAGGGCATAAAGGATATGGAAATCGGTATACTTTGACTGCTTGCTATGTTCCCTTCCCTTTCCTCTTCAAATTTCTATTAGTTATGTGATTACACATGTCAGGGTTTATAATCCATTATGACCAATTAGATTTCAGATTCATTCAAAATATTACTTTCTCTTTTTTTAAAAAATTTTGCTATACTTTTTCTATTAATAGGTTGCCGAATACAGTTTATCCTCTATGGTTTTTTCATGAATTGCTCATAGAAACATTATACCCTGGATTTTGCATGTTAACATATCTATGTGCCTTTATCTTTGTATGACAATTCATCTGGGTTTAAAGTTCTTAGATTAGACTTCCTTCTTTGACACCTTTGTAGATATTGCCCCACTTTTAACAATCCTTTTTAGTTCTTTCTGGGACAGGGTGTACCATTTAAATCTGTATAATCTTCTTTAATTTCCAGAAAGTTTTCTGTAAATACATTTTTTTCCTTTATACCATTTTTCTGCTTATGAACCTTTAATTTTTGATATACTGGATATCCTCTGCATAATTTTATCTTTTTTTCTGATCGACTTAGCTATTAATTCATTTTTTTTATTTTATCCTCTTTATACCTTATATGTTTTGAGTATTGCCCATTCATTCTTGTATACCTTCCAATTTTGCCTTCATTTCTGATTAATTTTTTTACTAATTTTCTAAATTCTGCCAGCTTACATTTTATCTCTCCTTTTTAAGAATATTCTTTATTTGGCACTCATAATGGAGTTCTCAGAGTATGTGCAGAAAGGCTTCCAGATGCTGGCTGATCCTGGCTCCTTCGACTCCAACACCTTCACGCTTCTCCTCTGGGCGGCTTTCCAGAGCCTGCTGGATGCCCAGGCAGAGGAGGCCGTGTTAGATCACCCAGACTTGAAACATACGATCCTGTGGTTTTAAAACATTGTCACACAGCAGCTGCAACTTACATACAGGAGGCAGGAAAGCAAAGAGCTGACAAATCAACTCTAAGCACTTATCTAGAAGACTGTAAATTTGAAAGAGAGCAAATAGAACTGTTTTGCACAGACTATCAGAAAAATAAGAATTCCCTAGAAAGCCTACTGGGAAGCATAAGCAGATCTCTCCCTCATATAATTGATGTTTCTTGGCATTTGGAATATCAGATAAAGACCAATCAACTTCATAAGATGTACAGACCTACATATTTGGTGACCTTAAATGTAGAGAATACTGATTCTCGATCCCACCCAGAGATTAGTTTTAGTTGCAACATGGAACAATTACAGGACTTAGTGGGGAAACTTAAAGATGCTTCGAAAAGTCTGGAAAGAGCAACTCAGTTGTAACTTGGGGAAGTTAACGATCCGCCCGGGTTTAGAGGAAGATCAGGAACACCTTGTCGTTGGGTGAACCACCATTTGTGCGAGCTCAATGTCCTCCTCTTAAGTAGAATTTTTTTTTCCTTTTGAATTTATGCCACTCATCAATTTTGACACATTATTTTTTTACACTTGTAAAAGAGTTGAGGGAAATTCTGCCTAAGTCTTTCAGACATCTTTAGTATAAACTGTACATTGATCTCATTTTGATCTTTTTCAAGACTTACACAAGGAAGTAGGCAGTATTACACTCTGAATAAATAAATTATTCCCACAAAAAAAGAGAATATTCTCTATTTTGCCTTTTTGCATGAAATAGTTAAATTTTATTGTTTTCAATACAGTGTACAAAGAATTTTTTAAAAACCCACTGAGATAAGAATCTACTTCTTGTTTGTTATATTGCTCCCCCCCCCCCCCCGTGGGTGCTTGATACGAATAATATAAGCAGGAAACAACCAATAACGAATTAACTTCCCAGGAGGAAACTGTTACAGACATTTCACCTTTTTCTTGTCTTGCTCTCTTACTCAAAGTTCTTGTATCTCTTTTCTGTATTCTTGTTATAAAATGGTGATTGCATTATGATTTTTTTTAATAATTCAGGGAAAATATTTAGTCACAAACATCTGCTCTATGGAATGGTGTTTCCTGTCAGTGTAATTATTCTGCCATTTATTTTTCCCTGTCCATCTGTCCTTGGTCTATCCTTCCTCTCTCTCTCTCTCTTTCTCTGTCTCTTCTATATCTTTATTTATATTCTGTTTATTCCTTCTTTCGATTTCTCATCATTGAAAGGGGTGAATTTTTCTTAGACTATATTTACTATATGTGTATGTGATACAAAAACCAGAACCATGTTTCAGGAGAGCAGAAATTTTCTTTATGGCCCACAGTTTTGCATATGAGCCCTTTTAACCTTTTATTGCCCATATACAATAAAGAAAAAGCTTCAAGACATCTCGTAATGCAGTCACTCTTCCTATAACTTCCTTTATTGATAAATAACCCCTGTTAGCTATCTTTGTATATATTAATTTAGCCCCTTTGCCTCTCTATTGGAACACAAACTGACTCTACCAGTCCTTGCAACCAAATTCTACAGTTGCAAACTGACATCCTGCTTTAGTACTTTAGAGTGTGACTGTAACCAATCTTGAAAAAGACTATGTTATTGATCTCTCTGAAGTCTGACTCCCCTTTCCATTTCCTCTTCAATTGCTCTTTGCTTTGCTTTTGACAACTCATCTATTTATTTTGTGAATTTGGATTTTAGATATTTCTTAGTTTATTTCAAGCTAAAATGCACATTTCTAAGGGTTTTTTTCATTGAATTTTTTTTTTAATTTTATTATGTTAGTCACCATACAATACATCATTAGTTTTTGATGTGGTGATCCACAATCCATTGTTTTCGTATAACACCCAGTGCTCCATGCAGTATGTACCCTCCTTAATACCCATCACTGGGCTAACCAATCCCTCAGAGCAGAGACCGCAGTCTGTTCTTCAGTGAGCTCTCCAGGCCACACCGTCTCCGTTTCTGTCCGTGCTGCTATAAACTGCAGCATCCTGGGTTGTGCGCCCCTCCGCAGCGCTCCCAGTCCTGCCTCCAGTTCAGGCCATGTCTCTGCCCTTTGTGCTTCTAAAACCGCCAGCTGCTCCCAGTTTGCCCACGCGACCCCACCGCTCCAGGTTTCTGCCCCAAGAGGCTGCCCTAGAGTCCTTTCCCCACCGCTACTGGTCTTTGAGTCTGTGCCCCGTCTCCAGCACGCGAGGCTGTCGCCCACCAGTGGTGTAGGATCCCCATAGCCAGGCACCCTCCCGCTGCTGTTTATCCTCTGGTATCTGCCCACAGAATCACGGCTCCCCACTTCGTACCTGAAAACCAACTGCCTGTGATATTCTGTTTGTAGAGATCCAGATCTTCTTACATCTCAGGCTGGTTTCGTGGGTGCTCAGAGTGGTCTGGTAGATATCCAGCTCAATTCCGGGGACCAGCTGAAATAGGGTCCCCTACTCCTCTGCCATCTTTTTCCTGCCTCCCATTCAATTTCTAAAAAGAAATAGAAAAAATACTGTCTTTATTTTCCAGAGAGAAATGAAGAGTTAATAAAAATTTGGAAAAAGGAGTCTTTAAAGTGGCCACCTAAATAATAATAGTAGTAGTAGTAGTAATAGTTATATCTATTACATCTAATATTTATTATTTATGATATGCCAAGAAGTGTCCTAATAAGCACTTCACATCTATCACATTCATCTGAAGAGCAAATTTATGAAATAGCAGCCATTATGAGCCCATCTTACAGATAAGAACACAGAGGCATCCAGGAGCTTAGGTAATTTATATAAAGTCATACAGTGAGGCGGTGACAAATTCAGAGTAGAAACAAAGATATTGCTTCTCAATATCTGAGTAGGTGAAATTGAATTTTGGAAACTCTGTGACTTTTCCTAGGAGGCAGGAAGAATGTAACCAAGCCCTCATCAGAAGCTATCTGAATGGAGTGTGTAGATGGGGTTGAAGAGAATTGACTGGTTCTGATGGGAGACTACTGCCTGTATTCCCTGAAGAGAGACATAACATGTTTCCAATTAACCAAAATTCCATGTACAAGCAGAGTAATGGGGAGGAGAAACATATTTTTAGTTCTTTTCAGGACAACTAGTCCCAGTACAGTTAGATGAAAAATGATATCCAATGGATTGAAATTGATTGACTTGATTGATTTTTTTATCCAAAAGAGTTGCTTATCAATCAAAACAACATGCTTTAATCTTTGTAAAGTCACTAATAATTTCTGTTCTCATCATAATTACCAATACGACCAAAATAATACATTTAAAATATTAGTATATAAACATCAGCCAAATGATCATCTCTCTTGGCTTCCTGAACAATTTATTCCATCTAGAGGAAAAAAGGGTCCAACACCTCACACCAAAATTCATTCTCCAAGATGTGTCCTCTAATATCATGAGCATTCTGCTTTGCACCAAAAAGACAACCTTTTACTTTATGTTAATACATATTCTTCAAAGAGACAAGTGAAGAGAAATAGGTCTATTTTTATGTTATGCCTAAGAAATTAGGTGGTTAATTTTCAAGGGCTACTTCAATAAATCCCAATTGAATTAGCCAGTATTAGCATGTGAAAGCGATCAAGAGACACTGCAAAAACACAAGGCAAAATGAATACAAATGATTTGGCTCCAGATCTGATCAAATAAAGTGGAGGATTGAATTAACTAGTGAACAAAATTAAGTGGAAATGGCAGCATTTCACAGCTAGTCAGCTGTGGCTATGAAACATAGTATTGAAAAATTTAGACCACCATTCTGAACCTTATATTTTTTCCAGCCAGACGTATCTCTAAAATTACATATCTCGAGGCGCCTGGGTGGCTCAGTTGGTTAAGTGACTGCCTTTGGCTCAGGTCATGATCCTGGAGTCCAGGGATCGAGTCCCACATCAAGCTCCCTGCTCAGCAGGGAGTCTGCTTCTCCCTCTGACCCTCCTCCCTCTCATGCTGTCTCTCATTCTCTCTCTCGTAAATAAATAAAATCTTAAAAAATAATAATAAAATAAAATTACATATCTCTATCTGTACTAATCAGACTTAATGTCGTTAGTGATTCGGTGGCTGAGGTCATATTTATTTATCCAGTCTTTTTATAAGGCATTCAAAGCAACAAAAACAATAACAAATATCTACTGAACATCTACTGCATTCTATGTCAACAATAAAATCTTTTTTTTTTTTCCATTTTATCTAAGTCAGGTAGGAGTAGAGGAGAAGGGAGGGAAGAAGAAATGGATGAAATTTTTCATAACATTTCTAAATGTTTAACGTGTCTGTAAATGTAATTATGGCATAAAAAGCACAATGTAACATAATAAGAATAGCTTTGAAGTTAGACATTCTTGAGTTTCAATTTCAACTCAGTCACTTATAAGCCGTGCTACCAAGCCTTGTTCTGCTCATCTATAAAAAGGCATTTTCAAAACCTACCAAAGTCATTTTATGAAATAGAGATCATATAATTAAATTCTCCAGCCTGCTGTTGGGACATAACAGAGGCTTACTCCTATTATTATCTCAGAGTCAGAATGGCTGTTTCCTGAGATTCCAGTGTTCCTACTAATGGACAAATTCTCCCCCACATCCCCAATGCCACTATCCCAGCATATAAACTGAAACCTATATTTGATAGGGATGACTACAAATAGAAAGAAGGGGAATCTTAAAATGGAATTTTCAATAATTGAAGTCTATTCTAGGTCATAATAATTTTTCAGCTGGGAATACCCCAAAACAACACCCATTATTTTATTAAACTCAAAGCAGTTGCCAAGCTACCAGAATGATAATATGGTAAACACTATGGGAGAGAGAAAGAAAATGCTGAGGGACCAAGTAATACCCTATAAATGGAAAACACTTGCTTCTCACAGAACCTGGCTTAAATTAAACACCTTCTGAAGTGGTTAAAATATCCTTTTTTGGGTCTTCTTTTGTGATAAAGGGAGTTAAACAAACACAGAAAGTTTCTTAAAATGCCAAGTCTTCCCAACTTCTAAGCAATGGAGAACGAAGTGATGGCTTTTTCTCTACTCAATGCAGAAGTTACTCATCTACACCTGAAAGGCCAGCGTATGGTCCTACCTTAGGCTGTTTCACTGCAGCGGAGCCAATGAAATAACTTTCTACAATTATTGTTTATCCTCAATACTATGTGTGTAAATCAACTAAAAAAAAAAAAAAGACACACCAGAGGTTTAACATCTTGCAATAGTAGCAATATAGGCATAAGAGACTATCTGGATAGATTAATTTTCCCTTGCAGCCCCTTTCAAATATTTCAATGGTGTCAACCCCAGGGTGAAAATCCTGAGAGGTCAGCTATGTGATTGCATTGTTGTCTTGTATAATTCTGTCTGGTTTTTCTATTTTTCTATTTTTCTACTATGGGTGGCCTAAAGTTAAAGATCAGCAATTCTATACGTTAGCCTTCAACTGACTAATGACACTGGGTTCTTGATAGATTTTTAGTTTCCACTCAGTCCAAACCTCCTTCCAGCAAACTGGAGGAAGGAAACAGCAGCAACAAGAGTTCTTGATCTTTCTTGCTTGCTTACACCCTCTCCACACTTATCTTGAAAATATCCAATGCTTCATTTTTATTATCCAACCTTTCAGAAACGCCTAGCTGCTTCGGCTTCATTGTTGATAGTCATTTCCTAAAGGTAGTTGTAGACAGCTAATCTGGCCTCTGGCAGTCAGACTGACTGAACTTGCTGAGGTGCAGTTTAAGGCTAGAGTGGGCCAGGGTGCCTGGGTGGCTCAGTTGGTTAAGCGACTGCCTTCAGCTCAGGTCATGATCCTGGAGTCCCAGGATCGAGTCCCACATCAGGCTCCCCACTCAGTGGGGAGTCTGCTTCTCCCTCTGACCCTCTCCCCCCTCATGCTCTCTCTCTCTCTAATAAATAAATAAAATCTTTAAAAAAAAAAAAAAAGGCTAGAGTGGACCAGTGGGATTCCCAGAGTGGGACCTATTAGGGAGAATGTAATTCAAGTCACATTTTATGCTAAGCAATTACAGATTTCTCTGAGAGGTTAAATATGAATTCACACAAAACTATACTAAGACTGTGGAGTCATGTGCTCATAAATACTCTACAGAACACTTTTGTGGAAAGTTATTGCCCACAATAATAAACAATATGATCTTTCAACTCTTCAAATTCAAATAACCAATCAGTTGAGTGAGGAAGAATAAAAGCAGAAAAATGAAATCAATAACTAAGGCTATAACCAGTTATTCTTAATCATGCATACCCAATATCCAATTCTATGAAGAAATTTTCTTAGCTGTTTTATCTTCTGCATTAACATCCTACAGCACAATCACTAATAGATAGATACCAAAGGACTTTGTGAGACACTCTCATTTCAGATATTGCTCCTGGAAGCCTGAGGAGTAATTTTTTTTATTATTATGTTATGTTAATCACCATACATTACATCATTAGTTTTTGATGTAGTGTTCCATGATTCATTGTTTGTGCATAACACCCAGTTGTCCATTCAGTACATGCCCTCTTTAATACCCATCACCAGGCTAACCCATCCCCCCACTCCCCTCCCCTCTAGAACCCTCAGTTTGTTTCTCAGAGTCCATAGTCTCTCATGGTTCGTCTCCCCCTCCAATTTCCCCCACTTCATTTTTCCCTTCCTGCTATCTTCTTCTTTTTTTTTTATTAACAACATATACTGTATTATTTGTTTCAGAGGCACAGGTCTGTGATGGGTATGTGCTATCGTGAGTGCTGAGGAGTAATTTTTTTGGCATTATAATTTCCTAGTTTTTCTTTGATGTCAACTCACTTTCACCTGTGTGAAAACCAGAGACATCTTTAAGCATTTCAGGATACTCATTCCAGAAGAGGTACCCCAACACACTTATCATCAGACTCCTAATATTGCTACTTGTACCCCTCAGAGATTCTGTTGAAAAGTCTCCCTGGTCAAGTGGAAATATGAGTCTAATTCTCAGAAAATTGATTAGTATGGTAATAGTACATGCTATAAATTATCTATAGAACACTGTATAATAATAGGATACTGAAAAATATACTTGGAATTTGAAAATCCAGTCTTCACTTAGCACCTAAATTCCTGGGTCATTAAAATTCCCTTGGCCTGTTTCCTCATCTACAAAATGAGAAAATTTAGACTTTAAGGACACTTACCGCTCTGATATTCTTTGATTTTCTAATTCTATGACTCTTTCATTTCACCATTTCTTCAACCGGACCTAATGCATTCCCCTACCAATGAAGAGCTAAATGTAATTTAATAATTAAGATGCAGATAAATGTCAGGAGAGCCTCTCCCCTGAGATCCAAATTCATTTTCTCTGTTCTGTAATGCTGTCCCTCCCATGTACAACCCTCTCAATCTCTTGACTGGTTCAAATTTTCAGCACCTATTTTACCTTTTCTCCCTTGATGGCCAACTGGCTTGCAGATTTTCTAACTTTCCTTAATCAACATAAAGCCTGTCTTCCTTGATGCCCTATGTGGAGTCTTTAACTGTCCAGTATTCAATGTCTATGACATATCTGTTGATTTTTGTTAGACACTCATCTACCAGCCCCACTACATTGCTATCGACTCTGGCTCCATACTAAGATGCTAGTGAGGAGAAACTGAGCAGTTTATTTTGTTTCTCAGTTATTTTTCAACTCTTTAATGAATGTCTTCTATAAGCAATGCATTGTGAAATAACCTGGAGAAATAAAAGAAAGATGAAGGTAAATGTCTACGCACTCAAATTAACTTTGAGTGCACAGAGACAGAGAGGACCACAAATAATACAGTGTGCAATGAGAACAAGGAATACACACGGAGCACAAGAGGCAGACTTATAAGGCAGGAGATGCCCTCATGTAAATTCTTTATAAGAACTGAAATTGTTGGAGCTTCCTTCTAAATCAAAAGGACTGGCTTATTTTATTTATTTTTCTTTTCTATTATTCAATTATTTGAATGGGTGTTATATTCACATGATATGAAATTTTAAATGTACACAAAGGTATACCATAGGGAAAAAAGTCTCTCCCCCAACCCTGCTTCCTATTCTCTTGGTTTCCTTCCACAGATGCAACCAAAATGTCTTAGAAACACAGTTTTAAACTTTAGTTCCAATTTTATGATGAATGATAAATCATCCTCCTGATTCCAAGGACCAGTGTTGCATGATGAACTGAAGATGCTAGCTAATATTTTAATTCTTAAGGCTACAATTTTTTTCTGAGCCTAAAAAGAGTCCCTGCTTTTCCAACTCCATGAATGCATATACATTCTGAATGGTAATATGCTGGAGCAAACAATCTATTGGCCAGTAGAATTCTGTCCCTGCCTCCACCAGCCATGTGCTGACCCATACTGTCACTATTTCAGGTTATATTTACTATGTTACCATAAATTTAATTTCAGGCTAACATTTAACTTCTGTAAGATCCAAATCAATGCAACTTGTAGGATAAAAAGGCATTTGTTTATCGTGTGACAGGTATAAATCTCAACAAAATTAAGATTTATTTATGCCTGCTAATCTAATCCATTCTGTTCTGGCTGTTCTGAAAGCAGTAAATCAAAATTGATACCCATTCTAGATCAGAATCATCTGACAAAAGAAGACCTGTGTTGTCAGATACTGTCGTTTTCTTAACATTTATTGAATGCTAATTGAGAGGGAGTAGGGAGAGCATTTGTAAAAAGTAATACTAAACCAGGCATACAAAATGAAAATCTAAGTTTTTGTGGAAAGTTCTCCTTACTTTTGATATATAATCACCATTGATTATTGTCCTTTTTAAAAATACCTGAATCAGTTCTTCTCGAATATGCCTTAGTAATTTCTAAAGCATGTCTCTAGCTAGTTTGATAGATCTTGCAGTAAGTTAGAAAAGAGCTGAACAATACCACTGATAAAATGCCAAGGTCTAGAGGTCTCAGCAAAATAAAAGGCTCTGCGTTAAATATTTAACTCAACAAATTTGATTTTTAAATTAATTTAACCTGGTAGTTATGAGAAGTCTTTTACAATTACTTACCTATTTTTATGTAAGAGGAATATTTATACAGTACGTTTGTTGTATTTTCTTAAGGGTTTCAAAAATAGGAATTATTAGTATTAGCTTTTGATAATTATTCTCCAAAATGAGGGCACTTCTACTAAAACATAGCTGGTGGATATGTTTATGATTTACTCTCCCAACCATGATTTGTGTGGAGGGAAACACATGTCTACCCGAGGATCTATCTTCAACACCACTGGGCCTGGCTTAAGTCCCACAGCACTCTGACCTGGCTTCTAAAAGCTGCACACTCATGACCCATTCACCCATTATCTCTGAAAGACATCATCCAGAAATATCTAAGTCCTTGGGCAACTGCTTCTTTCAGTGTCATGGTAGGAAAGACACCAGATTTCAAAGAATTAAGAAAATGGAGAAAAATGTGAGTTGAAGATATTTACTTCCCAGATTTAGTCAATGAAAAGAATGAAAAGATAAAGTTAGTGACTCTTTTATATTGTGTGAATATTATAAACGAGAATATACTTGTATATTGTTTATGTGTTTAAAAACAGAAAAATTAAATACATAGTTAAGGGAGTTGACCATACCAAATGATTTTGGGTTTTAGTTTTTAAAGACAGGAAAGTATATAATATTTGAGAGCAGAACAGAAATAGAGTCACAGAATGCAAGTCACAGAATGGAAAGAGCATATGAAGAAAAGGTAAATATTGAAATGCTGAAGAGAATGGAAATTTTTATGGGAATAAGTCCTTGAGGCAGTGTCCTTGCACTGAATCCTTAGATCCCAAAAGGTATGGAGAGCCTACAATCTCTGTATCCATTAGGATTGTTGTTCTCTTGTATGTAACAGAAATCCTACTCTAGTGGCTAAACCAAATAGTGATTTCTTTCCCCTCACATAAGAAAAAAATATGACAGTCTAGGGCCGTGGTGTGGTGACCACACAATTTCAGCAATGCCCCAGTACTTTCCGTCATTCCACTAAAGAAAAGAGAAGAGGAAGGAGAAATAGCTTCATCAAGGAAGCAAAATTCCTGGCAGATTTCTGCTTAAATTTCATTTCCATAACTATGTACCACCAGCATCTCCAGGCAGTCTGGGAAGAAAAATGTTATGGCTGTTCTCATTATTGATCTCCTATCCAAAAGTGAGGTTCTTTAAAAAAGGAAATGAGTATGTATATAGATCAATTAATGATATCCGACATATTTCAAAGTTTTGTGTATCCAACATAGATACATACATTTTCTAATTTTCCCCAACTGAGATAATCCCAAAATCATACACAGGGGTATATCTACTTCAAATCCCAGGTTCTCTTCTTACTTTAACTTGAATTCATAAAAAAAAAAAAAAAGTAATCTGCCCTCAACACAACCAGTTAGAAAGGTATGAACAAATGAATAAAAACTTCCATGCAGAATAGGGACATAACTGGGAAGCACATCAATGGGAAACAAGAGCATGAACTCCCTGCTGTGGCCATGGAGAACATTCCTTCACTGTCTATAAGCTTCTAGTCTCTCTCTGGGTGGATCTCCTTTGTCTATTGCCTTCCATAGCCCCAAGATCTGCAATTCTGGAAGATCTTCCTTCCATCATCCTTCATGGCCACATCTTATATGGGCATTTTAGAGGAACTACTTTCTGGAAGTTCCAGAGGTTTAACAGTACACTTTCTCTGGGTGTGTGCTCGGGTATTTGAGGATTGCTTTCCCAGGTTGAACAGTGAGAAACCATCAACAGCCACAAATATCTTTATAAGCCATGGTCTACAAGCTATGATCTTCCCACCTCCTTGGACAAGTGGCTAACTCTAACTCAAGTTTATCCTTTTTGTTGGTCTTTCCTAAGAGTATCAAGAAGAAACAGCATCCAGAAACAAGATAATTTTTCCTATCCTTTCTCCTAAAACTAGAACACATGGTCATTTTCCTAAGAAACAACAGCCAGTAGTTTGATCAAATATTTAACAAGGATCACCAACTCTGTCCACTTTGCAACATCAGACTTCTCCAACAGACTGTAGCTCTGTTTTTCTCCACTCCGCTCATCCACTCACTTCATTACCTTTATTTTTTTTTATTTTCAAAACCCAAATCCAAGAATCAAATCCTCTATGTATTAGAGTTATTTGGGGACTACATAAAACAAAATCCTGGGGCGCCTGGATGGCTCAGCCGTTAAGCGTCTGCCTTCGGCTCAGGTCATGGTCCCAGGGTCCTGGGATTGAGCCCCACATCAGGCTCCCTGCTCCATGGGAGGCCTGCTTCTCCCTCTCCCACTCCCCCTGCTTGTGTTCCCTCTCTCGCTGTGTCTCTCTCTGTCAAATAAATAAAATCTTTAAAAAAAAAAATCCCAACTAAATATATTTTTCCTATCTAAACAAGAAGAATGTATTTTGTATATTTTCCTTCCAAGTATATTTTTACCCTCAAAATATTTTTGCTTATGTAACAAGAAGGCCACAGGTAAATAGTCCAGGTTTAGGGCTCTGGATTCACAATAGGATCAGTGTTCCAGGCATTCGTCTGTTTTCTACTCTGCCATCATTAGCATGGACTCTGTCCTCATGCTGTCACTCCATTGTCACAATGGCTGTTCCATTTCCAGCAAGAAGAGAGGAGGCAGAGGAAAGGGTAGCACTTTTATGAGGGAAGAAAAACTTCTCAGAAATTTTGAGCAGCTTTTGATCACATTGCAAAGGTCAGAATAGTGTCAAGTGGCCACTCCTATTTATAAGGGAACTCTGATAAGGCAAGGCTTTTACCCAGATACATTGCTGCCCCAAACAAAACATAATGTCTCTAATGAAGACAGAAGAGAGAATAGATATTGGAGTAGCAATTAGTGGTATCTGCCACACTCTGTGCCCTGCACAGAATTGGGACATATGAGAAGCACTGTAAGCTATGAGAAGCACGTGGAACTAAATTGAAGGCCTAAAGGAAGATTCCCAAGGCCATGTTCATAGTGAAGAAGAATGATGAGAGGACAACTTCAGGCCATTGACAATCCAGTGAGAAAGTGAGAATTTGTGAAGAAATACTCTTTAGAGCTTTAACTGTCTCCATGAAAGAGAAGGTAAGGAACTTGTTGAGTAAATAAACCAGGTTACAGTATGGAATGTCCAATTGAGTGAATAAGGAGTAACTTCAAAAAAGCAGTGAGCAGACGTGATAGCTCAGTCAAAGTACAAGAATCTGTCTCAAAGTATAAACATCTTCATAGTTGACCCTTCCCTCTAGTAGCAGCAGTCTCTTCTCAGAATGAAAAGTTGTCCAGTTATACTTCTTGAAATATAGCCCAGTGTAGATGCTTTGCTTATCATCCCCCCAAATCCTCCCTGCTCACTTTCCCTGACTTTCTTTGGTTATATTTCACTTAAAGGACACTATTTTCGGTAGTCAACTCTTCCATTCTCTTACTTTAATCAACCTTCTTTCTAAAGTTGTTCCAATCATCTTCCTTTCCTTATGTCTCAGCATTGTTCATATTATGTTGCTATGGTGTCATAAAAAAAGAATTGTTAGTCTACTTTGGCTAATACCAAAAACAAAAGCATGAAAGCATGGTATAAATAACTAAGCTGATTAAAAAGAGATTGGGTTGAAAATTCTGGCATCAGGACCCACATATAACAAGTTTGAACTCATAAAATTACATACCATTACATCTTGTCATACTATGTTACCAGAGATCTAGTTAGATTTGTAATACATAGTGATTTATATAGATAATACTTCCCCTTTTAGAAATCTTCCAGATAAGGTATCTCTCACATATTTGGCAGATGATTTCATCTGAATCTGGATCTTTTCCTTTGTAAAGAGGAAATAATACACTGTCATTTTTGCATTGATTCTTCCTTTTGCCAGTAAATGGTAGGTGTTACACTCCAATTATATTAAAATACTTCTTACTCTTCAGATGCACTATATTGTTTTACACCACTGGACCTCTGTTAATGCTCCCTTCTGTTTTTATTGTCTTCAACTAGCTTGTCTTTATAGCTAGCTAATGCATAGCATCTGTTTTCTACTATAATAAAGAGATTCAAATAATTTAAATGGTCTTGACTGGGAGATGAGGAACTTCTGTAAGCTAAACATTACATTTTTATTTTAATTCTTTTTTTAAAGATTTAATTTATTTACTTGACAGAGAAAAAGAGAGAGCACATGCATTGGGAGCAGCAGAGGGAGAGGGAGAAGCAGGCTCTCCACTGAGCAGGGAGACCAATGTGGGACTCAATCCCAGGACCCTGGGATCATGACCTGAGCCAAAGGCAGATGCTTAACCAACTGAGCCACTCAGGCGTCCCTCATATTTTTATTTTAAAAGAAGAAATTAACCTTTTCAGAAATGTTTTATAATTTCCTTATATTGAAGGGGAAAAGACACCAAGACAATTTTATTATCATACAATTTTCATGAGGGAGCTTTTTGGTCACTTACTGTGACTTTACTATCAGAGCAAAAGAGAAGCATCACTTTTGAGCCTGGGTTCCCAACAACCCATGTAGTCTCTAAAGTTGATGAGACAATATCTATCCTTTGAACCAAATTACATTAATTTTAGGTGTCCTATTTCAATGTCTTAAATCAATATCAAGTCACAAGAAAGGCAAAGAAATTCACCTTTGCCTTGTTACAATTAATTTTCCTAAGGACACATTACACCCTTCCAGTTCTCAATGATGTTAAAATATTGGTGGAGATGGGAGATCCTCTGAGAACCAAAAGACTTCAAAAATGCAGTTCCTTTTGTTCCTCTATGAATCTAAGAACAGCATACCCTCTTTACAATTATCAATCAATTCATCCATCAAACAAATGCAGAAAAATCATAGCCCTTAAAATTGTGAAGTTTCCTTGACCTTTTAAAAAAAAGTTACATGATTCTACTCATTCAAACTCTTTGGTTCCTAAGTAAATACCAAAATGTCTCCCAAAGGAAAAAAAATAAAGAAAAGGAAAATGTTCTCAATCCTATTCTATGACTATACAAGGAAAAACAAGCACATTTTAGAAGAGAAACAACCCATTTGTTATGTGGGATATTTTAATATTCATACCACCCACCATTTGCTATTAAGCTCTTACTCAAACCAAAACTGTAAACATTTGCAAGATCTAAATAAGGCAGAATAAAGTATCTGATTCAAAGCCTCATTCATTGATTTAAAAAATATTTGGTTACTGAATATATGTCAGCTCCTACATTAAGTATTAGGAGCACAAAGATGAGTAAGATGCTACCCCATTTCCCAAGACTCTTACCATTTCCCTGTCCTGTCTTCTTCCTCTCTCATTCCCTTACAGGGAAGACTACTACTTAGAAATAGGACATCAAAACCAGTTCCAACCCAGTTCCTTTTTGTTTCCTGAATAGATCTCATTGAGGAAAGGCCTGATTTCTTCACTTTCCAAAAAAGACTGGAGGATTTATATCACCTTAGGGATATTTTTAATGGACAAATTTCTTTTGGTGAGCTTTTTAATGTAAGTTGTACCACTTACAGAATAATAGAGTACAAAATATAATCATTAATATTTAAGGTGACAGTTTGGCACTTAGCTTAAAATATTTTTTTCAAGGACACTTGAAATAAAGCCTTAAAAAGATGACAAGTGAAGACATGACAAAATCTTTACAAGAAAAATTTGGCATCAATGTTAATCAGCAAAATCAATTACTTACAGTGACAAGACAGTGAGCTAAGGCAAGCCCAGTGCATGCACATACTGAACTCTTGAAACTGTCAAAAGCGTGATTTTATAAAATTGACTCTAGGGGCGCCTGGGTGGCTCAGTCGTTAAGCATCTGCCTTCAACTCAGGTCATGATCCCAGGGTGCTGGAATCGAGCCCCACATCGGGCTCCCTGCTCGGCAGGAAGCCTGCTTCTCCCTCTCCCACTCCCCCTGCCTGTGTTCCCTCTCTTGCTGTGTGTCTCTCTGTCAAATAAATAAATAAAATCTTTAAAAAAAAAAAATTGACTCTAAACATAACAATTGTTTTATTTTAAAAGAACCATGCCCAAATGTCTGGATTTCTATGGATCTGAGTTCTCTGGAGCGAGCCAGAAGATATGTTATGTAATTCTTTTGGCACTACTTATCAGGTTGATCAGTACCTTCTACTGAGCCCCTTGTCCTACTAGTGACTAACAGTGTAAATTGCAAACACTATCTCATGCAATCCTCATAGCGATGTTAGGAATTTTATATTACTTTTCCCATTTTACAGATAAGGAAACAGAATATGTCCATCTAAGAGTCTTGTCCATTGTCACATAGCTAGTAAATGGCCAGGCTGAGATTTAAAGCCAAGGACATCTAGCAGCAGAAGCCATATTCTTCACCTGCATGTAAATTATAGGAGTGCAAACCATAAGACTTGTTTTACTATGTGTAGACTAAGCACACATAAAATTTGTTTCACTTTGCTCATTAATTTAAAAAGCATCCTAGCTTACACTATTCCAGACACTCTCTTAAGCACTTTACTTAAAATATACTATTTAATATTCACAAAAGTCCTGTAAGATCAATACGATAGTCGACATTTTACAAGCAGGAAACCAAGACTCTGATAGGTTAAATAAAATGCCCAATTTCATGGGTGGAATCATATTAGCACTCAGGTTGAGTTGATTCCAAAGTCTGTGCAATTCACATGACACTCAACTACTTCTTGCCACCAAATAAAGAAAAAAAATAAAGGTGCAGGTACAATTACAGAAAGCAGAAAAATTTTGAACCTCCTCACAGCAGTTAGCTGCCAAATTTGTGTAAGGAGACATTCTCTGTTGGTAGAATTATGGAAATCGCAGGCATCTCTCCAATCCAGCCGTATGTGAAAAAAACAAGAAAAGTCAAAAAAGAACTAATATCTTCTGATGAACTCACACAATATGGCAGGAACTTCACTTACATTGTAACATTTCATCTCCACAAAAGAAGAGCATCTGTGGTCTTATTTCCTTTGTGGGGAGGTGTAGAGTATTTTATTTCCTGACAGTCATGTGAAGTTGGACAAAGTTTTAGCTATCAGGACCTTCATTTCTTCATCTGAGAAATGACAGGGTTAGACCAAGGATATTCAAAGTCTTCCAGGTTTCGAGTCCTGTCATTAGAATCAGGGGTATCCCATCCTTCCAACTTACTCAGCTAGTGCAGGCCAGGCTAGTAATGTGAAAGCTATCTGCTGGAGGACTAATTGAGGTGTTAAAAATCGAGTGTTCATGTGAAAATAACATAAAAACCTGAACAATTCTGGGTGTTTTGTGTAATAAATGTTCAATAAATACTATGATGAATTTCACTGAGAAAGTGAGTAAATTAGATAATGAGTGTTTTTTTTAAATACTGTTTATAGTTACATGGTTATCTTTAAATAAATAATGGTATCAATGAACTCCCAATCAATACAAATATCCAAGAAGCTGAATACCTCACTCAGGGATTCAATAAAAAAAATTTTTTTCATTGACAAACTCCAATAGATTATATTTACTTAAAAGATTATCCATTTTATTAAGGTTTCATACTTAGAGCTTGCATTGGGTTTAGCAGCACAGTAAATCTTTTAATTTCCTCTGAATTATGTAGTTATATCTTTTATAATTTTTAGTTCCTTGTTGCATTTGTTATTCTTGTCTTCTTCCATTCTCTTGATGATAATAATAGCTTATTTTATGATATAGTTTCAAATAAATTGCTCTGGGTTTATTTGTTCCATATTTTTCTATTCTCTAATTTATAGATTATGCTTTTTACTTATTCTCTACACTTGTCTTGGTTTTATTTTGTTGTTTTCTAACTTTTTATGTTGAATGTTTAAGCCATTTACTTTTTTTTTTTTTTACTGTAAGTATGGAGGGATGTTTGTTTTCTCTGAGCAATGATTGAGATAAGTGGCAAACCTCTGATAGATGGCATTTTCACCATCACTATTTCCTAGGTATTCTGTGCTTTGTGCTCAGATTTCCCCTCTGACTCAAGAGTTATTCATAAGGAGATTTGCTTAGTTCTGTTTTTAATTCCCAGCTAATGGAGTATTTTTGGTTTGCTGCTTACTATTTATTTCCTACTTGATTGCATTATGATCAGAAAATGTATTTTAATACTCCTAATATTTGAGTTCACTAAGGTTTTCTTTCTGGTCTAATATATGAAGAATGTTTTGTGACTATTCCTAAGGTACTTGAAAATAAGATGTATTTTCAGGGTACAGAATTTGACATAAATATGCTATATAAACTCATGTCAATTATATATATAAATTACATATTAGATATTCCTTTAAGGGCGCCTGGGTGGCTCAGTCAGTTGAGCGATTGCCTTCGGCTCAGGTCATGATCCCAGGGTCCTGGGATCGAGTCCCGCATCGGGCTCCCTGCTCTGCGGGGAGCCTGCTTCTCCCTCTCCCACTCCCCCTGCTTGTGTTCCCTTTCTCACTGTGTCTCTCTCTGTCAAATAAATAAATAAAATCTTTAAAAAAAAAAAAAGATATTCCTTTAATAATATTCACATCTTCTGTAGCCCTTTTTTTTAAAAAAAAAAAAAAAAGATCTATTTATTTGAGAGAGAGAGGGTGTGCAAGCAGGGGAAGGGGGAGAGGGAGAGTGACAATCCTCTAGCGGGCTCCCCGCTGAGCATAGAGACCAACAATGCAGGGGCTCAATCCTAGAGATCATGACCTTACCCAAAACCAGAAGTCAGACACTTAACCAACAGAGCCACCCAGGTGCCCCTAGCCTTACTATTTAATCATTTTCACTATTAATAGACTGAGATGAATGAATGAAAGTATCCTACCAATAGGGTTTTGCATTTCTCATTTTACTTCATAAGTAAAATGGTGCACTGATGTTCAGAAAAGTTATAAATTTATCATGAATTATACCCTTTGGTTATTATATAGTGTCATTTTTAATTTCAATATTTGGGGCATAAATCAACTTTAATGGGCATTAAGATCATAATCCCTGCTTTATTTTTGCTTATATTTAGTAAGCCTTTGCCCATCCTTTTGTCACTTTGTTTCAGTTACTTTATTTTATATCTTGTTATAAAGCAAAGTTCTGGGTTTTTTGTGGTCTAATCTGAAAATCATTTTATTTTAGTAAACTTTATATTTTTGATATAACAGATATACTGGTCTTAATGCTATTACAGAAGTCCAAATTTCCTAATTCACAACTTTGAAGTCCAAAAGTCTCTAAAAATTTATACTTCTAAATTCATTTTAAGGCACCTAAAGTATAATGAATGAGGTTTGTCATGATATTTTTAGCCCACTTTCCTTGAAAATAAGGTGTTTGCCAACAAAAGTATCAATGTGCTCAGTAACAGAGTATTGCTCCAGATTTCACCACAGATGTTGAAAAATATGTTATATGCACCATATTACCTCATATCTGAACAATTCTAAAGCCCAAAATATAGGGCAGCCAAGGGACTTCACACAATAAATGGTACAAATGTATAATCTTTATTTTCATCTGTAGCTTTAAAAAACAGTTTTACTCTGTGGTCTGTTTTTGCATTTTCTTTTCATATTTAAGACATATTTTTGGTCTAGTAATCATTGTTACTACTTGATATAATATTAATCCTCTTTGTCTCTAGATCATATTCATTAATTTCATTATGGGATCAATGAAATTAGTGTATCTCCTTTTTTCCAGCTTTATTGAGGTTTAATTGAAAATAATTGTATAGGGGCGCCTGGGTGGCTCAGTCGTTAAGCATCTGCCTTCTGCCCCAGTCATGATCCCAGGGTCCTGGGATCGAGCCCCACGTCAGGCTCCCTGCTCAGCGGGAAGCCTGCTTCTCCCTCCCCCACCCCCCTTGCTTGTGTCCCCTCTTCCGCTGTGTCTCTCTGTCAAATAAAATCTTAAAAAAAAAAAAAAGAAAAGAAAAAAATTGTATAGATTTAACATGTACAACATGATGGTTTGATATACGTATACATTGTGAAATGATTAGAGTTAGTTAATCAAGTTAGTTAACATTTCCATCACGTCACACAGTTGCCATTCTGTGTGTGTGTGTGTTGCACACTTAAGATCTACTCTCTTAGCAAATTTCAAGGATTCAATACCGTATTATTAACTAGAGTCACCATGTTGTGCATTTGAACCCCAGAATTTTTTCATCTTACAACGGACAGTTTGTACCCTTCGTCCAACAAACATTCCCATTTTCCACACACCGCTGCCACCAGTATCACCATTTTACTCTTTGGTCTATGAGTTTGTCTTTTTTCAATTTCACATAAACATGTCATCATACAGTATTTGTCCTTCTCTATCTAGCTTATTTCACTTAGTATAACATCCTTCAGATTCATCCATGTTGTGGCAAACGGCAGGATTTCTTTCTTTTTATGGATGAATAATATCCCATTGTAAATACATAACACATTTGTGTTTCCATTCACCTGTCTACAAACACTTATGTATGTCCATATCTCGGCTGTTGTGAAAAATGCTACAACAAACATAGGAGTGAAGATATTTCATCAAGACACTGACTTTATTTCCTTCAGATGTATACTAAGAAGTGGCACTGTGGATCATAGGTAGTTCTATTTTTAAGTTTTTGAGGAAACCCCATACTGTTTTTCCTAATTGCTGTAAAATTTACATTCCTATCAATAATGTACAGAGTTCCCTTTTCTCTACATCCTTGTCAACACTTATTATTTCTTCTCTTTTTGGTAACAGCTATCCTAACAGATATGAGGTTATATCTCACTGCAGTTTTCACTTTGATTTCCTGATGCTGACTACCTTTTCATATACATACTGGCATTCTCCATTCTCTCTCTCTCCCTCTCTCTCTATATACATATATGTATATATGTATATATGTATGTGTGTATATATATATATGCTATAAACTTATGTCTTAGACCTGGCTCTGCTGCATCCCATAAATTTGGTATGTGCGTTTTCATTTTTATTGGTCTCAAGATGCTTTTTTGATTCATCTTTTGATTTGCCTTTGATGCATTGCTTGTTCAGGGG
The DNA here is from genome assembly GCF_011800145.1 of Mirounga leonina. Lineage (NCBI taxonomy): Eukaryota > Metazoa > Chordata > Mammalia > Carnivora > Phocidae > Mirounga > Mirounga leonina. Next base: position 221,243 of record NW_023270233.1, on the reverse strand, counting down.
TATGTTGTTTAATTTCTGCATATTTGTGAATTTTCTAATTTTCCTATTATTGATTTCTACTTTCATACCATTTTGATTGGAAAAAAATGTTTGATATAACTTCAATCTTTTTAAATTTCAGACTTGCTTGGTAATGCAACATATTATCTATCCTAGAGAATGTTCTGTGTGCATTCGAGTAAGGGGCTATTGGTTAGAATACTCTGTATATGTCTGTCATGTCCATTTGGTCTATGATGTTATTCAAGTCCACTGTTTCTTTATTGATTTTCTGTCTTAAAGATCTATCCAAAGTTGAAAGCGGGGTATTGAAGTCCATTGGAATTTAGGCATTCCAATGTTGAATGTGTATATGGTTAGAACTGTTATATCCTCTTAACAAACTGACCTATTTATCACTATATAGTGACCTTTTTTGTGTCTTGCGACCCTTTTGGACAGAAAGTCTATCTTATCTGCTATAAGTGTAGCCATCCCTGATCTCTTGCGATTATCATTTTTATGGACTATCTTTTCCCATCCTTTCACTTTTGACCTATGTATGTCCTTACAGCTAAAGTGAGTTTTTTGCCTCACATTGTTAGATCTTGTTTTTTATTCATTAAGCACTTTGTCTTTGATTGGATAATTTAACCCATTTGCACTTAATGTAATTATTGATAGGTAAGGACTTGCTATTGCCATTTTGATCATTGTTTTCTGACTGTTTTGTAGTTTCTGTTCCTGTCTTCCTCTGTTTCTGGCTTCCTTTGTCATTTACTTTTTATAGTGGTATGCTTGATTTCTCTTTCATGTATCTACTAGATGTTCTTTCTTTGTGGTTACCATGAGACCTACGTAAAAGACCTTATAGTTAAAAGCAGTCTATTTTAAACTGATAACAACTTATTTTCAATCACATACAAAAACTCCATGCATTCAGGATGTGAATAGTCCGTCCATTATCTCTCCAGGGAACTCCCCCCTAGTAACCAAGCTTTATTTGCTTCATTTTGGAGAGATCTCCACCATCATCTGGAGGCTACACTTCTTGGAATCATGCTGTGTAAAGGACAGTTTCTGCCACCAGCTGGTATACCATTCTCCCTCTCAACAGTAAACATGGAATTTAAGTTATGCACATCTTGTTGTGCCATACTCTATGAAAACTGTGATTTCTTCTGGCTCTTTCTAAAGGCTGCTGCATTATCACTCTGCCATGTCTTTCTTGCTTCCTCCTGCCTGTCTGCCTATCTCCTTTATCTCCACTGCATTTTCAACCCACATATTTTGGTGTCCAGAGTTTCACTTTAACTAAAAATAGTTGTGATTTTTATTTTTCATTTTTGATCTTTTATCAGTTTTCAAGGAGAAAAAGAAGGAAATGCTGATTTGATACTATTACAGTCATATAAAATGCCTCAGAAAATTCTATGTTGGGGTGCCTGAGTGGCTCAGTCATTAAGCGTCTGCTTCTAGTTCAGGTCATGATCGGTCCTGGGACTGAGCCCCGCACTGGGCTCCTTGCTCAGCGGGAAGCCTTCTTCTCCCTCTCCCACTCCCCCCTGCTTGTGTTGCCTCTCTTGCTGTCTCTCTCTCTGTCAAATAAATAAAATCTTTAAAAAAAGAAAATTCTATGTTAAATATTGCCAACACATATGTTTATATATATATGTTTGGCAAGAATGAAGCAGATCAGTGTCCATCTGGTTCACTGCTGCATCCACAGTACCAACAATAATGCCTTGTAAGTAAAAGATATTCAATAAACACTTGTTAACGTAATAAAGTCTATGTACATATGAGCTTCTGGTCATTCATTTAAAATATCATTCTTTCTGGTGTCTTGACACAATGGCTAAAAAGAATGTGGCAAATATGTGTATGTGAATAGAGCTCACACACTTAAAATTGAGTAAAATAAGACTGCTAAACATTACATATAACATTTACTTTATGCTGCAAAGGAAAAACCCAAGAAAATAATAGTGAATATCTACAACCGCATATGGATGCTTGTGCACTTTTTTAAAGTTTGAAAAAAAAGAGATTAGAGTGTAATCAAAGCGGGTTTTAGCCTCCCCTATGTCTTTCTAAAAATGAGACTCTATTTATATTACATTTGTGTAATTTGAAATCGACTTTAAAACCATATCCTATTTTCCTGGGAAATGGTTCAGCTTACCTCTTTCTCTCTAGATTTTGCCACAGATCAGATCTCAGAAACAGCCTCACTGGGAGAGGGAGATCTGCATGACAAGGTTTATGAGAGAGTGCTCTTTGAGAATATCTACCAAGGGTGTGGAAAGATTTAAGCAAAGGAAGAAGTTTGGCTGTGATGTAGTTGGAGCACAGGCCTCAACCAATACCACAGATATTCTGCAGCTGGGGCTGTTCAGTTTTCCTCCCTGAGGAAAGTGGGATAGGCCATTAAATCCCAGCATTAACCTGTCAGTGTAAGTGGGTTATGACTCTTTAGCTAAGAGCAATTCCCAGAGAGGGACTCATCTAAGAGCTGACAGTCACCAAGATTCCCAGGAGCTAGGGTATGGGTACTTGAGTGCTTTAATCCTGATGTGGGAATGGAAAAGAATCTGGATAGCATCCATAAGCATGTGAGCTCCTAGAGGAGAGCAACTGTGACTTCACCATCATTTTACCCCCAGCCTTTTGCTTACTTTCTGGCACATGACAGAGATTCAGTGAAAATTTCCTGGATGAATGAGTAAAATAACATGTCTGGTAACTATAAAACTCACTTTTACTTGAGTATAAAGAGATGAGAGTGATGAAAAATGAATCCAAAAGAAGTAAATAAGGTTCTGTTATGGTTAATGTTATGTGTCAACTTGACTGGGCCATGGGATGACCAGGTAACTAGTTAAACATTATTTGTGGGTATGGCTATGAGGGTGTTTCGGGAAGAGATGAGCATTTGAATTGGTGGATTGAGAAGGCAGTTTGTCTTTCCCACTGTGAGTGGTGGGCATCATCCAATCTGTTGAAGGCCTGAATAGAACAAAGAATAGAGGAAGGTTGAATTCTCTCTAACTGCCTGACTATAGGAGCCAAGACATAGGTCTTCTGCCCTTGGACTAAATCACTGCTCCTGGTTCTCAGGGCTTTGGAATGAAACTAGAATTTACAGCACTGCCTCTCTTAAGTCTCCAGATTGCAGGCAGACCACAGGTTATGGGACTTCTCAGCTCCCATAATTGTGTGAACCAATTCCTTATAATAAATCATACACATATAGTATCATATAATATAAAATATATATAATATACATATTATATATATATATATATACTACTGGTTCTGTCTCTGTGGAGAATCCTAACTAATACAATAATCGATACCAAGAAGTGGGGCAGCAAATACCTAAAAATATGGATGTGGCTTTGGAACAGGGTGACAAGGCTGGAAGAGGTTTGGGGTGCATGCTAGTTAAAGCCGATACTGCTGTGAAGGAACTGCTAGACAATTCTGGTGAGAGCTCAGAAAGAAAAGAGGAGAGCTAGAGAGAGCCTCCATCTTAGAAAATACGTAATCATGCATGTATTGGTGCAAATATGGACAGGAAAGACCATTCTGATGAGATCTCAGATGTAAATATGGAACATGTTACTGAACAATGGAGAAAAGGTGATCTTTCTTATAAATAACTTGGCCAAATTATGTTTGTGTCCTATTGTTTTATGGAAGGTAGAACTTGTGATTTATAAAACTGGGTATCTAGCAGCAAAGATTTCTAAAAAAAAAAAAAAAGAAGAAGCATTGAAGGAGATTTGTTCCTTCTGACTAAAAATGCAAGAAAAAAAGAAATAAATTGAAGACAGAGTTGTTAAGCAAAAAGGAATGAGGATGTAAAAATTCTCAGCCTATCCAGATTGCTGAGAAAACTAGGGGTATGGTCCCAAAACCCCCTGATAAGGAAGTTAGTACTGGTGTGAACCATGAACCTAATCAGCCACCCCAGTAGAAACACTGCCAGTTTGAACTGAAAATGTTAGAGACAAGATGAAATGAAAGAAGACTGCCGGACTTCTTAGAGCCTACAGAACTGGAATATAGTGCTATTCAACAGCAAACATGCATTATTCTTCAAGACAAGAGAGGAAAGACCCCAAACACAGGGCATGGGCCTGGTGAGTGGGGCTGCCTCCACTTTAGTTTCAAAGGGCAGCATCACTGCCCAGCAGAGCTGAGGGAGCACAATCCCTACCCCAGTGGGTCCTGAAGGCTGGACTGCCACCCTGGTGGGCTCAGAGTACAGCATCAAGTCAAAGAGGATTATTCTCAAGTCTTATGGTTTAATGGAGCTTGCCTTGCTAGATTTAAAACCTACTTGGATTCACCACCCCTTTCTACCTTCTGATTTCTCTTTTAGAATGTCTATCTATGCCTATCTCACCACTATATTTTAGAAGCACAAAACTTAGCTAATTTCACAGGTTCACAGTTGAAGAAGAATTTTGCCTCATGATGAACTGTACCTGGAGTCTCATCCATATCTGATTTAGATGCTATTTAGGTAAGACTTTGGACTTTAGAGTTGATGCTGGAATGAGTTAAGACTTCTGAGGCTGTTGGGATGTACTGATTGTATTTTGCATATAAGAAGGCCATGAATTTTGAGGGGCCGAAACTCTAATCCCCAATGTGATGCTATTTGGAGATGGGACCTTTGGGAGGTTAATTAGGGTTAGATTATGCCCTGAGGGTGATACCCTCATGATGGGACTAATGTCCTTAAAAAAAAGAGGAAGAGACATGAAATTCTCTCTGGCGTGTGAGGATACAGCAAAGAGGTATCCGTCTATAAACCAAAAAGAGGGTTCTCATCAGGAACCGGATTGGTCAGGGCCTTGATCTTGGTCTTTCCAGCCTCTGGAGTTGTGAAAAATAAACATTTGTTGTTTAAGCCACCAGTCTATGTTATTTGTTACAATAGCCCAAACTGAGAAAGACAGGTCCCTGTACCACAGTGATATTCATAAGCTGTGTTTAGCCATAGTAAAGCGTACAGACTATATTTTATGCACCTTAGGAATCCTTTGAAGTGTTTTAGCCAGTCTTATTGACAACTTTAGATTTTGGATTGATCACTTTGCCAACAATAAAGATGAGAACAAAACAAGAGGAAACAAGATGATCCACAGCTTTTGAAAGAGTTTGGATAAAAGTAGATGAAGCTTGGAGTGCCTGGGTGGCTCAGTCGGTTAACCATCTGCCTTCAGCTCAGGTCATGATCCCAGGGTCCTGGGATCGAGCCCCGCATCAGGCTCCCTGCTCAGTGGGGAGTCTGCTTCTCCCTCTCCCACTCCCCGGCTCATGTTCTCTCTCTCTCTCACTCTCTATCAAAAAAAAAAAAAAAAAAGTAGATGAAGCTCTGAAACAGAACAGAAGCAGTAGAAATAGGGAGAATTATTTTTAAAAATAGGACTTGGTTCTGTGTAGGGGTAAGGGAGAGAGAGAAGTGTAAAATGATCCCAAATTTTCCAGCTAGTGTGACTAGGTGTTGGAATTAAGTGAAATCTCAAACATAAGAGGAGTAACAGTTTTGGAAGAGGAAGTTCACTAGGCCCTTAAAACCAGAGAATGTCTTGTTCACCATTTTATTCCTAGCCCCTAGCATAGTGCCAAGCATGCAGAAACATTATAGCCATAGACATCATTAGAAAAGTCAGGAGAGTGGATGAAGTGGCATTCAAGGTCCTTTTCTAGTATATTAGTGCATTAAATAGTAAACGAGTCCTACACAATATAATATTCTGGTCCTCTGAAATCACTTCTTACAGAAGTACCTGATAGTATGCTGTGTCCTTCAGAGGGAATGCTCAGAGGACATACTACAGAGGCCTTTAAATTTCAACAGCGATGCCTTGGGCTTCTACAAAGACTTGATTCCAGTAGAATTTGTCAAAAATATTTTAAGTATTTTTAAAGCTGTACTTGAATATACACACTCAATTGTGAACTAGAATCATATCTGAGCACTTTAGAGAACACTAAAGTATTTGTTTTTATTTTTGATGGTGAGAGTAAATGTTATAAATTTGGACTTAAAGTGTAAATTCATACTAGCATAGTAGTACTTTTATTTTTTAATATTTTAGGAGTTGCTTTAAAATATACAAAAGTACCGAGTTAGTCTGTCTTACTTCTTCGTTTTACAGACAAAGAAATTTAGGCTTGGAGAAGTAAAATAGTATGCTCAGAACACATATCACATCACTGGAAGAGATAGAGCTGGAACCCAACTGTCCCAAATAAGAGTATGATGTTCTTTTCACTGTACCACCAGGCTGGGAAAACATGGAATTTTCATTCAGAGAACTTCCTGCTACCACTGTTAGGTAATTACCCTACCCCTTGTAGATAATGTTATTAAGTGATTCCAAAAAGCATTTGTGGAACACATAAAAGTCCAGAAAGACCATACCATTTATCTAGGAAGCAAAAATTAAAGTCTCTAAATTATAAACAAGGGTAATGATTCTGATAAAAAGAAGAGTCACAGTGAGCGATTTAAATCCATGAGTCTGTAGAAACAGATTGATTACAAACACATTATCGAGGTGAAGGCCAGGCTGCTGAATAGATAGGGAAGAAAAGAGAATTTTTCTGCTTCTTTTCTTTTCTGAGAAAAATGCCTCTATTTTCAGTTTCTTTTGTAACCTCTGTTCAGAGATACCTTCCTTTCATCAGCCAACCAGGTGTCATTCACCAAAATGTCCATGTGGAACATTCAGTCAGCGGGCAGTATACACTGAGCTCCCTAAGCACTGAAGTCACAGAGAAGAAAAAGGCAGGTGCTTGCAGAGCTCACACTTGAGAGCAGGGGAGGTTCTACCTCTCCTCCTTTATAACTGAGCCATTCCTATTTGCCTCTGATGTCACTACTTTTTTAAGAACAATAAGAGGAATAATCATTGAATTGATTGCTTCGTTAGGCATAGTGATAACTCATATTTATTTTTATCTATCCACAGTTTTTATTTTCAATTTCACTAAATCAATCAAGTCCTTCATCCACAGAGTACCATAATCTTAGTAAACTCTGTATATGTTAGTTTGATTCCTCTTTACCTTAAAAAGATGTACTTTTTTCTCTCTTCACAGTAAAATAGAAATAAACAAATAAATTAGAATAGAATGAGTGTACTTTTTCTGTTGAGAACCAGATAATAAATATTTTAAGTTTTGCAAGCCATATGGTCTCTGTCAGATCTACTTAATTTTGCCATTGCAGCATACAACTATCCATGGACAATATGTAAATGAGTATGTCTGTGTTCCAATAAAACTTTATTTATGGAAACTAAAATTTGAATTTCAAATAATCTTCACATGTCACAAAATACTATTCTTTTTTTTTCAACCACTGAAAAATGTTAAGGCATTCTTAGTTTTCAGGCTATACAAAGTAGGCCAGATTTGGCTTGTGGATTATAGCTTGCTCACCCCTAAATTAAAACTTTTAGCTTCATTAACAAATTCTTCCTACAGTTAAATTTTGATTCAAGGATTTTAGGGCAGCAACTATTTTAGAACATACGTGATTCCATGGAGGGTTGAAATCATTTCCTATTTGAACATGAGATGGTCAAGAAACAGCATCTTTAGAAGGAAAATAGTCCAATTCAGGAAGAGCCCGGTACAACTGGCAATCAATACTGATTATGTTAAAAGTAATCTTCAATGGCTCTTTGTCCACATTTTTTGTCAGTGTAAAAGCAGCAGAATCTTGCTCATAAGCTTGCCAGCCTTGCTGAGAGATCATGAGCCATCCCATGCTTGTTGGGAAATGGTTTCCTTAAATCGTTACCTGGTCAACTCGTGTTCGTCAATTCATGGATTAAAATAATAATAATAATAATTAATAATAATAATTCACTTGCAAAATGAACAAACCTATTTATTACTCATCTAATACCTTGGTTGCACCAATAAGAAACTTACACTATGGAGTTCAAATTGAAATTTCATCTTGGTTCACATAGCCAGGATTCATAGGAAGAATAGCTCACACTTTGATAGACAGTTGTTCAAGTTTTAATTTCATAAGTCATGCAAATATCTTCAAGTCTTATCTAAGTTCCCACATTTAGGGATATGTACCCATGGCTAAGGTCCAAACTCCAAAAACATCAAAATACTTTCATCACTTCATGCATCAGTGAGAATTCATATATCTTGAAGAAACTAACAGAAACCTGTTATGCCATTCTCTCTAATTAGCACTTTGAAAAGCCAGGTGTTAGTACTTAGAGGAAAAGACACATATCCCCAAGCCCTGCTAATAAACCAACACTGGATTGGCTCTTTTAAAGATTTAACATCAACCAGCTGTTCAATATTAATGTCGTCTTGCTTTATCTCATCCTTGGCTCCAATTTAGACTTTGATTATAACATTAGTTATAGAGTCCAATCTTAAAAATTTAGAATCAGTTCACATTTGGGTAAATGTGATTTTCCCTTCTTCCTACAGCCAGTGCATCAAAAGTAACATTCCTCTGCTTCAAATAAATTAGGACCACCAAGTAGCTTGTAAATAGCAGAGCTAAAGTATGAACCCAAGCCCAATGACCAATCTGGTGCTCTTAGCCATGGTACCACATTGCCTCTCTCTCTGTGCATAGCTAGTTATCTTATGTAAAAAGGCAAGAATAACTTTTAGGAGGATTTAACTCTCTAATACATAGATTGGAGACCCTGAGGTTGGACTGTGATTGCAGAAATTGTGAAGAAGCGATGAGGTGAAAAATATTCCTGTGGTGAATCAACCAAACTTGCTGGATAGATTGAAGGCAAGGAAAAGAGAAATGACAGAGACAAGAATAATATCTGTATTAATTACTACTGCATTCTACAAATATTTATTGAGCACCTATTATGCCTGGGACTGTGCTAGGTATTAAGGAGGAAACTAAATAAAATAGACCATGGCTTTGCCCTCCTGAAGCAAGATCTTATTATTAATAGAAAGCAGATTTTATATACATAGACTATGTCTAGAAGGGTATACATAAAATTCGTAACACTGCTGCTTAGGAAGGGCACAAGGTGGATGGAGGGACAGGGACAGGAGGGAAACTTCATGGACACCTTTTCATACCTACTGAATTTTAAAATGTGATTTTATTACCTATTTTAATTTTTTTAATCAAGCATTTAAAAAAATGTTGGAACTTCATTCATATTCAGTGTTTCTCAAGAAATTCTGTCATTCTGGGCATTCTTTCACCTGAAAAAGAATGCTTTTAGTTTTATCTTTTCAAGAACATTTGCCAAAATATTTCATTTGTGATACTTGGGCATTTACAAATTGTCAGCTTACTTTTTAATTCTGTAGAGTAATTTCTGGTCATTTGTCTTCAGGCTAGTAAAGACTGTGAAGTGATAGGCCTTTGGCCAGCTCAGATTGGGGGAAGAGTAAAAACTATAGAGAGTTTTATATGTGACTCACTGGCACCCACGTGGCCAGGGTTAGGTTTTTCTGGGGCCAGTAAGGGAATGTGGAATTAATACTTCAGCAAGACTGCTGCCCAGGACCAGAGAACTAGCAAGGCCAGGTAGGTAGGCTTGGTAAAACACAGAACTGAAAAACAGACCAAGCCTGATACAAAAAGTAGGAGGCAGGGGGTAAGCTGTAAATCACAGAATCTACAGAGACAAGCTCAAGAGCTGATAGAGAATGGAAAAGGGGTACAAGATTCTCCAGTGATTCCCATGAACACTACCAGATACTGGATGTTCACAGTTGTCTTTAGGGGCCAATGTGCACATATTTCCAGTGAGTTAAGCTAGGGTAGAGAAGACAATTTTGCTGCTAGAGATCGCAGGTTTCAAAGGCTGGAACACTATCCAAGATCTCAAGGGCCATTGAGAATAATTTATTTAGGTTACGTATCACTGGCTTTACTTAAATGTGCTATATGCTATACCACATGGTTTTATCTCCATCATAAGATTGTTAGGGGTTTTTTTTTAATATATTATACTTTCCACTACTTACTTGTAAAATTATTATACATCACAAAACATCTAGGATAATATGTGAAATGTCATTAGGACTATATTTAAATAAATATATTAACAGTAAGAAGCACAAAGCCTCTTTGCTCTGTCAGACACAGTGCTTTTTAAAAACTTTTTTTAAACTTGAATATGATTATTTTTGAATGAAATTTTGTTTAGCCCATGACTAAGGTAATACATCCTTATTAGTAACCAGTGAGAAAAAAGAAAAGAGTAAAGGAAGGAAGGAGGAAGGTAGAAAGGGGGTTAGGGAAGGAGGAAGGGAGAGAGACAAAACATTTCCCGGTACAATGTTTGTGTTGCTCATGTTACTGTTTATATAATTTTTTACATTCATTTACAGGATTTAAATGTATGGATAGATAGATTATGCATCTGCATGTTTTTTTTCCCTAGACCTAGATAATTTCCTATTTTACTATAAACTTTCCCGTAAAACCATTTTAATTTCTACATTAGAGTCCATTAATTACAGATTTGTCACAGGTTATACATATCTGTGGTAGGTTGACTTCCCTGGGAAGCACACTCAACTCAGCTTAGGGTGCAAAGATTTAGGAATGAGTGCCCTTGGAGTAAACACTGCAGAGAGGGAGAGGAAGAAGGCAGGACTAAGCAGAGAGCAGTCAGGCTATGGTGCCAGCCCCACAGCAAGCTTAGGTAACCCCACCGTGAGTTCTGACGCTAACATTTGCCCCATGTTTGGCCTTTACACCCCAAATTTTATGTCATGGTGCATGGTCTGTCTTGAGAACGGTGTGTGACCTTCAGCAAGGTGGCTTCAGCAGCCACCTGGAGTCCATCTGACGAAAGCACTGTCACTTGACAACTCTCCCAGGAGCTAGGGCAACAAGTTCTTCCGTGCAGGGTTATTTGGACAGTGGATCACCACGTCCACCACAACATTCTATTTAATATAACTTTTCATTTCTGTATTTTTATATTCTTACCAATTTCCTTTATTAAAAACACTCCGTACATATTTTTAAACATGTATTTAGGATTATTTCCTAAGTTTATATTCTCAAAACCGGAACTGCTGGGTTAAAATATTTTACCATTTTAAGGTTCTTGAAACACATGATAAATTGCCCTCAAACAGATGTTCCAGTTTGCACTCAAGCCACTGGTATACAAGAACTGCCCATGTTGGGGCGCCTGGGTGGCTCAGATGGTTAAGCGTCTGCCTACGGCTCAGGTCATGATCTCAGGATCCTGGGATCGAGTCCCGCATCGGGCTCCCTGCTCCTTGGGAGCCTGCTTCTCCCTCTGCCTCTCTCTCTCTCTCTCTCTCTGTCTGTCATGAATAAATAAATAAAATCTTTAAAAAAAAAAAAAAAAGAACTGCCCATGTTCCAGGTTTTCCAGCTTTGGATATTTTAATCTAAAAGTGATCATCTGACACTGGTTAACACATTAGCTCTCTCAAAATTTTCTTTCTATAGATTATCAGTGAATTTTAACATTGATTTATGTTTCTTCAATCAATAATATAACCTCTGTTGCAAACTGCCAATTCACTCTCTGCTCATTTTCTTAAGGGAGTGTAGTATTTCACCATCATGGGTAGAACTTTTTTAAAGTTTTTATTAGATTCCAGTTAGTTAACATAGTGTAATATTAGTTTCAGGTGTACAATACAGTGATTCAACACTTCCATGCAACACCTAGTGCTCATCACAAGTATACTCCCTCATCCCCATCACCTATTTCACCCATCCCCCACCCCTCTCCCCTCTGGTAATCATTAGTTTGTTCTCTATACTTAAGAATCTGTTTCTTGACAAATAATGCAATATATGTTAAGAAAAAAAAAAAAGAAGAAGAAGAAGAAGGTAGCGGGAGGGGAAGAATGAAGCGGGGGAAATCGGAGGGGTAGACGAACCATGAGAGACGATGGACTCTGAAAAACAAACAGGGTTCTAGAGGGGAGGGGGGTGGGAGGATGGGTTAGCCTGGTGGTGGGTATTGAGGAGGGCACGTTCTGCATGGAGCACTGGGTGTTATGCACAAACAATGAATCATGGAACACTTCATCTAAAACTAATGATGTAATGTATGGGGATTAACATAAGAATAAAAAATTAAAAAAATAAAAAATAAAAAATAAAAAAAAAGAATCTGTTTCTTGGTTTGCCTCTCTTTTTTTTCTTTTGCTCCTTTGTGTTGTTTCTTAAATTCCACATATGAATGAAATCATATGGTATTTGTCTTTCTCTGACTGACTTGTTTTGCTTAGTATAATCCTATCTCCATCCATGTCATTGCAAATGCCGTCGTCATGGATAGAAATTAAAAGGGTTCACTCATAAAAATATCCTAGTTCCAAAACTTGAAGTTAGTTAATTCAATATCAATTTTTCTTCTCTTTTACTCAGACCACTTCATTCGTTCATTTATATCATTTGATACTATATTTTTCTATCTTCTCTTCTAGCTGGGCAAATCGGAGGGGAGAAAAATATGATGCAAAATAGCCTCATGTACAGCATAGTACAAGAGCATAAACCACAGAAAAAGCCTTGGGGAGATGCTCAAGGAAATTTATGGAAATACATTGATTTGACAGATGAATAAAAACATAAATAGATATTGTCTAACAATAAGTATTTGTCAGTAGCTAAAATATAAACTCAAGAATTAAATGATTTTCTTTTAAAATATAAGAGCAATTTTGGGCTTGTTATTAACTGACACAGTGTGCTTTGGAAATCAAGAATAAAAAGGCATTAGTAGATACTTATTTTCTCCCTGTAAGCTTTTCGTATCTTATTTTGCCACAAGAGCCTATTTGCATGGGCCCTCTACATTTTAATTCAATCAGTTGCAAATTAATTTTCTAGGGAACAAAAAGTATTCCTGAGAGATGTTGTATGATTTCCATATTGCTTTTATTTTCATCTTTAGGTTTAAAAAAGAAAACAAAGTTAATGAAGTTGTTAGTAATAATCTTCCTTTCATGTAATTTTTTAGATCTAATTATGCATTTTTAGTTGTTTTTTTATAGTTAATGTTCACTGCTATTCAAATGAACATCCACCAGAAATCCAATGTATTAATCATGACATACATAAATGGGTGTGAAAAACGCTAGGAATCAAAGAGAGCTGTAATAAGCAGTCTCTATATGTATTATGATTTATAAATATTAAATGCAACCCAGGCTTGCTTTCTTTTGGTGTCCTGGGCTTTGTTTTTCCCCCATTATCTATCCTTCCCACCCAAAGTTAACTTTTCCTCTCTATTGATTTTTCACAAAGGAATTCGTTCCAACCACATGTCACTTAATTACAGGGCTATTGCATGCAACCAAAAAGGTGCTGATTACAGAAGGACTAAAATACTTAGCAAAGTAGGGACCCAGTTTACATAGGCTTAGCAGATTATCAAGGTCTTACTGAGCTCTCACCTTCTTGTCAATGCTGTACATTTGCCAATGATTCAGAATCCATCTACCTAGAGCACAGCTAAAAATGGGAATTCAAAGGCCATGGTTCTCCAGTCCCTGACAACAATAATTTCGAGTTTTTCTTTTTTGAGGGGGGTACTTTCATTTCTATTTATTATTCATTGCTCAAGTAACATAACTGTTTATTAAACCACTGGTAAGGAAAGAAGGGTGGTGCAGTCAGTCGTTAGGCAACAGGGAAGTTCTGATACTCCACAACCAGTGCAATGTGATGACTATCACAAGTGGTAGTAAAACAGAAGTCATAGACAAAGATGACAGCAGTATCATCAAAACCAAAAGATTTCAAGGGAATAATACACTGTCTCTCTTTCTCTGAGACATCTGTCCAATTTCTCTGTAGCCTAAGAAATGGAAGATTTTTTTCCTAGTTACAAAGACACACTGGTACTGGGATGAAAAGCAGACTTGCTGCTGTATCTTGAAGTCTGTATGACAAATGCCATGAGTGCACATACATGTGCATGAGTGTGTCTTATTGATTTTATCATTCCCAGGCTTCACTTGCCTGACTTCATAAACCCCCACGGTAATGCTGAACTCGTGGGACAAAAGTACTATGGTAGTAGACTCTTCATTCCTCAGCTGCAGTCTTGGAGAGGCTGTCTCTGACAGCCTTAACTGAAAGTGCATAGTCTTCATCCTTAGAAATAAACCAGGCCTTATCCTCCTTGAAATCAGGGATCAATAAGGCTATTTGCATAGTGGTCTCAGAAAGATAGCAATTTTTTTCTCTCCTTTCTGTTTTTAATGTGGCAATTTTACTGGCTGCTTAGCATTATGTAATCAGAAAGTAGTTTAAAAGGCATTCAAGATTATCTTTGATATTTAGAACCTTTTTCCTAACCGTATATCCCTTGGGCATCTGAAGGGCATAAGCCACAACTATAGGGTTCTTTCTTGCTAACCCAATCAGAGCACTGGTAATGAGGGAGAGCTCTTCAAGAAACCTTATGACCTATACCAGCTTATCTAATAAATGAGTATTAGTAAGAAAGTAATTGATTCCTCAGGATACAAGCACAGAAAGCATGTCAGGCTAAAATAAAATCTCCTTTTTTGCCTTACAAAATACAAAAGGTATAGGGTTGATTTTAGAAAAGAAACAAATCCATGAATATAATGTATAACTGATATATATATCCCTATAGTAGGAAGTAGATTTATGGTTTGCAATCCAATGGATAAGGTGACTTGAATGAAAAATGAAGGACATCATCAAGGGCCAACCACTTAGTCTCGATTCTGGGACATAGCCAAGACCCAATAGCCATAAATCATGAGATGGAACAACAAATGGACACTCTCTCCACCATCACCATACAGCAAATTCTAAGTAATGGGTTTCTTTTTATGTGTCCCATCCACCAAACTACAGTGAACTAAATGTAAATGCTCTGTGATGCCAAGCCATATAATGTGTGTGCTTTGCACATGGTGGATGCTTAATGAGTGCTTCTGGGAAATTATGATCTTCCTTTCATGTAATTTTTCAAATAAGGGGGTAGATCAGCCAGTTCTCATTAATATTTGTGAAGTGGATGGAGCCCCCTTCTTTTCTCTGACTTCGTTCCTGCTATCACTTTAATTGACTTCTCATCTTGTCTGATTGAAACTACCCCTTAGTAAAGACTATGTGATGTAAGGGTCTTGAGTCTTAGTGCAATTCCTCTTCAGAAAGGCTTCAATAAGATCAGATGAGTATTTGGGGGGCCTCTCTAAGATTAGGCTACAGAAAATCCTGTCTGTGATTAGACAATGTTAAAAGGATCACAGTGGTGATAAAACAGCCATAGGCCTTAATCTGCTCTTCGTCTCAGAAAACTTCAGCTTTTTCCAATTTTGAAATGCAAATCCAATTTGTCACTACACTGCACAACAATGCATACACATAAAAATATCCCACGCAATCCCCTTATATCACTGCTTAAAGCCCTTCAATGTCTTCCCTTTGTTTATGGTACAAAATTTAAAATTCTTAACGACACCTCATGAACTTACTGACCCCTCCAGCTCATCTCAACCCAAATGCCCTCGTTCTCTGTGTTCCAGACACACTCACCTTTTTTTGAGTTCTTCAATGGAACATTCACTCTGTCTCAGGAGAAATATCTCAGGAATGCGGTCACCTTCCTTTTCCTACCATTGCCTTGGCCACCTATGTCATGTATCAAGTCTCCATTGAAATGTTACTCTCAAAGCACATTGAACTTTTGGTAAGTGGGGGAATAGGATTCATAGGAAGATGTTATGGGAAATTCTGATCGGGAAATTTAAATGTATTAGGTTTAGTAGATACAAAAAAGAATGAGTTCAGTGAAGACAGGGTGGACACTGAGAAAGACAAGCTAAAAAGAACTCTTTTACATTTTTGAAACCTTAAACAAGAATTTGGTCAAGGATAAATAGCCTATGGAGCACAGTTCAGCCAAGACTTAACTGTGAGGGCACCATCTTTGTCCAGGGCCCCCTCTGCAGTATATATTAAGAAGATGCAACATACAAATGAAGTCAGTAGTAACTAAGGGCAGAGCAACAGGTGGACCAGCCACCTCTACTTAGGGGGAAGCTCTGAAGGGGCATCTGGAAAGGGTTTGTCAAATGCACAAAGCACAAGCTGACAAAAGAATAGACCTGGGCTGTAAATAAAAGATGGGGAATGCATCTTAGAGCTATTGATGTTGTCTTGGTCAGATTATCTGCAAAGCCCCGTCTATTCTGTCTGAGGCAATGTTTCATGAAAGGAAAACCCAAGGCTCAATGATCATAGAGCTCATTTTCAAAAAGATTTAGTGAGTCAGATTGAGTTACAGTAGTTGTGTTAGCTTTCTAAAGAGACTTCTTTTTCTTATTATCAACAAGGAACCCACTTAATGGCTTATTGTAATAAATATAAGAGGAGAGAAAATAAAGAACTGACCACAATTGTAGTTAAATGTTTATGCTAAGATTTTTAAAGTTTTGTCTCACTAACTGGACTGTTAAGGACCCAGTGAGTAGAATCTGTTTTGCTCACCATTGTATCAGTTGCTTATCATGTTGCCTGGAATATAATTGGGATCCAATAAATACTTACATGGCCTACTGGATGACTGGCATTGAGAATCCATATAACTGTGGGTATTTTTCCATTTGATGCTTAACATAGAGGAATACCCCCCTACACAAATGAGCATAAAAATTTGGTGAGTACCAACAAGTATATGGAAAAAGATACTCCAAGAAAAATTTTTCCACTTAATGGCAGTCATGGGGACAAGCTGATTTCCCTTCTCCCTCATAAAAATGTCTACCATCTCTATCAACATACCACATTCTCATATAACGTATTAGGGTTGGAATCTGTGCAATGAATGAAGGGATAGTTCTCTTTCTTACATAAGTCTTGCTTGGAGTGACCAAACTTCAGTGATCGGGTAACTGAATACGAAAAACAGAGATTCTAAAATGAAGAACTTCCTCTCTGCCTTTAGCAAAGGGAATTTTGAAAAATTGTTTGATTTCAGAGTTTATCCTGAATAGAGGGAAAATTGAGGAACAAGAATTCTGCCCTAAAATCTCAAGGCATGTCCCAGCCTCTGGGTCTGGCCTATTTCACCCACAGAGTTACCTAATACCTTGCAGTAGGTGTGGCTCGCAGACCAGCAGCAGCCACCTTACCAGAAAACTTAAGAAATACAGAATCTGAAGTCTCACTTCAGATCTACTGAAACTCAATCTGTTTTATCAGGCAATCCATGTGCCCATTAAAATTTGAAAAGTACTGACCTTGAACCTATAGTATATGATGGAGACCTTGGGTTTATGTGTTAGACTACACTTTAGAATATTTTTAAAGCTGAAATTTAAAATTGAGGGTGGAAAAGATGATTCTTGAGACACACACAGATGAAAGAATTTCTTTTCATAGGAAGATACTAAAATTTAGAAAAGGTCAGAGACTGTATTCCGCAGCTCCAAAAGGCAAATTCAAACTAGTCTAGCCAGAAAGAACAACAAAAGCATTAATCATTCCCTTCCAGGCCTTCGAGCTTCAGATATTCTCACAGATAAGAAAGACAGAAGGAAAATGTTCTATCCACAGAGGAAAAGTCAAGAAGTCAGAAAAGGCCCAGTGCTCAAAAGATACTGTAAGAAAAGCCCAGAAATTAGAAACTGTACTCTTGGTAATATAAAAATAGTAATTCTATTTTTCAACCCTCCTTTTTCCCTTGCAGTGTACTTTAAATTTTATTTGTAGATAGTTATACACATTTTATATCATTCCTCATTTTTTCCATTATCCAGGTTATAAGTTCCATAAAGAAAAGGTAGCTCCTTACCTGCTCAAAATAGTTTTCAATTTTCCATAAAGATTTATTATGTACCTTTGACAACTCACTCTCCAAATATGATGGACAATTAAATTTCCCCAAGAATAAGCACGTGACTCAATTTCTCTTGCAAAACTCATCTTCCCTTTTCCATATCCCCAATCCCTTCAGAACGAACTCACGTCACCACCTAAGAGAGATCTTCCCTGGCTTCCCCACTCCCTCCTTTCTACTTCGAAAGCACTTTGCCCTTCCCTCAACTACAGCACTTACACCGTGCTGTAAATTGCTTACCATCTGTTTCCATAATCTACTGTGATGTCCTTAAAGCCAACGCTGTAACGCAGATGTAGTTAGAGCCTTCCAGCTTGAGTCAAACTTGAGTAAAATATCTCATTTCACAACCTATACTGTCTGATACCGTGCTCTCTTTTTCAGTAAATTTCTGCTCTGTTTACACCAATGGTTCCTCAATTTCTGGTTCACCTCTGTGCACGTGGTCTCTATTCAGTGTTCATCCTAATTTGCACACCAACTTCAGTTTTATGGACATTTGCCACAAGAACTGAATCATATCCATGAGTGCAGGGATTTTGCTCAAGATTGACACAGTTTTTCTCCATCAGGTGACTTGTCCCTTCATGTTCTTCCATCATCCACAGTCTGAGCTCACTCATGTGCCTAAATCCCCTGGACGTGCAATCCAGACGCCAGACCCCAAACCACAGTCAGGTTGATCTATCTTCCTTAGCATTCAGAACATCTGTTGCAATGATGTTTTTCCAGTCATTACACTTTTACACACCCAATTGCTCCAGTAATGTTTATTCAAAAAATTACTGAATAATCTTAAAACTGGAATCTGAAAGACCTGCTGAACTCTCAATCATGTAAAATGAAATCCTTAATCTTTTTTTTTTTTTAATATTTATTTATTTATTTATTTGACAGAGAAAGAGACAGCGAGAGCAGGAACACAAGCAGGGGGAGTGGGAGAGGGAGAAGCAGGCTTCCCGCCGAGCAGGGAGCCCGATGTGGGACTCGATCCCAGGACCCTGGGATCATGACCTGAGCCGAAGGCAGACGCTTAACGACTGAGCCACCCAGGCGCCCTGAAATCCTTAATCTTATGATCTCTCCTTCAATCTCCCAAAGGAGGACAAATAAGCGAGCTTGTTTTTCATATGACTTTCTTTTGAATAAAACTGGTAATCACCCTCTCTCAACACAAGACAAAGAAAAATATGAAGAAATAATGCCAAAAATGCACCTCATTCATCAAGATTCTGAGTTGCTATCCACAGAATCCATAGTATATGTGATCAGAATCAGAAACCCAGTTGGGTGTGCCTTTATACTGGTTGGAAAGGACACTGGGGGGTATAGGCTGTTAGGGATTGCATTTTAGGAGGGCAGAATTCACACTATCAATTATTAACAAGTGCAGTGTATACCAAGAGATTTGAGGTAGCCACAAATAGCATTCCCTACATTTACCTAAGTATTAGACAATGAAATGTCTAGAATATCACACAAAGTAGTAGAAACTTTCTCAGTTAGGATTGGGACTCACTAAAATGTTTAGTATAATGGTATGACATCATCAAAGCTATCTTGTAAAAAATCATTTCTGGCAAAACACAGGATTGGATTCATGTGATGATAAAAGGAAGATGCGATTATACAGACAATGCAATAATTAAAACCTAAAAACAAAGGGTAATAAGGAACTAAAAATTACTGAGCATTTAATTCTCATGAAAACTTTGGTAGAGACTTCCAAGGCTCATCCTCATCTAATTGTCCTTTTGGTTAAACCCCAAGAGAGTATTTACACTTCTGTGTCTTTTTATGCATGACTAGTTCTGGCCAATGGGTTATAGGAGAAAATATGTCACTTCTGAGTCAAAGCATTTAAATGCTGGCATGAGATGACCAGTCAATAATCCCCTTCCAAGCACTCTTTCCCAGCCACAATGGACAGTTGAAACACCCCTTGTAAAAGGATCCTCAGTCATCCTGGATCCAAAGTAACTGTGATATGCAGAGCCTTCTGCCAACCAATGCAGGGTATGAATTGTGAACAAGGTAAAAACCTATGTTGTTAAGCCACTAAGATTCTAGGGTTTGTTTTGTTCATTTAGTCAGTGCATAGATTAGCTTAAACTGCCTTACCCAATAATCCTGTGGAAGAGCAACTGCCATCCTAACTTTCAGCTAGGGACAATGAGGTTCAGAGAGGTTATCCAAAATCAACGAGGAAATATGTACTGAAGCTGGAATTTGTTTTGTTTCATTGTTGTATGGTTGTGCTACCATTGGTTTGTTGTTGTAATTATATCATGCCTGTTTTATGATGTGTGTACATATATATATCTGTATATATAATATATAACATTTGTATATATAATAGACATATATACAAATAGATATATAGATGCATAATATATATATAAATTTTTGTGTAACACATATATGCAGATAATTTTTTTCTTTTATAAGATTTTTCTTGGCTTCACCCTTCCAATATTGTCAAATTGCTTTCTAAAAAGACTATAATAATTAATAGTTCCACCAGTAATACACAAAACTACTCTTTTTGCTACATGCCTGCCAGCAAATGACATTACTCTGTTTAATTTTTTCCAATCTGATAACAATAAAGCAACACTTAATTATTATTTAATGCACATTTCCCTGACCTATTTTGAGTATGATCATCTTTTCTTATGTTTGTTAGTTAGATGAATTGCTTTTCATTAATTGATTATTCATTTATTGTTGTCCAATTTTCTGTTGGGTCATTTTTCTTTTCATTGTCAATTTGTAAGGGCTCTTTATATATAATATGTGTTAGTCCCTTGTCATCTGTGTTGCAAATATATTTTATAAATCTACTGCTATTTGGCCATCAAAAAAATGAAATCTTGCCATTTGCAACGACGTGGATGGAACTGGAGGGTGTTATGCTGAGTGAAATAAGTCAATCAGAGAAAGACATGTATCATATGACCTCACTGATACAAGGAATTCTTAATCTCAGGAAACAAACTGAAGGTTGCTGGAGTGGTGGGGGGTGGGAGGGATGGGGTGGCTGGGTGATAGACATTGGGGAGGGTATGTGCTATGGTCAGCGCTGTGAAGTGTGGAAGACTGTTGAATCACAGATCTGTACCTCTGAAACAAATAATACATTATATGTTAAAAAAAAAAAAAAAGAAGAAGAAGAAGATAGCAGGAAGGGAAGAATGAAGGGGGGAAATCGGAGGGGGAGACAAACCATGAGAGACTATGGACTCTGAAAAACAAACTGAGGGTTCTAGAGGGGAGGGAGGTGAGAGGACGGGATAGCCTGGTGATGGGTATTAAACAGGACACGTTCTGCTTGGAGCACTGGGTGTTATATGCAAACAATGAATCATGGAACACTACATCAAAAACTAATGATGTACTGTATGGTGATTAACATAATAAAAAAAATCTACTGCTAGTTTATTGACTTTGTTATCTCTGCCTTGTATATAAAGCAATTAAAAATGTATATGGTAAATTTGTCTTTTAAAATTGTATTATGAAATATTTCAAACACATATATATGTACAAAAATAAAGTAAAAATTCATACCATCTACCTTAAAAAATAAAATACAAACAATATAGTTAAAGCCTGAGGTGTACTTCTCTCCAATCACATCTTCCTTCCTCATTCCCAGAATTAACCATTATCCTATATTTGGTATGTATCATTTCTATGCATTTGCTTATATTTTCATCATTACATCTATTCTTAGGCTATGTAAAGCATTGTTTTTCATACTTTAAAATTTTGTATAAATGTATTAATACTACATATATCTTTTCCTTGAACTTCAGTTTTTTGCACTCGGCTATGCTTTTGACAATTCATCAATTTTTAACTATGTAGTTCTAATTTATTAATTTTATCTGCAATATAGTATAATTTAGCATACTCCGACCCTTTTCTTTTTAAGAAACACTTGATTGTTTCCAAATTTCTGTAATTATAAGCAATGTTGCGATGATCATTCTTGTGTTCATCTCCTTCTGAGTATGTTTAAGAAATTTTCAAAATTATATACCTAGCAATAGAACTAATAGAATTTAGGGTTTGTACAAATTGCTTAATTACTAAATGACATAGTTTATCAATATGCACTCCCACCTAAGAGTTTCTCTTGCTTCACATTTTCACAAACACTTGTTATGGTTAAATTTTTATATATTATGGAAAATTTGATGAGTGTGAAATGATATTTCATAGCAGTTTTCATTAACGCTTCCCTAAGTACTAATGAGGTCAAGCATTTTTCATATGTTTGTTAGCCACTAGAGGTTACTTCTTCTGTAATTTGATCACACAATTTGCTTCTAGATTCTCTACTGTGTCATTTATATAAATCTTTACTGATTTTTAGGCTCTCTTTATTGTGGATCTTAATCCTTTATGATTAACACAAATCTCTCTCCCAATCTGTGGCCTGTATATGCATGCTTTTTCATATCCTTTGAGAAACCAAAATTATAAATTTTATTATAACTCAGTTTATAAGTCATTTTCTTTAAAGTTTGCTATTTTTGTCATGTTAAAGAAATCTTTTTCTACCCCCAAAGTGGTAAAAATACTCTTTCATTATTTTCTTCTAAATATTTTAAATTTGAGGTGTGTGTATGATGTTGACTGATTTTATGTTTGGGTGGTAAGGGTCTATTTTTCACCAAATCCAATAACCAATTTCCCTAGAAATATTTCCTCTAGGTTTTCAAATTTGCTGCCAGAGAGTTGTAATAACATTTGCTTATTATTCTTTTAATCTCTAGCAGTAATGATAATTACATCTCTTTTTTATTTCTATTCTTGTATATATTTTTGCTCCCTCTTTTTCTTAGCTATACCCAAAGGGCATTTTTTCAAAATCAGTTTTCCAAAACAAACCCTCCCCGCAAAAAAAGCACCAGGATCATCCTTTCAACACTTTTGAGAGAATTATTTCATATTTTTGTAACTTTAGGCTAACTTTTGTTTAAAAATTCCTTTCTCCCTTATTCTTTTAGCTTGTTAATGGTTTTATCATAATTTCTTTAAAACTAAGTTCCTTTATTATTTCTTTTTTCTTTAAAAATGGGATATTTAAAACTCTGTTTTTCAGATAATAACTTTTTTGTATCTGAAAGATTTTACTATGAAGGATTTGACTTCTTTTTACTTTCTAGGTAGTTTGTAAGTTCAGTTTTAATTTCCTCCTTGAACCAAGAGTCATATTGAAATGTACTTCTTAATTTCCAAGTTGTTAAGGTATTTGTAGTCACCTTTATATTACTTATTTCTAATTTTATTGGATTGTGTTAAAAAAACAAAGCCTATAAAATTTCTACTTTTAAAGTCTGTTGAGCCGATTCCTTTTAAGAGACAATAAGATTCTATGCCTATAAATAATAAATAATTCAGTTCTTATTAATTAATAATAAGTAAATTCAGGCCTTTTGTTCAGCCGGAACCGCCATCTTCCTGTAATTCGCCAAAATGACCAACACAAAGGGAAAGAGGAGAGGTACCTGCTATATGTTCTCTAGGCCTTTTAGAAAACATGGAGTTGTTCCTTTGGCCACATACATGCGAATCTAAAAGAAAGGTGATATTGTGGACATCAGGGGAATGGACACTGTTCAAAAAGGAATGCCCCACAAATGTTACTATGGCAGAACTGGAAGAGTCTACAATGTTACTCAGCATGCTTCTGGCATTGTTGTAAACAAACAAGTTAAGGGCAAGATTCTTCCCAAGAGAATTAATGTACGCATTGAGCATATTAAACGCTCAAAGAGCCAAGATAGCTTTTTGAAGCGTGTGAAGGAAAACGATCAGAAAAAGAAGGAAGCCAAAGAGAAAGGTATTTGGGTTCAACTGAAGCACCAGCCTGCCCCACAGAGAAGCACACATTGTGAGAACCAATGGAAAGGAGCCTGAACTGCTGGAACCCATTCCCTATGAATTCATGGCATGATAATGTAAAGAAAATAAAAGACCTCAAGACTGTAAAAAAAAAAAAAAAAAGAGAGAGAGAAAGAAAAGTAAATTCACTTTACTGACTGTTTTTGCAAGCCCTAAAGGCATTACATTTTTATTTCTATGG
Organism: Mirounga leonina; assembly: GCF_011800145.1. Lineage (NCBI taxonomy): Eukaryota > Metazoa > Chordata > Mammalia > Carnivora > Phocidae > Mirounga > Mirounga leonina. The sequence goes on along the minus strand of NW_023270233.1, from coordinate 197,285 downwards.
AATCTTCTACAGAACCTCTAAATTCTGAAAATGATATATTGATGTGTTCCTCTGTTGTGATATGTTTAACAAGCAGTCCTTCTGTTTCTAAAGGTTTTTCCTTCATATTTAAGCTTTTATATTGCTTGGTGCAAACAGATTTACCTTGAGTCTACCTTTTTCATAACCTGTACCTTTTATCATTATAATGTCTCTCCTTACCACGTTTACACATTTCAGCCCTATCTTGCAGTTATATTGCTACTTCTTTTCATTTTTAGTTTATATTTGTTTTATCTCTTTGTTTATTCTTTAATTTCATACCTTTATTATTTTGCTTTAATATTTTTGGTAAATAGTGTATTGCTGGGTTTTTTTAATAAGTCAGACTGTATCTTTTAATGGCAAAATTCAGTTCATCATATTTAGTGTAGTTGCTGATGTTGATATATTTGATTCTTTTCTATCCATTTTTATGTCTATTATTTATTTTCATTTGTTATTTTCTCTTTTTAATTTGATCAAGCTGCTATTCACTCCCGTTAATCTTTATTCTGGTTTCACTTTTCAAGTCAATCTGACAGAATGTTGTTTTACCACTGGATTTAATACAATCACTTTAGTATAATGGCAGATGCAGTAAATTCCGATCTTTCCATCTTTACATTAAGACATTTTGTTTGTTTTGTCTGTTTTATTTATTTGATCAACCTGATTTTCACTTTTATTGCTACATATCCCAGTTTTATTTTTAAAATGAATTTGACAGAATGTCTTTTAATGGTAGAATTTAACCCATTTAGGTTTAGTATAATGGCAGGGGGCAGAGCAAGATGGCGGAGGAGTAGGAGACCTGGATTTCGTCTCCCCTCAGGAATTCAGCTGGATAGGGATCAAACCACTCTGAACACCTACAAACACAACAGGAGATCAAAGAAAAGAATAGCAACAACTCTCTCATCAGAAAAGTGACCACTTTCTGGAAGGTAGGATGTGCGGAGAAGTGAATCTGAGGTGATATTCGGGAGGACAGACGGCAGGGGAGGGACCTCCGTCAGCCGCTTCTGGCAACTGATAGAACCACGGAGCACAAAATCGGAACTTTTAAAAGTCTGCTCCGGTGAGGGACGTCACTCTGGTGGCTAAGCGGGGGTGGAACCCTCCGGGACAGTGTGGTCTCAGGACCCTCGGGGTCACAGAAAGACCGGGGGTGCCTGAGTGTGGCAGAGCTCCCAGGTAACAGAGCAGGGAAGCCGACTGCAGAGGCAGAGCCCAGGCGCGGGCTCTCAGCTCGGGGTTGCCATAAACCGTGATCCACGGCACAGTCGGGCCACTGCTCCTCCAGCAGGGACCCAACAAGCGGCAGATCCGGGAAGACTCACTTTCCTCCCCCGGGAGGAACCGTGCGGGAGTGCACCACAGGGATCTGCTGGGTTTGGAGACTCCACACGGGGTCGGGTGCCAGAGATAGAAACGCGCGGTCATAGGCCGGGTGAGCACAGAGTGAGGCCGGAGACCAGGGAGACAGGAGTGACAGACGGCTTTTTTCTGGGGGTTCACAGAGGAGCGGGGCCCCAAGTTCTCGGCTCCTCCGGGGCGGAGATTGGGAGGCCGCCATTTTCACTCTCCACCTCCAAAGCTATACGGAAAGCTTGCAGGGAACAAAAGCTCCAGAGAGCAAACCCGAGCAGATTACTTAGCCGGGAGGGGACAAGGGCGGGGCAATTCTGCCCCCGGCAAAGACATTTGGGAACCACGGCAACAGGCCCCTCCCCCAGAAGATCAGCAACAACAGCCAGCCAGGACCAAGTTTACCAATCAATGAGAACGGCAGAACTCCAGCGCTAGGGGAATACTGCACATAGAATCCATGGCTTTTTTACCATGATTCTTCAGTCTTTCAAAGTTAAGTTTTTTTAACTGTCTTTTTTTTTTTTTTTTGAATTTTTCTTTTTCCCTTTTTCAACCAACATCTTATCAATCCCTTTTTTAAAAAAACATTTTTATTTTTCATTTTTAGCGTCATATGCTATCCCTTCATAGTAGTTACCCGTATTTTTGGCATATATATAAGTTGTTCTCTCTTTAAAATTTTGAGATACTTTCTTCTAACAGATTAAAATATACCCTAAATCTCTAGTATATGGTTTTTTCTACTCCCCTGCCTGATCACATTCTCTCCCTTTTTTTTTCCTTTTTCTTTTTTTAAATCCTCTTCTTTCTTTTTTCAAACAACTTATTAATTCCTTTTATAAAATTTTTTATAATTTCCATCTTTACAGTCATATTCCATCCCTTCATCATATCAACCCTTATTTTTGTACATATATAAGTTTTTCTTTCTTTTAAATTTCGGGAGGCACTTTCTTCTAAAAGACCAAAATACACCCCAAATCTAGTGTGTGGTACTGATCTATATACCAGCCTGATCATATTTGATCACATTCTGTTTTGTTGTTGTTGTTTTGTTTTGTTTTGTTTGTTTTTGTTTGTTTTTATCTTTATCTTTCTCTTTTCCTTTTTTTTCTTTTTCTTTTTTCTCTCTTTCCGTTTCTTTTTCCACTGCTTCAGGTCTTTTCTGATTTCTTTAGAGTATATTTTCTGGGGACGTGGTTACTCTGCTAGCATTTTGTTCTCTCAGTAATCTATTCTCCTCTGCACAAAATGACAAGACGAAAAAAATCACCTCCACAAAAAGAACAAGAGGTAGTACCGACTGCCAGGGACCTACTCAATACGGACATCAGTACGATGTCAGATTTAGAGTTCAGAATCATCACTTTAAAGATACTAGCTGGGCTTGAAAAAAATATGGAAGTTATTAGAGAAACCCTTTCTGGAGAAGTAAAAGAACTAAAATCTAACCAAGTAGAAATCAAAAAGGCTATTAATGAGGTACAATCAAAAATGGGGGCGCTAAGTGCTAGAATAAATGAGGCAGAAGAGAGAATCAGTAATATAGAAGACCAAATGATGGAAAATAAAGAAGCTGAGAAAAAGAGAGATAAACAACTACTGGATCACGAGGGAGGAATTCGAGAGATAAGCGATACCATAAGATGAAACAACGTTAGAATAATTGGGATCCCAGAAGAAGAAGAAAGAGAGAGAGGGGCAGAAGGTATAATGGAGCAAATTATAGCAGAGAACTTCCCTAATTTGGGGAAGGAAACAGGCATCAAAATCCAGGAAGCACAGAGAACCCCTCTCAAAATCAATAAAAATAGGTCAACACCCCAACATCTAATAGTAAAACTTACGAGTCTCATAGACAAACAGAAAATCCTGAAAGCAGCTCAGGAGAAGAGATATGTAACCTACAATGGTAGAAACATTAGATTGTCAACAGACCTATCCACAGAGACCTGGCAGGCCAGAAAGGACTGGCATGATCTATTCAGAGCACTAAATGAGAAAAATATGCAGCCAAGAACACTATATCCAGCTAGGCTGTCACTGAAAATTGAAGGAGAGATAAAAAGCTTCCAGGACAAACAAAAACTAAAGGAATTTGCAAACACAAAACCAGCCTTACAGGAAATCTTGAAAGGGGTCCTCTAAGCAAAGAGAGAGCCTAAAAGCAACATAGACCAGAAAGGAACACAGACAATATACGGTAACAGTCACCTTTCAGGCAATACAATGGCACTAAATTCCTATCTTTCAATAGTTACCCTGAATGTAAATGGGCTAAATGCCCCAATCAAAAGACAGAGGCTATCAGACTGGATTAAAAAACAAGACCCATCGATATGCTGTCTGCAAGAGACTCATTTTAGAACCAAAGACACCCCCAGATTGAAAGTGAGGAGGTGGAAAACCATTTACCATGCTAATGGACACCAAAAGAAAGCTGGGGTGGCAATCCTTATATCAGACAAATTAGATTTTAAACCAAAGACTGTAATAAGAGATGAAGAAGGACATTATATCCTACTTACAGGGTCTATCCAACAAGAAGATCTAACAGTTGTAAATATCTATGCCCCTAACATGGGAGCAGCCAATTATATAAGCCAATTAAAAACAAAAGCAAAGAAACACATCGACAACAATACAATAATAGTGGGGGACTTTAACACCCCCCTCACTGAAATGGACAGATCGTCTAAGCAAAAGATCAACAAGGAAATAAAGACTTTAAATGACACACTGGACCAAATGGACTTCACAAACATATTCAGAACATTCCATCCCAAAGCAACAGAATACACATTCTTCTCTAGTCCCCATGGAACATTCTCCAGAACAGATCACATCCTAGGTCATAAATCAGGTCTCAACCGGTACCAACAGATTGGGATCATTCCCTGCCTATTTTCAGACCACAATGCTTTGAAACTAGAACTCAGTCACAAGAGGAAAGTCGGAAAGAACTCAAATACATGGAGGCTAAAGAGCATCCTACTGAAGAATGAGTGGGTCAACCAGGAAATTAAAGAAGAATTAAAAAATACATGGAAACCAATGAAAATGAAAACACAACTGTTCAAAATCTTTGGGATGCAGCAAAGGCAGTCCTAAGAGGAAAGTAGATAGCAATACAAGCCTTTCTCAAGAAACAAGAAAGGTCTCAAGTACACAACCTAACCCTACACCTAAAGGAGCTGGAGATAGAACAGCAAGTAAAGCCTAAACCCAGCAGGAGAAGAGAAATCATAAAGATCAGAGCAGAAATCAATGAAATAGAAACTAAAAGAACAGTAGAACAGATCAACGAAACTAGGAGCTGGTTCTTTGAAAGAATTAACAAGATTGATAAACGCCTGGCCAGACTTATCAAAAAGAAAAGAGAAATGACCCAAATCAACAAAATCATGAATGAAAGAGGAGAGATCACAAGCAACACCAAAGAAATACAAACAATTATAAGAACATATTATGAGCAATTCTATGCCAGCAAATTAGATAACGTGGAAGAAATGGAGGCATTCCTAGGGATGTATCAACTACCAAAACTGAACCAGGGAGAAATAGAAAACCTGAACAGACCTATAACCACTAAGGAAATTGAAGCAGTCATCAAAAATCTCCCAAAAAACAAAAGCCCAGGGCCAGATGGCTTCCCAGGGCAATTCTACCAAACATTTCAAGAAGAATTAATACCTATTCTTCTGAAACTGTTCCAAAAAATCGAAATGGAAGGAAAACTTCCAAACTCATTTTATGAGGCCACCATTACCTTGATCCCAAAACCAGACAAAGACCCCATCAAAAAGGAGAATTACAGACCAATATCCTTGATGCACGTGGATACAAAAATTCTCACCTAAATACTAGCCAATAGGATCCAACAGTACATGAAAAGGATTATTCACCACGACCAAGTGGGATTTATCCCTGGGCTGCAAGGTTGGTTTAACATCAACAGATCAATCAATGTGATATAGTACATTCATAAAAGAAAGAACAAGAACCATATGATCCTCTCAATAGATGCAGAAAAAGCTTTTGACAAAGTACAGGATCCTTTCTTGATCAAAACTCTTCAGAGTATAGGCATAGAGGGTACATACCTCAATATCATAAAAGCCATCTATGAAAAACATACAGCAAATATCATTCTCAATGGGGAAAAACTGAGAGCTTTCCCCCTAAGGTCAGGAACGTGGCAGGGATGTCCACTATCACCACTGCTATTCAACATAGTATTGGAAGTCCTCGCCACAGCAATCAGACAACAAAAAGAAATCAAAGGCATCCAAATTGGCAAAGAAGAAGTCAAACTCTCACTCTTTGCAGATGATATGATACTTTATGTGGAAAACCCCAAAGACTCCACCCCAAAACTGCTAGAACTCATACAGGAATTCAGTAAAGTTGGCAGGATATAAATTCAATGCACAGAAATCAGTGGCATTCCTATACACCAACAACAAGACAGAAGAAAGAGAAATTAAGGAGTCGATCCCATTTACAATTGCACCCAAAACCATAAGATACCTAGGAATAAATCTAACCAAAGAGACAAAGGATCTGTACTCAGAAAACTATAAAATACTCATGAAAGAAACTGAGGAAGACACAAAGAAATAGAAAAACGTTCCATACTCATGGATTGGAAGAACAAATATTGTGAAGATGTCAATGCTACCTAGAGCAATCTACACATTCAATGCAATCCCCATCAAAATACCATCCACTTTTTTCAAAGAAATGGAACAAATCATCCTAAAATTTGTATGGAACCAGAAAAGACCCCGCATAGCCAGAGGAATGTTGAAAAAGAAAAGCAAAGCTGGGGGCATCACAATTCCAGACTTCCAGCTCTATTACAAAGCTGTCATCATCAAGACAGTATGGTACTGGCACAAAAACAGACACATAGATCAATGGAACAGAATAGAGAGCCCAGAAATGGACCCTCAACTCTATGGTCAACTCATCTTTGACAAAGCAGGAAAGAATGTCCAATGGAAAAAAGACAGTCTCTTCAACAAATGGTGTTGGGAAAATTGGACAGCCACATGCAGAAGAATGAAACTGGACCATTTCCTTACACCACACACAAAAATAGACTCCAAATCATTGAAAGACCTCCATGTGAGACAGGAGTCCATCAAAATCCTAAAGGAGAACACAGGCAGCCACCTCTTCGACCTCAGCTGAAGCAACTTCTTCCTAGAAACACCGCCGAAGGCAAGGGAAGCAAGGGCAAAAATGAACTATTGGGACTTCATCAAGATAAAAAGCTTTTGCAAAGCAAACAGTCAACAAAACCAAAAGACAATCAACAGAATGGGAGAAGATATTTGCAAATGACATATCAGATAAAGGGCTAGTGTCCAAAATCTATAAAGAACTTATCAAACTCAACACCCAAAGAACAAAGAATCCAATCAAGAAATGGGCAGAAGACATGAACAGACATTTTTCCAAAGAAGACATCTAAATGGACAACAGACACATTAAAATGTGCTCAGCATCACTCGGCATCAGGGAAATCCAAATCAAAACCTCAGTGAGATACCACCTCACACCAGTCAGAATGGCTAAAATTAACAAGTCAGGAAACGACAGATATTGGCGGGGATGAGGAGAAAGGGGAACCCTCCTACACTGTTGGTGGGAATGCAAGCTGGTGCAGCCACTCTGGAAAACAGTATGGAGGTTCCTCAAAAAGTTGAAAATAGAGCTACCGTATGATCCAGCAATTGCACTACTGGGTATTTACCCCAAAGATACAAAAGTAGGGATCCGAAAGGGTACGTGCACCCCGATGTTTATAGCAGCAATGTCCACAATAGCCAAACTGTGGAAAGAGCCAAGATGTCCATCGACAGATGAATGGATAAAGAAGATGTGGTATATATATACAATGGAATATAATGCAGCCATCAAAAGGAATGAGATCTTGCCATTTGCAATGACGTGGATGGAACTGGAGGGTATTATGTTGAGCGAAATAAGTCAAACAGAGAAAGACATGTATCATATGATCTCACTGATATGAGGAATTCTTAATCGCAGGAAACAAACTGAGGGTTGCTGGAGTGGGGGGTGGGGTGGGAGGGATGGGGTGACTGGGTGATAGACACTGGGGAGGGTATGTGCTCTGGTAAGCGCTGTGAATTGTGCAAGACTGTTGACTCTCAGATCTGTACCTCTGAAACAAATAATGCAATATATGTTAAGAAAAAAGAAGAAGAAGAAGAAGAAGAAGAAGAAGAAGAAGAAGAAGAAGAGGAAGAAGGTAGCAGGAGGGGAAGAATGAAGGGGGGGAAATCGGAGGGGGAGACGAACCATGAGAGACGATGGACTCTGAAAAACAAACTGAGGGTTCTAGAGGGGAGGGGGGTGGGAGGATGGGTTAGCCTGGTGGTGGGTATTGAGGAGGGCACATTCTGCATGGAGCACTGGGTGTTATGCACAAACAATGAATCATGGATTCATTCAAAACTAATGATGTAATGTATGGGGATTAACATAAGAATAAAAAAAAACTGAAAAGAAAAAAAAAGATTTAGTATAATGGCTAATATACTCAATTCCATTTTTTTCATATTTCTGTTAATATATTATTTTACTTTCTTGTTCTTTATGTTTGCTTTTGGTTAACCTAGTTTTTATTCATCCCAGAGCTATTTATTCTAGCTTGTCCTCTGTAAATGGGGAGTTCTGTTTTACTATTACATTCCTTTTATAGGCTTCTTACCTTTCCCCATGCACCACATATACTTTTTTTTTTCTAGAATTACCCTTGAAGTATGTCTCTCCTGTTTAAAGAATTCTTGTTTAACATTATATCACCCATTCACAAAAAAAGTCTAGGTTTTATCACATTAGATGTAACTATTAACTATAAATGTATATATATGTATGTTAACTGAAAGTATCATTGCTCACCACTTACTTCCTTCACTGTCCTCCCCCCCCCATGTTGAAATTTACGTTCTAATTTGCTTGTTGTTGTGTTGTTATTGTTGTTAAATCCCTTTTTGAATATTTTCCTCTGAGGGGTAAATGGATCATGTATTTTCTCAATTCTTATATATCCATAAATAGTTTTCTATCACCCTTAAAGTGAATTGCATCTCCCCGGGTAACAGGTTCTTAAGATACTAGAAGATGGTTAATCTATTATTTTGTAGCTTCCAATATTTCAGATGGAAAATCTGAAGCTAGTTACATTATCTTCTTTTGTTGGTACTGTTAATTTTTTTAATGCATATATATATTATCCTGAATGCAGACAAGAGGTTTCTGGGGGTAGGGTAGATTATTAACTTATTTAAAGTAAATAATGTGCCAGCTCCTATGTGCTCCAATCTCCCTCTTCTGGGGCAATACCATAAAAGTTAAATGTCACCTATATATACAGTGTCTCCATTGTAGTGAAGACTATTGAAAATATGGATTTCTACATTACACAGGAGAAAGAGGCAAAGTCTACTTTCTCCTTCTGAGATTGTCTCCTTGGAAAAGTAATGAAAGATTCTGAGTTCTTACTCTAACCCTTTGGAATGTAAATAAATTTCTCCAGGGAAAAGATAAGACCAGAGCCTCTAGCTTTGCAACCTGTGGGTTTCTCCCAGCTCCTGGTGTCATTTCCCCTTGAAATATAAGTACATGCCTCCTACCTCTGCAGAGGTAAATATTTCCGGAGTTCTTACTATCTAACTAGTTATAAATTAACCTTTTTTTTAACTTTCTTTTTTTAATTAAATTTTATTTTATTATGTTATGTTAGTCACCATATAATACATCATTAGTTTTTGATGTAGTGATCCACGATTCATTGTTTTCGTATAACACCCAGTGCTCCATGCAGTACGTTTAGGCTTTTTTTAGGGCAGGTCCCACATTTCAAAAAAGTTTATTCAGACAGCTCTAACTGTGCATAAACATAAAAATGTTTTCTCTACATCCCATAGGTATTTATTCTTTGTTTGCATGCTTAAGAGGGTTCTATGTATTCTTAGAATTCAGAATTCTGCCAACTTATGTCCAAAAATATATCTGGTCTTATCAAATCTGCCCAAATTGGTACATTCTCTCAATCTACAATTCAAGTATTTATCCAGTATGAGGACTTTCCCCCCCTATTATTTGTTTAAATAACTGCCTCTCCTTCGTTTTTCCTGATCCTTTTTCTTTTTCTGAAACAGTGGTTACTCACGTTTGTTCTAGATGCATCATCTAGGTCTTTGCTTCCATCATGGTTTCAAAATATTTCTTTTACCTCATCTTCCAAGGTATTAATTTGAGATACAATTAAAAATTGATTCTAAAATAAAGCAATGTTTTAAATGTAAAGAATTGGGGGGTTTTGCTATACCCCAATCTCCTTAAGTGTGTTTATGATTTTTCTTGTTAAATTGTTAATAGTCTCTTTTAGCAGATCTATTTGATATTCCTCTCTCTGGCTGCTGAGCCCCTAAATTTGTTATCTTCTTCTTTGTCAGCTCACTGGTATTCAGGTATGGTAGTTGGAGCACCCTAACTAGCAACAAGCCTATAAGTAGCAAAAGGTAAAATCTTCCATATTCCTTGGGCCAACAGTAGCCTAGCAGATGGCTGCCAGTCACTCAGTAGATAACATGAGGGAGTCAACTTGTTCCCCAGTTTCCTTGCATAGTCCCACCTCAAGAATGGGAAAACCTGGCTCACCCATTCATCTCCTCCTGGATTTACTGAGGACTAAAGAAATCAGGCAAGTTCATATAGGGCTGATAATAACCTTGATCAAGAGTCAAGATCTGCTACATTCAGATCTTCTTCCTGGAATTCAATGATTTTGTCCCATGAAGGAGAAAAACAATTCCAGCTATCTTTGTCTGGATTCCCTTCTAGGGGCCAAGACTCAATTACTGCTAGCCCCAGTAGCTGCTTTGTTCAAGAGTAGAAGCTGGATTAGAGTCAGGAGGGTAAGCAAAGCACAAACCTATTTCCTGAATGAAGGGAATGGTAGTTGAGTCAAAGAAGATGGATAGATTCAAAGACATAAGGAGGCAAAATGAACAGTGTTAAACAATGGTTGTAGGTTGGGAGTGAGGGGGAAGAATTAAGGATAATCAAAGATTTCTAGTTTGGAAAATTAGTTGAGTAAAGTAATCATGAAATAAGCTATTTCTCTCCACTAAACTCTCATTACATCTTGGAGTTCATTTGCTACTGAATTTTCTATGGTTCACGTATTCTTTGAACTACATATCTTCTTTGAAGGGGTGAAATACCTCTAATGACTGTCAAGTAGAGAGAAGGATATTTAAAAATATTTTTACCCACAGGCCTGCTTATGGGTATTTCCCAGATCACAGTTTCCAAATGCATTCCCCCAATATCAGCCCTATCCGTCATCTTGCTGCCTGTTAGGCCAATGCCAGCTGAGAGCCAGAGAATAATATTGTTGGCATAAAAAATCAATCCCAATTTGAAGTTGAGAGGTTTTTTTTTTTTTAACTTCAGGTAAAGATGCACACCATGACAACTGTGATAAATTGCTTGGCATAGTGGTACTCAGAGTGCAATTTTACAAACCTAGCTTCAGCATTTCAAAGTGTACTTTCAGATAGGGTTAATAAAGCCAATGGGATTACTGATACTTAATCAGTACGAGGAGGCTCACTGCTCACAGGTTCAAAATGCAGTCTGTCTTATCTTCTTATTTGTCACCATATGCCTGAGAAAGCACGCGGTTTTCGCTCTTTCTAAAAGTTACAAGACTATTCTATTAGCTTACTTGAGAGTTATATTTATCCATGGTCTTTTTGAACAGGAACTGTTTTTGAAGTGGAAATAGATGATGTGTCCTTGTCAGTACTGGACTCTCAAAATAATAATAACAACAACAACAATAATGTTGTAACATCAAAAATGATAAACAGTGCAGAGAAAGATTAAAGGCCAGGCACTAAGAAATCCAGCTAAAGGAGTGGAAGATAAAAGGAGAAAAAAGTAACTGGGCAGACAAAATTCATTCTTTACTACAATAAATCCTAAACGAGAGGAGAGTTGAAATGTGGAGTAGCTCTTAGTTATTTCCTTATTTATTCTCTATATTATTCCATAAAGAATTTAAGACTCCTCACATGAACTGGGAAAGATAACATAAGGGGGAAAAGTAAATTAAGGGCGCCTGGGTGGCTCAGTTGGTTGGGCGACTGCCTTCGGCTCAGGTCATGATCCCGGAGTCCCGGGATCGAGTCCCGCGTCGGGCTCCCTGCTCAGCGAGGAGCCTGCTTCTCCCTCTGACCCTCCCCCACTCATGTACTCTCTCTCTCTCATTCTCGCTCTCTCAAATAAATAAAATAAATAAATATTTAAAAAAAAAAGAAAAAGTAAATTAAAAGGAATGTAAAACAAGGATAAATGTGTAAATCTGAGTTAGAAATAAGCTTAATTGTAAAATAGATACTATAAAACCAACACGCTTGCCAAAGAAAGTGATAAGGTTGACTGAGCTTTTCAGTAATCAACTCTAAAAGGGAAACTTTGTGGTCAGTCACAAAATTCCCACTACCTATCTGATAGAAACTGTACAATTTTTCAGGAGCCCCATAATGATTCTGGCGGATAACGTCAAGCAGGACTATCTCCAGAGATTCCTTGTAGAGTTGGCTATGCAATGTAATAACCCACATCCCAAACAGCACCCTTACACAAAATAAAATGTGAGATTCACAAAACTCTTTCTTACCTTGTCCCTCAGCTAATGTGGGGAAACTAGAAAAAGTACATTTTAGTTTGCAAAAATAGTTTACAGAGGGTGCGGAGTGGCAAAATAAAGCAACAATCCTCAAGTGTTCAGAAATTCTCAGTCTAAACACAATGTGATGCTGCCCTGCCCTAGTGCTTCTGGTCTTCAGAGAGTTCTCTATGACCTTTCAAAAGCAGACCTCTGATACCAAGTGGTTTTTGAAACAGTAAGAGGAATGTTAACAAAAACTCAAAAACAAACAAAACACACACACACACACAAGAAAACAAACAAACCCTGATAGTTGGATGGTGAACTAATGCCTAAATTCAACTTCTTTGGGGCCAGCTATCTTTGGCTATGTTTCTGATTTTCCTAAGATGCTAAAAACAAACAAACAAACAAAAAATGGGTCTAGCACCAGGTTGGGGATGGGACAGAGGGTAAAAGCCTCACGAGGCATTTACAACCTACAGTCTATAACTCAGGACAGAGGATTGCTCATTTTGAAGGAAAATTCCCAGGTTGGGCCTCAGAATCATTTAACAAAAACCAAATTATCTATTATTCTTAAACCCGAGAGTATAGAAGGAGAGATTTCAAGTTAACAGGAAAGGAAGACCAAGGAAACAGAACTAACATTTTCTGAAGCTGAAGGTAATTTTGAATGTTGGAGAAAGAAGCAAGAGAAGGCCAACAGCAGAAAAGGGGGATAGAAATTTGATTACTATTTACAATAATCTTTAAAACTAGATGACAGATCATCAATACTAGGTGAGAAAATTCATATTAGTAAATATCAAAATAACAGAGTCGGGACAGTATGTGAACAGATTACTACAATTTGCTTTCTCATATCAGCTCTCCAAGGTATTACCAGATCTTTATAAAGATGTGCGGATATTGAGTACCTCTTCCTTCTTCTCTAATCCTAGGTGCTAAATGCAGAAACCTGAGCCAAGGATAAAATTGGGCAAAGGAGGACCTAAATAATTTTACACTGCCACGTGAAATTTTGTAATCTGAATGAATGCGGCGCAATTCATTTTAACTTCCTTGTCCCTCTGCTGTCACTCTAGCTTTACCAATTTCTTCAGCCATTAACTGATTTTACCTACTGGCAAAAAAAAAATATATTCATGAATCCTATTTAAAACTAAAAGGCTGAAAAGAAATGATCTTACCCATGGCCCTAAGATCTACTCTCCATTAGAGCTAATATCAATCTTAATCATGTTGAAGGCCAGACGTCCTTTGATCAATGGTATCTAAGCAACTATCACAAGTAACTGTTCAGAACACAGAGATAAGAGCAATGATGGAGACCAATCTCAGAGCCACGTTTCAAAGTGCATAAAGAAAGCAATGACAAAAACAAAACAACAGAGACTAGGGTGTGCAGGAATCTGAATCATGTAATTTGAGTCTCTATTTCCCAGAAGCACATTTTTTCATTTAGGAAACCAAACCAAAAAATAAAAAAAATTTAAAAAAAGGAATGGGTTAGCCTAGCAATTAAAGAAGAGCAATTTCCTGCGTTACGACCTGGTATAAAGATTTCAGAATTTCCAATTTAGAAGTCTAAATTTGAAGCATTTTAGAAGTCAAAATCACTTGCAAGCCATTAAGGATGAATTGATTTTCTAATACAACAGCAGCAAACTAGAACCACTTCCTACTGCTTTGAGAACTCCTCCTGTCATCAAATTCTGGCACTAAAGATTAAGAAACTTAAGAAAGAGTAATTATAAGCTTCTAATTGCACACCTTGTTCTTAAAGATTACGTGGTCATTCTGAGACTGAGCAAACATTTTGGAAAGGCCTTACCAGGGAGTTGCATATAAGGTTTCCTTCAGAATCTCAGTCCTACTCCTGTCTTAGAAAATATCTTACTGAAGCATTTGATAAAACCATTTCAACATCAGTGTGCTTGCTCTGCCTTTTTCTAAACAAAAGCCTCATCGCAGGCAATCATCCCCAGCCAACCAGTCGGCTTTTCACCATGCAACCTTTTAAATATTCTCTCTGTAGCAATGTTTCTAAATCGGGCTGTTTTCAACAAGATACTAATAGATGTTCTGTGAGGAAAAAAATAAGTTTACATAGTCGACTAAGCTTGAGGCTGGTTGGTAAAACAAACTTAAATAGATTTCTTGATTACAGGATTTCTCTTGAGTATTTAGCCTCTCCTCCAAAAAGAGGCATCATTTAGCATCAGCTAAGCCCCTCCTCCCTTTGTTTTTACCCAGAACACTATTTTTATCTTTCAAACTTAATTCCCATGAATCAACTTAGGAAGAATATCTTTAAAAGATAGCAATAAGAAAGAGACTGTAGGGTAGGCATAGTGAACCTCAGTGAGGTGCCTGTGTTACAGACATGTGCTGCTTGAAGCTTTATTCCACAAGCTGATTCTACCTAATGACCAGCTTCTCAACCACCCTCGATGCAGAAACCTGATCTTAGGGCTCTGATGCCCCGTGTTCCAGGAATTAAGCCTGTTTCATACCCCTAGTGAATACCTGTCATCTTCACCATTTCACCAACCTCAGTGAAGAGATGGGCTTGCCATCTGTCCCCATCTGGCTCTGGGTATGACAGTCCATCACTATATGGGTGCACAGGGAAGTAACCTATCAGATTGTCAACTACAACCTGGTTGGGTTGAAAAATGCCCCTTAAGCATTAGGCTACCTTATTTTGAGACTGTTAACTGCTGTAGGTGGAAACAATGAGCATGGATGAGAAGCCAGGCCTGCCGGCTCTCCCAAGCTGTTTTCTGAGATCTTTACCAATGAGGACTCACCATGATTCCAACATCCCTCTAGAGGTGTCAAACAACAGTCCAGTTTAGAAGCACTCAGGAATTTGGGAACTCTTGGGAAATAAGGATAAATTTTGCCCAATGATAATAAATTTTTATTAGAATTTAACAAAAATATATGCTGGCCAACAGAACCAGGAAATGGTGTCTGGAGGTTAACAAGCTTATCCAAGGTCACACCTCTGGCACTCTTTCCAACACACCATGTCATCTAGTCCCTTTAATTTTTCTCTTCATTCAGGTAAAGTCCAATGTCCCTTCTTCACAGAGTCATGCCTAACCAACTTCTCTAAAGCATATCTATTCCCACTGACATATTTTTACTTCCTACCAATCATCACAATTTGCAATTCTTTTGTTTGTCTTTAGTTTCTATCTTACCCCATTAGAGTAGAAGTTTACAATGCAAGTATCTTATTCTTTTTGTTCTACTTTATCCCAAAAACCCAAAACAGTGCCTGTCACTTATTAGAATTAAATTAAACCTGACGATCAAGGAAGAGAAAGCCACACTTCCAGTTCGCAAAACTCCTAATTCCCAAGAGAGACCTTCTCTCATAGCAACATTAAGTCTATAAAGGGAAACTGGGATATCTTAGTCCATGGGAACTTTTAAGGATATAATCACCTGCCTGAAATGATTAAAGGGCTCTTCAATTTGGAGGCAGAAGGCTGAAACTCATGGCTGTCTAGGGGACCATCTGTTTATATCTATACTAACAAATCATTTCTATTCACCTTTTGCAACCCCAGTCTTGGATCTCTCTGGCTTCTAGCAGTTAAAAGGACCCAGACACTCTTCCAAATTTCTATCCTGATGAATTGCCTGGTGCATCTCGTAATATTAATGCTCATGATTTTAGTTGACAACAGTTCTGGTGTAATTGTTTAATTAATTAGTGTGGGACTCACACTGCTCACCTAATTTGTTTCAGAATATTTTTCATGATAAAAGAGATACAGCAAGAAAATAATTTAAATACAATGAAGTAAAACAAATCTTTAAATCATTGCAATTATTTGAAGGGTTGGGGAAAGTAACAGGGTTATGTCTTTAAAACCATAAAAGACACTGAACTCTAGGAACAAACTGAGGGTTGCTGGAGGGGCAGTGGGTGGGGGGAAGGAGTAATTGAGTGACAGACATTAAGGAGGGCACTTGATGTAATGAGCCCTAGGTGTTATATGCAACTGATGAACCACTGAATTCTACCTCTGAAACTAATAAAAAATAAATTACAAAAAAAAAAAGTGAAAACTGTAAAATGCTATAAGCTCTTAGTTATTCCGCATTCCTAATATGAAATCCCCAGGTAGTTGGAAATGTGTGTACTACTGACAGAGTACTTTTACTTTTAACCTGGCTATGAGAAAAATCAGTATGAAATGTAAGACAAGTTTGCTTAACATAATGATCAAAGAAATATAATAGAGGGCAAGGATTTAGGGCCTGTTAGGTTTAAGAAAGGAGGTTCAAGTTTGAAAAGACAAATAATAAGGATAGACCAATGGCACATGATTTAATTTTATGAATGTATCCTAATGTTGTCAGTCAAGCCATCTCCTTTAGTGCATGAAGTGAAGGATAAACTCATAAGATTTACTACACACAGTCCCCTCTGCTATATCTCAGAATGTGTGCTTCTCTCCTAAAATACACAGAAAATGAAGGTTTTGGTTAATTCAACTTATTTCTAATTATAAAAATTAACATTACATAGTCACCTTTGGGAAACAGACCACTCCCCAAAGGTTACCTTAGTCTAGACATATTCTAAGTATATTCCAATGCTTCACAATTACAATAACAAGAGCTTACTTGGGTATTATTACAAATGTATACTTGACCTTTTCAAATAGTGTTCAACCATGAAGTCATATCATTTATTTTTATTTCTTAAGCACCCTCATGGTCAGTATTACATATTTTAGGGGTTCTTTATTATTTCAAAATAATTAACCTTAGAAAATTGCAAGCTTTTAAGTTCAGGATTCATGTCCTATACTTTGTCTATTTCCTTCAAAGTATCAGGAATAGTCCTGAATATATAGGAGCCAGAGACTTGACTCATTTTTAATTAAATTTTAAAATCCCCTGAAAGCATAATCTAAATGAGTAGTGGTTATTCTCTCCTTGAAATAGTGATATTCCATTTTGACCAGCAACTTGGTATGTATATATTGCCATCATTATTGTTTTTCTTCTATGGGATGTTTGGAATATTACATCACATTATTGGTAGCAAGGTCACTGTGATATAAGGCATGTGGCCCACAGGATCTCCTCCACCCAAATCTACAGTGTCACTAAGAGGCATTCAACAGTCACTAAGAGAGGCATTCAAAAGGCTTAAAAGTAATTTTCTCTAGGTACTTGGTTCAGTTATTTGATGGGATTTCTGTATACCTGGTTTGACTAATCAAAAATCAGACATTTGAAGGTTATTTGAGGACAGAGGCATTATTCCTAGAACTAATAAGTAATTATAGTGAGAAGGCAAGATAAAAGGGTAATATACAAAAGTCAATTGCTTTCCTATGTCAAAAATGAACAAGGGGAATTTGAAATTAAAAACATAATACCATTTAAATTTGCAGTCAAAAAATGAGTTATAAATCTAGCAAAATATATACAAGGTCTATATGAGGAGAACTACAAAACTCTAACGAATGAAATAAAAGGAGAACTAAATAAATGTAAAGTATTCCATGTCCATGGATAGGAAGACTCAATATAGTCAAGATATCAGTTCTTCCCAACTTGATCTGTAGATTCAATGCAATCCCAATCAAAATCCCAGCATATTTTATGAATATCAACAAACTTATTCTAAAGCTAATATGAAAGGCAAAAGACTCAGAATAGACACACCAGTACTGAAGGAGAACAAAGTTGGAGAACTAAGGCTACCTGATTTCAAGACTCCCCATAAAGCTACAGTAATCAAGACAGTATGGCACTGGTGAAAGAATAGACAAATAGATCAATGGAACAGAACAGAGAGCCCAGAAATAGACACCCCAAATACACTCAACTGATCCTTGACAAAGGAGCAAAAGCAATACAATGCTTGGAGCAAAGACAGTCTTTTCAACAGATGGTGCTGAAACAAATGGACACCCACATACGAAAGAAAGAAAAGGAAAGGAAAGAAAAGAAAGAAAAAAGAGAAAAAGAAAAAAAAAAGAATCTATAATAATCTTCACAAAAATTAACTCAAAACAGATCATAAACCTAAAGGTAAAAGACAAAATTATAAAACTTCTAGAAGTTAACACAGGAGAAAACTAAATGACTTTGGATAATGGTAATGCCTTTTCAGATACAACATTAAAGGCAATATCGATGAAAGAAATAATTGATAAGCTTTTACTTAATTAAAGTTATCAATTTTCACTCTGCAAATGATAATGTCAAGAAAATTATAAGTCAAGCTACAGACTGGGAGAAAACATTTGCAGAGACACACCTGATGAAGAACTCTTATCTAAGATATACAAAGAATTCTTCAAACTAAAGAATAAGAAAACAACCCAATTTAAAAATCAGCCAAATAGATACCTCACCGAAGAAGATATACAGATGACAAATAACTGCATGAAAAGATGCTAGCCATCTTATGCCATTGGGGAAATACAAATTAAAACAATGAGATGCCACACTGCACCTACCAGAATGGCCAAAACCCAGAATACTGACAATACCAATGCTGGCAAGAATGTGGAGCAACAAGAACACTCATACAGTGTTGGTGGGAATACAGAATGTTACAGCCACTCTGGAAGATAGTTTGGTGCTCTCTTACAAAATTAAACATACTCTTACTATGTGATCCAATAATCACAGTCCTTTATATTTACTCAAATGAGTTGAAAATTACGTTCATACAAAAACCTTCACATTAACATTTATAACATCTTTATTCATAATTGCCAAAACTTGGAAGCAACCAAGATGTCCTTCAGTAAGTGAATGGATAAACAAATTGTGCTACATCCAAACAATAAAACATAATTCACCACTAAAAAGAAATGAGCTATCAATGTATATTGATATTACTTAATGTATATTACTAAGTGAAAGAAGCCAAACTGAAAGGCTACATACTGTATGATTCTAACTATATGACTTTCTAGAAAAGGTAATCCTATGGAAAAAATAAAAAGATCAGTGATTGGCAGGGGTGACAGGGCTGGGAGTGGGGGTGGTAGAGAGAGATCAATAGGTAGAGCACAAAGGATTTTTTTAGGGTAGTGAAAATACTCTGTATGATATTTCAATGATGGAAATATGTCACTATACATTTGTCCAAACCCATAGAATATACAACACCAAGAGTGATCCCTGAGGTAAGCAATGGACTTTGGTTGATCATGATGTGTCATTGTAAGTTCAACCTTGGTAAAAAGAAAAAAATATATATATACACACATACACACACACACACATATATATATAGAATGATATATATATCATTCTAGTGAGTGATGTTGATTATGGGGGAGGCTATGCATGTGTGGGGGCACAGGACAAATGGGAATTCTTTGTATCTTCCTCTCAATTTTATTGTAAACCCAAAACTGCTCTAAAAAAAAAAGTCCAAAAAGTTTTAATTAAAAAGAAGATGGTAGGCAACCATAAGGTAAAAGGTGTGAAGAAGAAATCCTACTTTTGTTTAGAGTCTTCCTCCATTAAATGATCTATCAGTTGCAGTTAAAACCTACAGCTCAGTTCCACTCCCTTCTGACCTTCATACACTCTGCACCACTCCCTGCTTGTCCAGAAACACTGAATCTGTTTAACCTGTGACACCACCTTGTAACACCACGAGGGTCCAGTGGGAGTCAGACATACTCCCTTTATGGCTGGCCTTTATGGATGGCTCACTGATTCCCTGTAGAAGCAGATGCTATCAATACCACCGACCTCAACAGGCAACTGTTCCACTGATTAGTAGAGAAACAGCAGTACTTCACTTGACAGGGTGATAAAAGAAGACTCCTGAGTTAAAACAGGAGAGTAATCTGCCGCTTTGGTAAAAAAAGAAAAAAAAGAAATTCTTCATTCTGGAAACACAACTCCCAGGAGGAGAAAGAGGACTTGGGGAGGCATAAAAGATAAGATTGTAGTTCTGATTCCACTATTAAGTAGAGGTATCCGGAGGGAAACTATTTAACCTCTGGCATCTCCATTAATAAGCAAAATTATAACAAAATAAAAACCATCTATGAAACGTGCTAAGCATTTCACATGTGTTATCTCATGACATCCCTTACAATTACCCTTTGAGTATTCCTATTATTATCCCCATTTTATTTATGTGGAAACTTGAGGTTTGGGAAGTATAAGAAATTTACTCAAGCTAGTAAGTGGTGGAGATCTGGTGGCCAAAAACAACTAATAGCATAATCCCTGCATTCTTACCAAGACTGTGGACAAGACCCAAGGAGACAATGGATGTATAATGCTTAGAAATCCACCCCAATGAAGGAATGGCAATTAACATCATGTAGCCTTACCCAAGTTTTCAAATGATATGCAACATCTTTTATGTCTAACACTGCTCCAGTATTTTCTCATAACTCCCTTCGCCATCCCTGGTCTCTGATGCTCCTATTGGGATGATAGGGAAAATGCAAATTTACAACAACTTTGGTGGCTTGCTCATGTCTTTCCCCAGTGACATTTGATACTTCTTTGTGGTGCTGCCACTTTTGTGAAAATGTTGGCTTCTCTTTCATTTTTATTTCCCCCAGTCATGAGGTGGAACAAACTAGTGAAGTTTACTATTGGCTCAGACAACCCTGGACGTGTAGGTCAAAATTTTTCAGGATAATATATTTAAATCAGAGAGTAAAACAGGAAGAGGAATGATTCTTCTTTCTCAAGTCATACCCTTTGCCTTTACCAAAAAGAATAGGAAGAGAGAAAAAAAATGCAGAGATTACTACTGCTCAGGAGTACAATTATTTATGGGTACGTGGTCACTTCTATTTAAATGTAGCATTATGGAATCTTGGAATATCTCACTTCCACACAATTTCTCCCACATTCAAATACAAACTTCGAATATTATTACCCTCCCCCAAGATAATTTCTTTTGATTAAAATATTGCCTTGCATTAACATATAGGAATATACTAGGACAATTGTTTATCAGTCATCTTCACCTTAATATATAGTAGTTTTATAGTATTTTATATCTGAAAGGAATTTTTCTCTTTTTTTTCCCAAGATTTTATTTATTTGACAGAGAGAGATAGCGAGAGAGGGAACACAAGCAGGGGGAGTGGGAGAGGGAGAAGTAGGCTCCATGCCGAGTAGGGAGACCGATGTGAGGCTCTTCCCAGGACCCTAGGATCATGACCTGAGCCGAAGGCAGACACTTAATGGCTGAGCCACCCAGGCACCCCTGAGAGGAATTTTTCTACAAAAATAATGGAAAGTGTGTGAGGTACCTCTGTAGTTAGAAGGCAAGAGGCAGAGGACTGTCTAGGGCCAGCTCTGCTCCTCTAGAGTGGTTTTCACTACCTAAAAAATCATGGTGATCACATTATTGGTTTATATTTACAGTAGTACAGTCTTCACATAGCACACATGATTTGATGCTCTTCTTATTGCAGAATGTTAGAGGAAAAGGGAACAACACAGGGGCAGCCTTGCTTGCAGAGGGACTAAGACTCTATGTGGATTACAAAGAAGCTTTCAGAATCGGAGCCCTGACAGGTGGCCATTTATATGGTTCTGGTAGAAGTGATTACTTGGGTTCAAAATTTTGAATATCCCATGGCCAACATAGGGGAATGAAATATAGATCTTGGAAATTGTGGAAGTACAGTAGAAACACTGGCTTTGCCCTGGGTCCAATGAGCAACAAAAATGCTCAGTTGTAAGTTAGGATCCTGGTAAGTAGAAGAGTGACTCAATGGAGTGTTTTGTTTTGTTTTGTTTTGTTTCATTTTTATAAAAACGTGTTTTATTGTAAAATAAGTCTATAAAAGCAGAAATCACCTACAAAAATACAGATTACTCTGACATGTTAGCAAAATAGCATATGGCTGAACTTGAGTCTAGAAGTACTACATGTTTGAGGGCATCTAGAAATCAGGGTCCAACTGGATCCTATCATCAGCCCTTGTCACTAATCTGTAAACAGTAATTTCATGTAGTATACTGACCACTTTTTAATGAGTACAAAATCAAAACATAATCACTTCCTGTATAACATTGCTTTGATTTAATACTATACCCCACTGTCTTGTGGGCAGTGTAGAGGGAGCTGGGGTATCTGTGCAGGAAGTTGAATACTGGTCTGGGGGAAATGAAGGCAGAGAACACAGAAAATGAGATGGGGTTGGCATTACCCTGAGAGGCCAGTTATTTCTTGTAACACTTAAGTGGTAGGTGAACGAGTTTTGTTCCTGGTTGCCGTTGATTCACTGGCTGAACTAGACATGTTTACTTCTGTCTCTAATTTGTTCACCTCTAAAATGGGATATTACTTAATCCCTACTTCCTTAGGTTGTCACAAGAATATTTTCCATGTTTTTGTAAATTAAAAGAACCATAAATATACTTTAAATAATGAGCTTGAAAATAAATGACATGTGCTAGGAAAGACCCTGGACTTGAGGTCAGTATATTTGAAATTAGAGTTTGGCAAACCCTGGAGACAGGCCATTTGGATCCTCATCTTTGCTCTACTGCTTAGTAGCTGGGTGATTTTGGGAAAATTACTCTATTTTTTTTTTTTTTGGTGGAACAAGGGTAATAGTAGCCCTACTTCATATAATAGTTGTGGGGCTTAAACTAGTGAATATAGGGGCACCTGGGTGGCTCACATGGTTAAGTGGTTGCCTTTGGCTTGGGTCATGATCTCCAGGTCCTGGGATTGAGCCCCACATCATGCTCCCAGCTCAGCAGAGTGTCTGCTTCTCCCTCTCCCTCTGTTCTATCTCTCAAATGAATAAATAAAATCATAAATAAATAAATAAATAAATAAACAAACTAGTTAATATAGTTAAAGCCTTAATATGATGCCTATTTCATCACATATGCTGAATACATCTGACATTAGATTTTAGTCCTAGAAACTCCTGTTAATGCACTGTATGACATTGGCAAAGTTATTTTACTTCTTTGGGCTTCCCTGTACAAGTATTTAAAATAGAGATTTCAATTTCAAATAGATGATTTCTAAAGTTTCTTCCAAGTCTAAATTCATGACTCTCTAATTAGGTTATTTCCATTCATTATACAGATGAGTTGTACTGTGCATTGCAAGTAGAGAGGTAAATATTGCAAACTTCTTAATTGATAATGAAATACTGTCATCAATGTCTTGGAAATGTGTTAGAAACGGAAAAATAATGACTAATAAAACTGATAATGTCCATAGCAAAAGAAAATGAGACATTTAAAATAGTAAAAGACGCATTCATTGTTCTCTTAATAAATGGTACAAAGCAAATGTGATTTTATCACCATAAGTCAGTCTGACTGATTCTCTGAAACAAAGAAATAAGATAGTAATTAATGCACACCATCTACAAATATAGGGAATGGAGACAACTCCTTAACCACTAGTTGCAAATCACAGTTTAGGAATTATACTCAATCATTTTAAATGGACTGAAATCCTTACATGTCAGCCGTGAAATTGGTCCTTGGAGCTCTCCCACACACAGCTCCTACCCAAGGAACAGAGCCAGAAGGTTTTATGACCCCTGTGCACTGCTTTCTGTAGAAACAGCGACTGTAGAGCTGTTTCATTGCCCTGCAGACTTCCTGGGAAAGAGCTTGTACCAGGTCATACCTAATCTTCATTGACTCTTCAAAAGCTTTAAAACCTACTTATGAGTTCTGCCTTGGAAATATGGATGCCAGCTGGATCGTATCCCTGACAAGTTAGCATCTCCCATTCTGCCAGGTCAGATTCTCAAAAACATTAACAGGAAATGTATTACAAAAATTCTCAGTGCTGAACACAGCACTGCATTTAACATTTAACATGACTAATAATTGTTACCGGAAAAACATTCTTTTTTAACTTAGAAAGCCCAGGCTATTTCCACATTTCTACTTCATTTGTCAGTAGGGTCATCTGGGTCCCCTCTTCTACCACACATCCTGAGCAAGCTGATAATTCCCTGACTTCTGGAATGTTAACCCAATCCTGTGTTCCACTCCCTGGGCCTTACGCTGCCCTCCCAGGTACATGTTTCATATGTTCTTTATATATGTCAGGTGCCACTTTATTCAGCTCTGAATTTTTTCTGAAACCTCAACCCTCTTAACATTCATCCCTCTGTTTTTTGCATTATTTCATTTCTGATTATTAAATCTCTGACTAACTGGGGGGGGGGGGTGGTTAGAACGCAATGTCCTCACTAGTCACACGTTCAGCCCCTTTTCTACTCAGTGACCTGTTCTCCACACCCTCTCCAACTAAAAGATGAAGATGCTAAATTATTTTGAAATTCCCTTAAAATTCATATAATCAAAATGTGAGATGCATGTCTTTAGCCTGTAACAACAACATAACAATAAAAGTGAGCTATTACATTCAAGTACTTGGAGCTCTTATGTAGAAAGAGAAACATTTTAGAAACAGTTTGCAACTATATGTCATAAGACCAAAGCTAACTTTATTTTCCAACTTGATTTAAAATATCCTATACAAAACCCAATATATGCTTTCAGTAATTTTTCTGCATTGATCTTAAAGCAATAATGTTTAGTGAGAATATCAATGTTTTTCTTATACTCTCTGCCTATCAGAGTACTTGTTTCTAGTCCTCCTATAATAAAACATTAAGAATCTAGTTCACATCATACTACAACAATAAAGTTCTGTAAAAACTGCAGGGAAATACATCTTCAGTGAGATTCCATCATCCCTTATTAATGCCATAATTGAGGGCTATAAATCTGTTTCTTATACTATTCATGCAATAAAATACTAAATGGATTGTGAATGACATGTTATAAAACTAGGCATTAAGTATTGCAATTTATATTTAAATGTGTTTCAGACATAAATAAATGTTCTATAAATAGCAGGCTTTCTCAAGTCAGAAGATATAACCTTCCATTTATTTCTAGCAGACTTGGGAGCAGAATCATTGCAAAGTGTGTTGTTGTCACCAAATTGTTATTGTATTTTGAATGAGATTTTGTTTTTGTTTTTGTTTACATTTAAAATAGTTTATTATTATCAAATTGTTCAAGAACTGTCAAACAAAAGCAGCTTCAAGTATTGTCTTTATAAACTGAGCCCCCTCGGAGAATGTCAGAATGTTCTTACCTGCCCTGAAACTGACTGTTTGGTATTAATATTGCTAGTTGGTCCAAAATGAAGGTATGATGGAATAGAGTAAGAATGGGGCATGTGGAATCACAAAAATTTAGATAGAATAGAGTAAGAATGGGGCATGTGGAATCACAAAAATTTCTATCATCCACACTCCTTCTTTGTCCCTTTGTTTCACATCCGCTCTAAATGGCCATTTTCCTGGGGGACATCATTGTGGCATTTATCATTAAGTAAACCTGCAAGGGAGACACACAACCTCTTTGGTCAGCAGACTATGGAGCAACCACCACAAATAGCACCTTTTAGATAAGCAGTATGGCCCAGGTGGGGCAAAGTGTACCTCATATAAGTGCTACTGTGTGAAAATAAACTTTTAGATCCTCTCCAAAGTTTAACACCATATCTGTTTGGTATCTGGTATAGAAAATGAAATTGTAACACTAAAGCATCTTTTGTATCTACTGGGATGCCACACCTTGCCTTTGCATTATGGGTATGTGTGTGGTTGTATATGGGTGTTATCTGAAATCCGGTCTTTGAATTTAGAAAATGTGGCAAACCTAACTACTTCAATGTATTCAAACTGACTCACTACATAAGAGGGAAGACAAGTATTGACCCACTAATATTTACAAGATAAGAAACACCAGTTAAACACCAGTCCTACTAACCTGGGGAACTGAATGAGCCAGAAATATCTAAACAACAGTATATATAATGTACTACCATAGCCAGAGTGCTGCATGTTGAGTCTAGACCCGGGACTTGATTCCATATTAATTCTACTTGAAGGTATTTCATGGCCAACCACTCCAGAATTATATGTTCTCATGTTAAAAGTTGGGGAGAGCAAAAGGCCAGGGAAATTGGAAATGAACTCTAACCTCCATTCTAATATCAACATACTCAGATCCACGAGTCCTATCTGTCATCCCCCTAGTTTGCTACTTTACCAACCCCATACTAGTCCTACCATTCCAACCCCAAATATATATTAATCACATTGGAAGATGCCTATACTACAATTTAATATTTTTCAAATAATATATTCCCTGGTATTAAGCTGGAGATCTCTACCTCTGGCAATATTCTGCTCTGCTTTTCAAAAATATGACCAGGTTATATGTAACCAGAAGCCAGTAAACAGTACTTACAGGCATCACTCCTGTAATAATGTCTGGGCTTTCCTCTCTTGCTTTGCTCTCTCTCCTCACTGTTTCTCTCTCATGTTATTGAGCACCACTGCATGCCAAGCATAGTTCCAGTAATCAGAGGAAGAATGATATTTGTAAATCATATTATAGTTTACAACTGTCAAGTTCAGGTATAGTAACAGATCTTCTAAGTTACATATTATACATCTTATTTTGGAAGTAATGAAACAAACTTAGACAAACACACTGACTCATCTGAGTTCTACCCACTACAATATGTGCTCTGTAAGTAGGAATTTTTGTCTCTTTTCCACTGCTGCACCCTAGGCATCTAGAAGAGCAACTGGCATGTAGTAGGCACTTTTAATACTATTAATACTAATAATAATAAATAAATAGTTGCTAGAATAAATCTCACAGCTGTATGTGACAGAGAAATACTGAATCTAGGTCCTCTAAGTCTAGAAATCTGGTATGTTCAAAAAGTACAGGTGTTTGAGTCACAGAGATTGCCTTCAATTACAGATGCCAGCAGCTGTGTGAGCTAAGTAACACTAATAATCTCTGTGCCTCAGTTTTATCATCTGTAACATGGGCACAATATTTGTTGAGAGCATATAAGGAGTTAAGGATTGTAAGGGAGTTACCACATCATAAAGGCTGAAAAAAATCTTAAATTTGTTTCTTTTGGCTTTCTTTCTCTTTTTTTCTATTCTTCTTCTTTTTTTTTTTAATACTACCACCTCTTTGTTTCTCCACCTCTTTTTTTCCTGACTTTATTCATTCTTCATGTTCCAATTCCTTTACCTCTAGCAAGAGTACTCCACTAGATGGCTTAATTTAAAGATGATTCAAAAAAAAAAAAAGGCTACCCCTGCTCCACATGGCTACCACTTTGGATATATCCCTTGTGACAACAGAACTTGAGGAAATGCCTGGGACAGTTCAAGAGGTTCACAAAGGCTGTGATCCTAGCACCTTGTGAAAATTAGCACTGTCACTATATTTGTTCTGACAGAGATTTGCTCTTTTTCAAACATTCATTTCGTAGTGGGGGTTCTGAGGATTTCCTCAAAAAAAAAAAAAAAAAAAAGAAGAATTCTAAATCCCAACCCTTTCAAGATTGTCTGTTGATAGAGATTTCCCTTAAATTATCCTGAGTTGCTTAGCTTTTATTGGCCACCAGGCTCCCTGTCCCTTTCTTCTGTCTGGAGCCCTTTGAGTCTGTCACTCAGAAGAAAATGGAGTTGTCCGCGCTGTTGGTTTTCCCAGGTCTGTTATCCTTAGTGATCTTTGCTCTGCTCTACTGATTTATCTTTTCCATAATAATAGCTTTCACCTTTTTGTCTAATTTTCAAAACTGACCTTTCTGCAGTAGTGGCTTTATGCTCCCATGTTTGGCCATTTGACCTTTTTAGTGGTTGTGCTTTCATGGGCTAATAAGCAGTTTGAGGTGGTTAATCTGCCATTGTTAATACAGGCAGATCAGCTGTTTTTCCTTTTTCCTTTATAATTACCCTCTATTTGATAATTTCATCTTCAAATGTCCAATGCTGTGTTTAAAAAGTACTTCTCAACACTGTGAATTCCACACATGATACTGTTTTCCCTTCATCTAACCTATATTTTATAAGACTAGCAAAACATGCTAATTAACTGCATCTGAAGGAGGATCCGCTCAATGCCACTCTCTATAGGGGAACATGGAAAACTCCCATCTGACACATGAGCATCGTTCTGGTTCCATCAAATCTGGACTTCAGTTAGAAAATCCTATGCACAACATACACTACCAGTCCAATTTCATCAGATTTAGCAATGTTTTTACCTTGATCTTTGCTCTGATTTCCTAATCATGAGAGGAAACAAGTACTGAATTAAAATTATCCATTTTTAAATAAGCTTGAGCCTCTGACAAACTGTGAAAGAGATATCTCTATCTCAGTATCTTCCCAGATTCTCTACTCTAGCCCACTTCCTCCACCCCCAACTCATTTACGGTGAAAAATCTCATCCTTCATTCTGACTCTCCTGAATATTCCACCATGGTCGTCCTTTCAAATGTGCCCTCCAGATGTAGAACCACCCAATTACAACTTTCCTGACACTCCATCCCCAAAGTCTATCATATCATTCCCCTATGATTCTCTTCTTGTCCTTCTTGAGCCATTAAGTAACTCAAAACTAAATCTCAATCTGATGTTAATAGCCATTAATGACTTAAAAGGTGACCTTTTTCTGGTGACTTCACTATATTTTAAGAGGATTTCTGATGCCATAACCTGAAATGTTATAAAATGGTGGGAATTTCAGGTTTCATGGCAGATGAGCAAAAGGAAATATGTATGGATGATGTGGTACCTTATGTCACCTTCCAACCACACTATGTAAAAAGTTTTTGCTTTGAGCCTGAGCATGGATGCCCCTGCTTACAGTAGCAGACTGCAACCAGGTAACTGTAGAGTCTGAACAGATTACTTCAGGTGGAATCTTGATAGACTAATCAACCTTCTTACCTTTGGAGGCATAGTGATTATGAGTTATTAGCTGAATTTCTGAATGCAAAAAGACGTCACTTTCTGAAGGGGAATCCAACCACCGAGATGTTAGGCAGAGCATTTTTTTTAAATCAATTAAATAAAAGGTTTAAATTTTCCATATAGTTTGAGGGGCTTAAATTTTTAATTCAAACTAATTTATCGAGCAATGGCACTTAAGAAAATGGAATGATGCAAGGGGACGTTTATCAGATGGTAAGTGGATAAGAGAGAAAAATGCTGACACATCAGCAGAGTTATCTAAAAGCCGAGAAGCAAGCAGAGCCTTGCAGATACCCAAGCCTGGCCAGGGAACAGAGATGAATGAGAGCAGAGATCAGAAAGCTCATCCTACCCTTCTACCCATGGTGAAAGGAGATTCACAGCGTGTGAGGTACCTGTCTCTAATCACATGTAAAACTGCAACACTTGCAGGGTTACTTTGATATGAACAAGGTTAATGTGCTACTCAAGATTAACTGTGACTTCACTAGGAAATTTATTGAGTATGAGGGAATCTGAAAGTGAAAGGAGGACCAAAAGCCTTGTTAGAGATTTATCATGAGAGGGTGATGGATGAAAGCCTTCAGAAACCAATAATGGGATTTTAAAGATTCACATAAGCAGCATTAAGGAGATCTCTGGAGCTTACCTTACACAAACTAGAGCCAGTAGATGGATGACTACTGTGGTTACAACTGGGAGGGGAAGGGCAGCTGGTAATTTTGGCGTGGGCCTCAAGTACTGTCTGTGCTTTGGTTAGGTCTGAATCCTGAATCCCTCTATACAACATTTCTACAGATTTAGTTTTAGATTGATTGTTACACAAACAACAAAGAAAACAAAATAACCACCAGCAAGGCTGATGACAATTACCAGCATGGACTTCATAGTCAAACAGATCTGGGCTGGAGTCTCATCTGTACCATTCATCAGCTGCACAACCTTGGGCAATTCACCTAACTTCTGAAATCCTCTATTTCCTCATAAGGACAGAAAAAATAATCATGCCAACTTTTATTTTTTTGTTGTATTAAATGAGACAATGACTTTCAAGTGATTAGCAGAGTCCTTTAAACTATAAAAGAGAAAATGAGCCAATTTTGCCAGAATCATTTTGTTGTTGTTGTCATTCTTGGTGGTAGTAGTAAAAGTAGTAGGTACAGAAACAAAATAAAGGAGCTATGGACTCTGGGGCGCCTGGGTGGCTCAGTGGTTAAGCACATGACCTGAGGGTCATGGTCCCAGGGTCCTGGGATCGAGCCTGGCGTCAGGCTCCCTGCTCAGCGGGAAGCCTGCTTCTCCCTCTCCCACTCCCCCTGCTTGTGTTCCCTCCCTCTCTGTGTCTCTCTCTGTCAGATAAATAAATAAAATCTTAAAAAAAAAAAAAAGAGCTGTGGACTCAAACTGTGAAGCCTAGTGTACCCATCTTCACTACAAGTATATTTGGTGAAGTAACTGGAAAATACATATATATTTTTTTCTTCCATAGATAAACGGTCAGGTAATTATCCCCCTCTTCTTTATCAGTAGATTTATGGGTCATGAAAACTGTCTGTCATTACATCATTACTTCATGCAGAACATGTTACAATTAATTAGATCAAGTTTATCTCACTTTTGGAATTCACTGCAGTTTTAAATGGGCTTGAGGAGGCAACCCAGACTCAGTCAGCTATAGTATAGTGTGTTCCTTCAGGGGCAATTTTCTGGAGAGGTTTCCACAGATGGCTAATACATTGTGGATTCCTGTTACCTTCAGCTTCAGCAGAGAATATACTTTAATTTTGTCCATAAATTTTAGATTAAAGATGTTTTTTGAGTGTTCAACATCACTTGGCATCAGGGAAATACAAATCAAAACCTCAATGAGATACCACCTCACACCAGTCAGAATGGCTAAAATTAACATGTCAGGAAACGACAAATGTTGGTGAGGCTGCAGAGAAAGGGGAACCTTCATACACTGTTGGTGGGAATGCAAGCTGGTGCAGCCACTCTGGAAAACAGAGTGGAGGTTCCTCAAAAAGTTGAAAATAGAGCTACCCTATGACCCAGCAATTGCACTACTGGGTATTTACCCCAAAGATACAAATGTAGGGACCCAAAGGGGTATGTGCACCCCAATGTTTATAGCAGCAATGTCCACAATAGCCAAACTATGGAGAGAGCCCAGATGTCCATCAACAGATGAATGGATAAAGAAGATGTGGTATGTATACACACACACACACACACACACACAATGGAATATTATGCAGCCATCAAAAAAAAATCTTGCCATTTGCAACAACATGGATGGAACTAGAGGGTATTATGCTAAGCAAAATAAATCAGAGAAAGACAAGAATCACGTGATCTCACTGATATGAGGAATTTGAGAAACAAGACAGAGGATCATAGGGGAAGGGAGGAAAAAATGAAACAAGATGAAACCAGAGAGGGAGACAAACCATAAGAGACTCTTAATCTCAGGAAACAAACTGAGGGTTGCTGGAGTGATGGGGGTGGGAGAGATGGCGGAGCTGGGTGATGGACATTGGGGAGGGTATGTGCTATGGTGAGCGCTGTGAATTGTGTAAGAATGAGGAATCACAGACCTGTACCTCTGAAACAAATAATACATTATATGTTAGAAAAAAAAAAAGATAGTAGGACGGGAAAAACGAAGGAGGAGATTCAGGGGGAGACGAACCATGAGAGACTATGGACTCTGAGAAACAAACTGAGGGTTTTGTGGGGGCGGGTGGGGGATAAGTTAGCCCGGTGATGGGTATTAAGGAGGGCACGTATTGCATGGAGCACTGGGTGTTAAACTCAAACAATGAATCATGGAACACTACATCAAAAACTAATAATGTAATGTGTGGTGACTAACAACATAATAAAATAAAATTAATTAAAAAAAGATTTTTTTTGAGGCTTGAAGTTCTCCATGCATTTACTGAACAATCCATTTCTGCTTTATACATTTTGCAGAAGGGTGAATTAAAATTTTAAAGGAAGCTTTTGGTCAGGATGACTGAAGTAGGAGATTGTGATCACCTTTGATTGTGGGAGTTTATGCAAGGAAAGCTGCTTATTTTATATATGAGGTCATAGACTAACTCAGTAGTTTTCCAGCCAGATGCCTTCCTTCCTCAGTTTATCTTAGTCTTGTTTACCAGTCCCTCCTCCTTTACTTGACTTTGTTCTCCTCTCACTCTACACTCTGCTGTTGATTTCATCATCTTGCAGGTGAGTATCTGCAGCCCACTCTCTCTTCCTACCTCCAGACACATCTGTGTTCAACAACCAATTAGAAATCCTTTGACTTCATGTCCCAAAGGCAACACACTCATGTATTCACTCAATGATTATTAAGAGCCTACCACGTGCCTCGGCTTAGAACATGGCAAGGAGACACACTAAAGCCAAGAAGATACACTAAAGCTTACAATCTACTGAAGGACAGTGTTAGTAATCAAATATTAACACAAAAAATACTCAGTCTGTAACAGATGATATAAAAGGAAAACAAAAATAACTATAAAACTTTTAAAAAGGAGATAAGACCAAGTCAGGAAAGACTAATCTTCCTCTAAAACTCCAAATCTCAATAAATGGCATCACCATACCCCCAGATGCTCAGGCCAAAAATCTAGAAGAGATTCTTCATCCCTCCCTCTCCTACTTTCCTCATCCAGTTTGTGAGGAAAGCCTCTCAAGCACAGGTCTTGAATGTTTTTAGATTGGTTCATTTCTCTCTACCTCCAAGTCCAAGCGAAAATTACCTTTTCTGCATCAATTCTTGGCCATCTCCAATCTAGGCTCCAAGACATCAACCGAAGTAAAGCTTTTAAATATGCATGATTTTTAGCCAGTGCAGAGGGCTAAGTAGGAGATCCTAGGCTCGCCTCCTCCCATAGACACACCAAATGTGCAGCTAAACATGGAACAACGGCCTCTGAAAAAAACCTAAGAACTGTCTAAGCAGCTCCTAGGCAGGGGGCAGAGGAGAACGAGAGAAGTCCCCCGTGGAAGCGGGTAGGAGAGGCTGGGTCACAATCTCGCCATAGACCTCATCCCCAGCGCTGCAAACCACAGTCGGGAGGGAACTCAAAACTAGAGCTTCCCCCTGGGGAGTGAAGGGTTTGAACCCCACACCAGGCACCCCCAACTTTTAAGACCTGCACCTGTGAGACAAGCCCCCCGAACATGTGGCTTTGAAAACCAACAGGGCTGCATCCACAGACCCACAAGTCCATCATGAGCAGAGAACCGGCTCTTAAAGGCCTTAGACTCACCAGCCCAGGGCCCAGCGGAGAGGCCCCTGTCCGGAGGCGCCCAGACTTTCCTGTGGCTAATCTTAAGGCGAGGGCCTGGGGCGCAGGCAGCTAACTGAGCACACGCCTAGAGGCCCGCTGGGTGCCAGGCACCATCTTCGCGCTCTCCCTCTGCTTCGCTCCAGGCCGTGGGCGCCACCTTTTTTCTTTTTCCCTGCGAGCACCGTCTATACACCCTCCCTTGCTTCGTTCCAGCTGGCAGTCTCGTCTTAGCACTCTAGCCGTCGGGCACCATGTCTCTCTCTCTCTGTTTTTAGTGCTAGCGTTTTGTTTTCCCGAGCAGGTGCCACTCACACCCTCGAGGTAGCCGCAGCCGCCTTTTTTGTGCTCCGCCGGCTGCCCAGCTCCAGAGGGCGGCTTCTCGCCATTTCCCCAAACCGGGCTGCTGTGCAGCGCACACGCCTTCACTGCCTGGGCTCCGGAGACCAAGGGCGCTTGCCGTCCTGGGTTCCACAGACTGCAACAGTTGGAGAGACAGTTCTTACCCCCCCCACGTGGTGCAGAGCAAACAGTCAACTGAAACGCACCCCCAGCCTCTCTGTGAACCTTTTTTTTTTTTTTTTTGCTGGTTCCCGAGCTCCGGCCCCGACAGGCGGGCTTCCGGTTTGGCACGTAACTAAGAGTCTCCTGACCCTGCAGGAGATCTGGCCCCTTGGAGCCTGGGTCTTCTCTGCTGATGGCTCCCCATAGGAAAAGAGGACAACGTAGCCAAGGCTCTGAGTAACCACAGCTCTTAAATTCCAACCACATAAGTTGCACTGTCTATAATTAGCACTACTTAAAGCATACCTTAAAATCTGGTAGCAGGATCCTGCTTTTGGAGATGGAGTAGGGGAGTATGAAAATATCTTCAAAAACTATTTTCTATCCTATCTAGGAGACCATGTAATGTACCTTAGGATATATATATGTGTGTATATAAGTATGTGTGTATTGTCTCTGTGCGTATACATAGGTATAATGCAGATATATTCATATATATTGTTATATACTATATATGTATATATTACATATATCCACACATACAACCCTACCCACTTTACATATACACATACATTTATATGTATGATGTGTGTATATATGTATACAAACCATATATAATATTTATTATATATGTATTTGGGTGTTTGAACATAAGATTAACCTAATTTGTAATGGAAAATGGCTAAATTCTAAATTCAAGGTGAATGAGCTCAAAAGAGTATGAAACCTATCTTTACTAAAAAAAACATAATTTGAGATTTACTACATTTCCTTATTATTTCAGGCCCAGAAGTAATAATTATTTCTAAATCTTTACCTTATATCTAAAAATGTGCCAGAGCTCATTTTGGAGAATGGCTATTTATTAATAATAAATTATTTAAATTATTTGAGAAATTATGAGAGAGTTGAAAGAATGATATCAAATTCCATTTTTTATAATTTTTTTTTCTATAAAGAAAATTGGCTCAATTAGCTTGGATTTAAATGACTGTTTTCTTCTGTTTATCTGGATCTTGGGTTTGGCTAGTAATACAATTGCATAAAGTTACTTCTGCTATGTGGGCTGCTGCTAGGTCCACACATCACAGGTTAGTCCATAGATCACTGTTTTAGAAGGGTAGGTATAGTAACATTTATTTCTGGCTTTCCATTAGAATCAGCCTATATTTTAAAAAAAATACAGATGTCTGGGCCCTACCTAAGATGTACTGGGCATGGAGCCCAGATACGTGTATTTCTTTAAAGTTCCAGTGGTAATTTTGATGAACATCCACCATTAAGAACTTATGATTAGATGATCTCTAAGTTCCCTTCCAACTATATAGTCTGTAATTTCTTCGAAATACTCATTTAAAACCAATCTGTTGTTTGTTTTTTTTTAACGATTTTATTTGAGAGAGAAAGAAGAGAGAAAGCACAAGCAGGGGAAGCAGCAGAGAGGGAAAAGCAGACTCCTTGCTGAGCAAGGAGCCCGATGTGGGACTTGATCCCAGGACCTTGGGATCATGACCTGAGTCAAAGGCAGACGCTTAACAGACTGAGCCACCCAGGCATCCCAAAACCAATCTATTTTTTTTCATGAAATCATATACTCTCCTAGAACAGTCAATTGTGAGGAACTCTAAAGAAGTAAGTTTCAAAAGTAAAAAGTTATAAAAAAAAATGCTTTCAAAACAAGTAAGAGAAAAGCCATCAGTAGTTTAAATGAATAGAAGAACTTTTTCCTTTCAAACAATAATAAATCTGAAGGTGGACAGTTGTTGATGTTGACTCAGAAGCTCAGTGAGGTTGAGGTGATCTTCTGGTCACAAGATGGTTTTGCAGTTCCAACCATCTTGGCTTCATTTGAGGCAGGAAGAAGAGAGAAGTCAAGAAAGGATGGACAGCTACAACCATCTCCCTTAATCAGGAAAACAAAAGCCATTACAAGTACTGAGTATATTTCTGATCAGGTCTTATTGACAGAACAGGTTCTTAAGACCAAATCATGTTGTAAGACATCCTGAGAATTGGCTTGGACCAGCCATAACGTATTGCCAGGGCCAAACACACTGCAACCACATTAGCTAAAATAATAAAAATGATAATATTCTGGTTAAGAAGGAAGAGCTGGATATTGAGTAGGAAAATGTTGCAAACAATTTAAGTCAACTCTGATGAAAAAAAATCAAAATAAGATTCAATTATATTTTGTTATAAAAAATAATAACCTACCATAATATATGAAAAAATGTTCATGTCTTTATGTAATTGCTGAAGAATAACTTCTTGTGACAAATGTGACATTTTGACAAATGTAATCGTGAATATAACAAGTTTGTATCTTATCTTTCAAGGTAATTATTTTGAAAGACAACATTGATTGGATGCATAAATTGTTGTGTTATATCATTTGTACTACATGTTTAGTCTATGACCATTATTGTTTCGAAGTTAAAATGACTGTTAAACCAAGATTTTCATCCAAAAGGAAATAAACCAGGAGCAGATATGATTGTTTTATTTAAAATCACCAAAAGAATCTTTACAACAGGGATTTTAAAAATCCATCAGACCCCATTGTTCAATTTGGCAACAGATATCAAAAGCCTTAAAACTGGGTACATATTATTGACTTTAGCCATCTAATTTTTTCAAATTGGAAAAGAATACAAAAAGTATCTACACATTTGTTTTTTCAACAGCATAAATTTCTTTAACTAGTTAAACTGCCCAATACTAATAGATTGTTATATGAAATACACATTGTATTATCACATGATGGAATACCATTTCCTTGTTAAAATTAATAATTAAGAAGACTACAGAATGACCTGGAGATGATAAGAACATAGTAAATGAGTAAATAACGTACCTAGTTATCATACAGTATATTCCAAATTGTTTAAATAATAATTAATGTGTTATGTACACACTATATATGCCAGGCTTAAGGCTTTGCATGTATTTATTTCATTAGGTTCTCACAACTGTAGGAAGAAGGTTCTATTACCCTCCCATCTTACAGATGAAGAAACAGGCTTAGAACAGTTAATGGAACTTATTCAAAAATACATAGCTTACAAGTAGCAGAACTAGGATTTGAACCTGGGAAGTCTGGTTTCAGAAGTCAGACTTATATACCAAGAGAAAAAAAAAAAATCTTAAAAAAAAAATGCACCAAAAGAATAACAAAAGTTATGTCTGGGTGGTGAGATTACAGTATGCTTTTTATATTTTCCAAAATTTTTAGAGTATTTATTAACTATAATCATAAAATACAATGATTATTTGATAGGCTTTCAAATCTAGTAATCACTTAATAAGCTTTTTAACCTGGTTTGATAGGCTATCAAATAAACCCGTGCTCTACTCAG
Source organism: Mirounga leonina (assembly GCF_011800145.1). NCBI lineage: Eukaryota > Metazoa > Chordata > Mammalia > Carnivora > Phocidae > Mirounga > Mirounga leonina. Next base: position 160,168 of record NW_023270233.1, on the reverse strand, counting down.
CAGCTACTGATACTATGAACTCTACAAAAAATGTTATTCTTCTTCACTGAGAGATAAGACCTTTCTAAAATCACAACTCATGAAAACTAACAGTTTCATGCACAGTATCTCCTATAAAGTCTGCCTTAAGATCAATAATCTTACTACACAGACATCATAAAGTCATTTCACTGGAAGGAAATAAAATTCATGAAGATTTTTTGTTTCATGAAATCAAGAAAGAAGAAATTAAAAATCAAAAAAATACGTTTAGAAATGAAATATATTCAATTTAATGAACTATTTACTGTACATCCAGTAGAAGAACCATGGAAATGTATAAATAGTGACTTATAAAAGGATTTACAAGATATCATCAAGTAAAAAACCAAGAATAAAAACAACACAAAGAGAAAATTCCCAGATATTTTTTAAACTTCTAAATATTATAAGTCTGTATTATTAATAAATAGAAGAAAATGGTCTGAAGATACATTTTCAAAAACTTGTAACCTAAGGTCATATAGCACATCTCTTCCAAGGAAGGGAGTGAAACTGGTGTAGAAGGACAAGCACAAGGGGAGAGCTTTCAGCTTTTACTGTGCCTAGGACTGTTTTATTCCAAGTTTTTAAAATAATGTATTAAGCATACTTATATTATACAATTTTGAAGAAATATAAGAAATGAATACAGATTCATAAAATTGCCATCACTCACTGTCATCATACTTATTATAACTTATTTGTATTGTTGTTTTATATATCTCAATAATAACTCCTTTATGGACTACGGTATGTATTTGTCCAGGAGAATTTTAGAAAAAACAAAGGGAAAATTTATTTACTGCCATAACTTTAATGGAAGCAAAACTGAATATACTTACCTTTGTTTTTGAAAATAAAGGAAAATTATTGTCCCATATGCAAATATTATTGACTATTAACTTCTATCATAAAAGGAATATATGAATTTAAAAAATAAAAATAAGCAGAAGAAAGTAGACATAATTTATAATGGAAAATTTGTGTTATATTCTACACAGCAAGACAATTCAGATATTCTGACTATGAAGTTACATGCAACTTACTAAACCCATTTGCCCCAGCACCAAGTTATTATTCTATCATACCTTTTCTTCTTTCAAAAGTACTTCTCCTTAAATAAAAATTGGAGAGAAAAAAAATCAAGTATATGATCCATTTTTTTTCTTTTTGAAAAGCTCAAACTACTATTTATTCATATTTTACAAATGCATGAAACCTTACAGTCAGTATTAATAATTAATCAGGAAAAAATAAGTATTACAACATATTTAATGTGCATTGAAGAATTTTGAGGTAAATTGAATATAATTATTGCTTATTTTCTAAATTGCACAGATAACTATAAAATTTCCCATAAGATCTTAGTGAAAGAAGAAACTATAAAGACCATTTAACAGATAAGAACTCTGAGGTCTAGAAAGCAATTGGTCTAAAGGTATAGAGCTAATTACTGTCAAAGCTCGGATTATAACAGAGATGCTCAATTTAAAAGATTGTATGTTAACAGATGGAGCATCATTGGAAATAAACTGTCAGGAAAAAAATTCTAACTTATTTAAAGATAATAGATGACTTGGATATAACAGCATACTGATACTATTTGTGGCAAAAACAAAACACTTGGCTAAGATCATCTATTTAGTATTGTTAAGTCCTAAAAAAGCATGATAGTCAATATATATTCAGGTCTGTTCAATAATTACATATTGTAAGTTCTACTGTAAATATATTTTAAGGAAATCAATAATTCAAAAGATGTTAGTTTATACTGATACCAGACTAAAAAAGTTTCTTCTCTAATAAAATCTTGCAAAAATTTAAACATCAACTTCATCAAGAATATTGTACTGCTGCAGGTTAAGCTGATTTTCTGAGTGTTCTTGTTTTTTTTTGTACGTGAGTTTGATTGCTATTTATTTGAAACTTGAGAAAATTTTTTTATTTCAATTTTAGTAGTCACCATTACATTTCTAGTTCATGGTTTAATGCCTACAATATATAAAATGGGAATGTTTATTTCTATGGAGATATGATAATATATGATGGAACAATTCTAAGTTGATGGTGATCTTGAAATAATCTAAAAGTCCAATGATAAATAGTGCATGGTTTAGTATTTCTTCTCAATAAATTTTTGATCAAATTCTAAATTTAATACCTACCATAAGCTCCAGATGGAAAATGAACTAATTAACTTGATAGAGATATCACCAAAGGCATTTCAAAGAACATGGGATTATTTTTAACTTCTTGAGGACCCTCCATACTGTTTTCCACAGTGGCTGTGCCAGTTTGCATCCCCACCAACAGTGCAACAGGGTTCCTTTTCTCTACATCCTTACCAACACCTGTTGTTTCTTGTGTTGTTGGTTTTAGCCATTCTGACCGGTGTGAGGCCATATCTCATTGCAGTTTTGATTTTCATTTCCCTGATGATAAGCAATGATGAGCACCTCTTCATGTGTCTGTTGGCCATTCGTGTATCTTCTTTGGGGAAATGTCTGTTCATGTCTTCTGCCCATTTTTAGATTAGATTATTCTTTTTGGGGGTGTTGGGCACTGGGGATACAGGAGTAAACAATGCAGACCAAAACCTCTACCCCATGGAGTTTACATTGTAGTTAGGGAGACAGATATAAATAACATAAAAAGTTGATTACAGAGTATGTTAGAGAGTGATGGTACTAAAGAGGAATTATAACATGTTTATTCCCAGCTACCTCCTTGAACCACGGAGAGTGCAGCACTTCTTAGTCATGGGTTTTGTTTGTTTGTTTACTTAATAATATAATGATTTTGTTCTAAACCTTTCCATTTCTGGGCTGATCTGAGCTGTCATTTCTTGACATTTTCTGCCCATTTACATTCCTACTATGGCTTAATTGGGGGCTTACGTTATCCAGATTCACCAAAGCTTGGTAGGAGAGTAAGAGAGTGTTTTCAAATCTTTCTTTCATGGTACCTGGGTGGCTCAGTAGGTTAAGCATCTGGTTCTTGATTTTTACTCAGGTTCTGATCTCAGGGTCCTGAGAAGGAGCCCCATGTCAGCACGGAACCTGCTTGGGATTCTCTCTCTCCCTCTCCTTCTGCTCCTCCCCTGTGCCTCTCTCTCTCTCTCTCTAGGGGAAAAAAATATCTTTCTTTCATATAAACTCACTACCACTATCTCCTCAACTCTAACAGTTATACTAGTATACTTCTTTGCCCTTTCAAAGAGCTTAGTAAATGCTCAGGAATATAAAGATACAGTCAGCCTTGGATATCCCTCTGAACTTGCCAAGAAAATTCAGGCTGAGAAAGTCAAATTATACAATGGCCTAACCCCATCAATTAAACATTATGCTTTACCCATTAACCGGGCCACCCACTGTGGCACAGACCCCATGCAGCCGCCCATAATCATTTAGTTCCAATAAACAGGAACTTCCCACTACTATAGAGGATGGATGTGGGATCTTATAAAGACAATCCTTGGGGTAAAAGAAATACTGTAGAGTTTGTGGTTAAAATCAAGAAACCCGAAGTGCAAATAGAGGTAATCCATTATTGACTAACTTGTGACTTCACTGAGATAGTGAGACTATCTGCGACCCATACATTAATTCATTTCATGTGTGACAAATACATTTTTTTCTCTGACTCCTAGGAGCCAGGAAGAATCCCAGACACTAAATCAATGAGATACAGTGTCTTTTCTTCCAGGAGTTCACAGAAGGATACAGACACCTAAATAAAGAACCACAAAGTCCTATCATAAGTACAAGAGAAGGGGATGAATAGGGACCTATAGGACCTCAGGGAAGGGACCTAAACTAATTCAAAAGGAGGCCGAGGATGGAGAGACAGAGCACTCAGAAAAGACTTCCTGGAATTTATTTGTACATGAACTGGGTTATCCAGATGAAAGAAGAAACCCAAGGACATAGAAATGAAACCATGCCGTGTGTACTCAGAACTACACTGTTGAGCAAGAGTACATTTGATATAGAGAGTAGTGAAAAATTAGCTTGAGGGAGATGCAGGGACCAGATCCTAAAAGCTTAGACTTCATTCCATAGGCTGTAACTGAGACATCTATGTTGTTTTTAGGAAAAGAGTAACTTGCTCAGATTTGCAGAGGGTAGAAAACGTGAATTTGGAGACTATTGATTTAATTCTGGAAGAACATATTTAAAGGCCAAAACTAGGTAGCAGGAGTTGGGATGGTTTTAAGATTTTATTTATTTATTTATTTATTTATTTATTTATTTATTTATTTGAGAGAGAGAGAGAGAAACAGCATGAGAGGGGATAGGGTCAGAGGGAGAAGCAGGCTCCCCGCCAAGCCGGGAGCCCGATGCGGGACTCGATCCCAGGACTCCAGGATCATGACCTGAGCCGAAGGCAGTCGCTTAACCAACTGAGCCACCCAGGTGCCCGAGTTGGGATGGTTAAGCAGGGATATCAGCAGGACTTGGCAACTGATTGATAATGGGAATAAGAAAAGGAAGTCAAATCCAATTGCCAGGCTTCTAGCTTCCATAGTGACTTAAGAACTCTTGGGGAGTCTCAGGCAAAGGGTGTGTTTTCAGAGACAGCTGTGTGGCATACAGGCAGGAAAGAGCTACAGGCAGCTGTAAACACACACTTTGAGTTTCATGTCACCCTTTTATAAACATCTACTACCCCTTTCAAGACCATCCAGCCTTCATTTTAATCAAATTTCATTAGGTTATCTACATTTCAATGATTCAGATACAAATGTTCAGATTAAAATGCAGGAAACACACTGGTATATACCCTGATTTCCCTTAGAGATGATGGTTCTATAAAGACTTCTATTGCAAATGAACTTTCCCCTTGCTCACTCTATAGAGCAGAAGGGATGATGGCACAGCCAGCGAACTGGGTTTATAATCAGATAAACAATGATATTAATAACAACACACAATTTAAAAAAAGAAAAAGAGACTATATTACTTGTTACCTTACTTTATTCTGATGATAGCCTATTAGATAGATACTATTTCCACTTTACAGATGAGGAAAATGAATTTCATAAAGGTTAAATAAACAGTTCTAGGTGACACTGAAAGTCAGCAGTAGAGTCAGAATATTTTAAAAAGGAAAAGAAAAGAACAATTATTGATGAAAGGCCCAATTTACATCTAACCCTCACACATTATATCTGTTCATTCATTTAATCCCCTGGGGTAGATAGGCATCACTGTTTTGATGTTTTTATTATGTATTATAATAGAGATTGGCATATTCTTGGAAAAGGTGTTTCAGATATCTGTAAATATTTCATTCAAATTTTATTTTTCTGCTTTTTAAAACCAATTTTTAAAACTATTATATACAACATATACACACAAATCCCAAATTATAGCACATTAGAGAAAAACAATATGTTAATGGTTGTTGCCAGGTTAAATTGTTTAGTGGCAAACCTCCAACATAATGTCTCTCCTCATATCTGTTTGAAAAGTATACTATGATCACAGGGTGTGAGTAAAAAAAAGAAGAAGAAAGAAAGAAACTGTCATGTTCAGCTACTTATCTGTGTGAATGGCAATTTTCTCCATATTATGTAGCTAACATAAAATAAAAATTTGGATGCTGAATTAAATTTTTGTGTTCATCAAAAAAGATTTAATTAGGACATTTAAATACATTTTACTAAATGCATTTTAGGAACTGTATTTTACTAAAACATGAATTTTACCTGATATACAAATGGGTAATTCAGATAAAATTTCATTTGATAAGAAGAAATTCTGCTTAAAACAAACCACAACAAATTTTAAAAGTGTTAATACACAATATTTTTCTTTCGAAAATTTTTCTGTTTGGTTCATCCACGTGGCCTCAGTTCCATACCAAGACTTATAACCCACTCCTGTGTTGTTAGGAATGCTCCCAAAGGCAGACTATCTACACTGAAAGCTAAAGAGAGTTTCTAATGCCTGAGGATGACTTCATTTACTGTTTTTTCTTTTAATAAATTTTGTTTTTAGTGTTTTCCTCTCAACATAAATTATATAAAATTGAAGATTTTAATTCTAGTTGATTGTATTTTTATGATTCATATTTCCCTATAGGCACAAGTTTAATAACTTTCCTATTTGCCTTAACACATAACACTTGGAAAGATTTAAGAGTCCAATAGTCACTGATAGAGTTTGTAAGGCAGATTACCAAAGGAAAATACTGCTAACTGAAAGCAGACTTTTTCCCCTGACTTTTGAAGTTCTTCATGGCTGGACTTTTTTTTTTTTTTTTTTTTCACCAAACTAGACACTTGCTATAGCATTTCAGTCACTTTGTTCTTAACTGTCTCAGAAACAGATTTGGATACTCAAGAATGTCAAAATAAAAACAATAACAAAAAAACAGCCATCTACTTTTGTGGGTGAGAATATTCAGTTAAGCCAGCTAAAATACTAAGATATCTGCTCACATTATAAAGGCTGTATACCAAAACAGTTATAGCAGATGGTAATGGTGACCTGGCTGGCATATAATTTGAAGCTATCATGATTTTAGAATTGTCTTCAGAACATGTGAAGCCAAGTGGTTGAAATATATCTGCTTTGACTCCAGCTAAAACCCTAGACTTTTCAAAGTCAGGAATCATCATTTGCAAACCTCAGAATGACAAAAACAGTGTCCTGCATGTGGTGAGCAGGCACTGAAGAAGGATTTGTTTCTATGATTTATTTAAAACTGTTCACCTAACAGGGAAACCTTCCGAAGCTAGAGGCCCTGGGTATCGCCTAAAGATAGCGGATGTTTGGCAGGCTAGCATTGATTCAAGCTACTTATAGCTTTAACAAATGTGAGCCTGCTTGTCTTTTATTGTGGTCTTGCCAGGTAATACTCAAGCCACTTCAAAATCACAACCCGACAGACAGGAAGCCTTTCAGGGACTCACATTCTATTTCCTCATTCAGTCCTCTTTATGTTGTCTTGGTAAAGTCTCTGTCACTTCTTAAAGAACAGTGGGATGAAGGAACGTGTGGAATTGATGTCAGGAGCATCTGTCTTCTCTTCAACTGCTAGCCCTGCTCACCTGGGTCAAGAGAAAAGCACTGAATTAGGCTGGGGTGAACCAAACTGTGTGGACAGAAAATACAGAAAAGCTTGGGGAAGCCTGGAATTTTTAGGAAAAAGAAGAAAGAACCATTCTGATGGCACCCACAAAATAGTCCTCTGTTCTTTAGACAGCATACTACTGTTAACACCAGCCTTCTGGGAAACTCTACCTCGAGAACCGTGTACCTTCCTTCAGGAAGGATGCGTGGTGTGGGAAAACGGAGATGCCTCCTGTTTTTCTTGGGCTCCTGAGAAAAGAGACTGTCAGATGCAGAGATGTGCATGCAAGAGGCTTACTGGGATGTGTTCTCAGGAACAACTGTTGGGGAGCAGAGGAAGTAGCATTGAACAGAGAAGACAAAGTGAGATACGGTTCTAACTGCAGCCTTGCCAATCATTGAAAAAGCTCTTGGGCTTGGATGTCCTCCAGAGGTGTTCTTTTTGAGGCAAGAGTCTGAGCCTTTGTGCTGCCCACAGTCATCAATCACTGAATGTGGGCTGCTCCTGCGGAGGGAGCACAACCCTGCGCAAGGCAGCCTCCTTCATCAGAGGGCAATTCTCAGAAAGTGATGTAATCCTGAGCCAGCAGAAGCCAACACTGCCAACCACTTAGGAATAAATGCCTAGTTCCTAAAAGGGGATCTGGGTAGCATGACCTGGTGTCACTACCCCACTCAGCCAGAGTAATTAACACAATCAGTAGAAATGATTGGGACTGATTCTGACCCTAGGACTCACTGTCATTATATTTCACCCTTTGCCGAACAAAGTCCTAACCGCATGCCAATCACTCCTCTACATAGATTATCTTGTTTTCTCTTCACAACACTGTAAGGTCGGATGGGTCTCAATGTGCACACAAAGAAGCTGTGGCTTAGAAACATTAAAGAGCTCCATTTCTTAATCTCAGGAAACAAACTGAGGGTTGCTAGAGTGGTGGGGAGTGGGAGGGATGGGGTGGCTGGGTGATAGACATTGGGGAGGGTATGTGCTATGGTGAGGGCTGTGAATTGTGTAAGACTGTTGAATCACAGACCTGTACCTCTGAAACAAATAATACATTATATGTTAAAAAAAAAAAAAAAAAAGAAGATAGCAGGAAGGGAAAAATGAAGGGGGGGAAATCAGAGGGGGAGATGAACCATGAGAGACTATGGACTCTGAAAAACAAACTGAGGGTTCTAGAGGGGAGGGGGTGGGGGATGGGTTAGCTTGGTGACGGGTATTGGGGAGGGCACTTTCTGCATGGAGCACTGGGTATTATCCGCAAACAATGAATCGTGGAACACTACATCAAAAACTAATGATGTAATGTATGGTGATTAACATAACATAATAATAAAAAAATAAATTAAAAAATAAAGAAACATTAAATAGCTTTCCCAAGAGAGCACTACTTAGGGAGGGCACTAGCAGGGATTAAAAGTTAGAATTTTCTGAGTTCAAAGTGTTCTGAACCAGTCCATTGCACGCAAAACCATATCTTGTTGGGGTGGTTGTGTTTTTATTCCTGACCATCCCACAGATATTTGGGGGCAAGTGGTAAATTGTATTTACATACAGAAAAGCAAGTGCATAATCCAGGGAGTTTAGGTTCCTGAAAAGTTACTGAACCATACCAAACCAGGTGCCCCCGCACACCGTTCATTTCCAGGCCAATGAAGGAGGAAGAGGACTCCATACTAGTCAAGGCAGCTGAATTGATACCATTGATCTGGGGCTCTAAGAGCTGAACGAGTGGACCTGGAAATGATGGACTGAAGCAACAGTATTGGCCATAGGATTTCCTCCAAAAATAGCATTACCAGACTCTTTCCTCAAGCTTTCTTCCTTCATGTCCTCTCCCCCACATCACTACCCGGCAGATCCAGTGAAGGTCAGGAACTTGATTTGAATGGGGTTCTAAGTATGTCACAAAACCAGCTTTGGTTTGCTCTTTTCATTTATCCTATTGTCTTTGCAGTTATTTCCTTTTTGTCTCCTGACTCCTTCCCAGAATAACTACTATGTCTAGTTCAAAAGCATGTCAGAGCAGATATTTCTCATCTCAACTACACAAAGGTACTATGTAATTACAGCATGTACTGGAAGAATTTTGGAGGAAAAGCAAGATAATCATTTCAGAAGAAAAAAAAAATTAGAAGTAATCAAAAGAGATGATTTTCAAAATGTTTTCAAGCCTGTGTGCAGGATTATTTTCCTGTTAACAATTACAATGCCATGTTCCAGCAGGAATTTCCAGAATATTACATGTATATTAACAGTCTCAGCCCCTGATGATGAAGAACAGTTTGTACCTGGACACTCTCTCTAAATCAAAAGCAGAAGCAACTAGCTTCCCCCTTTCTTTTTTTAAGTAATCTCTATGCCTTATTTGGGGCTCAAATTCACAACCCAAGATCGAGAGTTGCATACTCCATCGACTGAGTCAGCCAGACACCCCTGGATTCCCCCTTTCTAGTTTTGCCCATCCCCACTGAGATAGGTATATGCTGTAAACAAGCATAATTACCAAACTAGACAAAATTTGCCCAGTCTCAGGAAATAAATATGGAGAAAAGTTGAGAGATTGTATTTTTCTTTTCCTTATCTGACTTAAATTAATTCCATTAAATAGATAATGTACCCAGTCCAGAGTCCAAAATACAGTAATAATTCAATAAATATTTGTTGAATTAATTAGTGCCCATCATCTACTCCATGAAGCCTCCCTATTTCCTCTGGGAGAATTAATCCTTCCCTCTTTTGTGCTCTGACAGCATTTTGTGTATTTTTGTAACATTCCCACAAACTGACTTTTATTATATTTAGTGGAAATATCCTGTCTCTTCCTCTTGCCTTAAGAGCAGGAACTGGGCCTCATTCAGTCTATAACCTGCATTTTGTCCTGCACAGAGCAGAACTCAACGTCAACGTTTTACTGACTCTGATGATCTACCATTTTAGAACTTGTCAGTGGGATTGGCAGGTATGCCAAGAAATTGCTGCTGGGGGCAATGGTGACACTGTGTATCTTGACAAGGAAGGCAAATTCAATTCTGCTAGAGCCCATGACAACTCATGTAGCACACCGCAACATACTCAGTCTCATTTTGGCATTGCTGCCCTGGTCGTGCCATTTGCAAGCTGCACAAAACTATCAAGCTGGAATCCACGGGTTGCCATGCTGGTAACATGCTTGGATTGGGGAAAAAAAAAAAAAAAGGAGGAAAAGATCGTTCAGCTAAACCCAGACCCACTGCTGGCATAAAGAGTATGCTGCGGAGAGTTGCCAAAGCTTCTTACTCCTGACCTATGATGCCGGAGCTTTGCTTCTCTGGATGAATTTCGGAATGGTTGAATGACCATTCATTTCATGCCTCACTAAGAAATCTCTCTCATTTCTTTGTCCATGCCTTTGCCTGTGAGAAGCAGTAATATGTGGTGGTTATAAGGTGAACCCTGGAGCCAGATGACCTGGATTTGAATCCCGACTCCACCATTTTCTATTTGTTTCTCCTTAGGCAGTTTACTTAACAACTCCACAGTTCATTTCCTGTGCTAAAAAAAAAAAAAAAAAAATGAAGATAATAATAATATTTAGATGACAGGTTGTTGTGAAGATTAGATAAATGAATGCCCAAAAAGCACTTGCAATAACGTATCATGCAGAATGATCACATAACCATGTCAGCTACACAAAGGGCACTGTGTGTCATGATAGGGAGTCCAGAATTCACTCTGAGTGGATCAGTAAGCCATTGGAGGGATTTAAGCAGAGGAGTGATGTGATATAATTTATTTCTTAAAGGTCACTCTGACTGCTCTGAGAAGCTGGATTGGAGGAAAAGGAGTAGAAATATGGAAATGAGGTGGGAGGCTCCCACAGTATTCCTGGGAAGAAGAGATGATGACTTAGAGCAACAGATAGCTTCCTCTACTAGACTAAAGATAGACAGAATAGGCAGGATGAGCTACGTTGTGGGGTAGAGAAATGAGAGGGGCTGGTGGGGCACATGTGAGAGACGAGGGAATGGAAGGTTTAATCAATAATAATTCTAGATTTCTGGCTTTAGTCATGGAGGCTTGGTGATGTCATTTATTGAAATAGAGAAAATTAAAGGAGGAACACATTTTGGAAGGGAAATTGGACTTTCCTTGGGGAGTTCTATGTTTCACATGTCTATGAGAAAACCAAATAAAACTTTCAAATAGCCTAGATTTTAAGCCCCAAAATTATAGGAAATATCTATATGGAGACATAAACTTGCATTGGTATGCAGATATTTAAAACTACAAAAAGAACTGATATGTGCTATGGCATTGGGGTTGACATAAAAGAGAAAGGGGGACAGATTTCTAAATGACCCCACTATTTTCAGGTCAGAAAAGGAAGCATCACATGAAGGTAACTGAGAAGAGTAACTAGGAAAATAGGATGAAACCAATAGAAAGAAATAGAAATAAAGACAGGAAAATGTATGAAGGACAGTTAAGTGGTCACATGGGTCAAAGACTACTGGGTGATCTAGTAAGATGAGCACAAAGAATTGGTATTGGATTTGGTGACATGAAGATCCTACATGACTTCGGCAAGAATCTTTTTGGTCAAATATTGGAAACTGAAAAGCAGTTGTGGGGGCACCTGGGTAGCTCAGTTGGTGAAGCATCTGCCTTCTGCTCAGGTCATGATCCCGGGATCCTGGGATGGAACCCTACGTCTGGCTCCCTGCTCAGCAGGGAGTCTGCTTCTCTCTCTCTCACTCGGCCTGCCCCCCGCTTCTATGTGCTCTGTCAAATAAATTCATTAATTAAAAGCTTCATATTGGGGGCACCTGGGTGGTTCAGTCATTAAGTGTCTGCCTTTGGCTCAGGTCATGGTCCTAGGGTGCTGGGATAGAGCCCTGCATCAGGCTCCCTGCTCAGCGGGAAGCCTGCTTCTCCTTCTCCCACTCCCCCTGTTCTGTTCCCTCTCTTGCTGTGTCTCTCTCTGTCAAATAAATAAAATCTTTATAAATAAATAAATAAATAAATAAATAAATAAATAAATAAATAAAAGCTTCATATTGAAGGGGAAGAGTGAAAGAGGGTATGCTAAAGAGAAAGACTCCTGATGTTTGACCACTGACAGCTTTCTTGCCCCAACTCTCCCCCTGTTCCTATTTTCCACATCTGGGCCAATGGATAAGAAAGCCCCCAAACTCCCTCCCTTGGTGCTGATGGGGCAATTCAACCCACCCAAACCCCAACCAGCACTAATGACCCCACAAAATCAATAAAAGCCAGTTACCCACCATGCTTTGCACTTGCTTCACTCAGACCAAACCTGAGCCCTTATCCTTGGGAAATCCTTTTGTTTTTTTATTTTGTGAATAATAAATGTTATTTCATCTCATATTAGTGCCCATGTGTCATTCATGCCAACATCTGTGTAATTTCCTGGCAGAGGCTGCCTAGCATCCAGCAGGGGATACTAAGCACCCATATAAAATAGAGACAGAAGCAGAATGTGAGGTCAAGGGAAAATTGGGCATACTGTTTCTACGGCAGTGGGAGGACACAGAACATGTTTTTATGCTGACTGGAAAAATCCAATAGAGGATGAGAAATTGATGAAGGAGAAAGAGGGAGTAGCTGTAGGAGCGAAGCACATGAGTGGCAGAGAGGAGAAGGGGTCCAGAAGACAAAGTCAGGGGCTGGTCATCAGTAGCAAGACAGACGTCTTCTTCACCGTAACAGAAGAGAAGACAGGATGGCTCTTAATTCAAGCACCCTGTACTAGAGCCTAATAATGTAAATGAGGGAGCACAGCAGGGAGTGATTGGGCATGCGGGGAGCTGGAGAGAAAATGTGCTTCTACCAGATTCATATACGAGATTTTACAAAGTGTGGCCTGTCTGGCCCAGCCACTTATAAACCTGGGGTTGCACGTCTCCTTCCAGAATCGGTGATGTTCCTCTTTTGGTCTCTGTGAATCACTCGTGCTATCCACTTCCCATAAAAACATGAAAGAGGCCAGAAGACAAAAGCTACGCATCTGAATATTTAACAACAGCTTCACCACGGTTGTCCAGATTCCCACTGCCATCTCCCTAGCTGCACTTTTCTCGTCATGCTAGGAAGGATGTGTTACTAAGAGAGTGCAGGAATTTCAGTTACATCCACAAATTACAAGTATTTCAATTTTCATTTCTTTCTCTTTTATTTCTTTAGTTCTTTTCCAAACCATTTGAACAGTTGTCTAGATATCTAAAGGTAAACAGTTATTGACTCCTGATACATATTTTTTTCCTTGAGATTCATGAACTACATGTTCAAACTAGGAAAGCAATTCATAATTCCCCTGGGAACCAGCAAGCTGAATAGAAATGAGTCTATTTCCACAGAAATGGGCTCATTACGAGTATTGCATAGGACTTTATGAATAATTGTTATAAGACAAAGAGGTCTTATAGGAAGAAAGCTTTTGCATTTATTTTAGATTATATTTTGCACTGAAAACAATGTAGCTACTAGTGCTTAATTTGCTTTGGTATTAAGTTTGCTATTTTCTCTCTGCTCAGAACAGGCACAGTCTAAAATTTGGAAATGCTAAAGAAATTGAAAAAATATATTAGTATGTATAATATTAACAATATATAATGAATAGCCATTGTATATTTTTTTAAGATTTATTTATTTATTTTAGAGAGAGGGGCAGTGGGAAGAGGGGCAGAGGGAGAAAATCCCAAGGAAACTCCCTGCTGAGCACGTAGCCTGAGGCAGGGCTGGATCCGAGGACCCATGATATCTTGACCTGAGCGAAAACCAAGAGTTGGATACTCAACTGACTCAGCCACCCAGGCACCCCAGCCATTATATTTTTAAAAATTTTTTTACCCTAAAATGTGATCTAAACAATACCACAATAAATTTGGGGCTGAGGAAAACAGAAAGAAAACTGACTTCTTCATGTCTGCTATGCGGCGAGTACTAGGTTTGGTATGTTGACTGTTTTATCCCTTTTGAAGTGGATATTATCTGCACAGATGAGAAAACTGAAGTTCAGAGAGTTTAAATAATGTTGTCCAAAGTAAAAAACTAGAAAATGGGAAAGCCACAATGTAAATTATAGGCCTCATTTTGAAATTTCTTCTGTCACTATTCCCCAAAATAGAGGTTAAAGAAAAGGTGAAGGATTCCCATTAAACTCAAAACCTCATAACATCAAGTAATTTTAGACATTTGACATTTGATGATTGACAATGACAGAGTTTTCTCCTTTTAAATCACTGAAATTTGATGTGGCTAATATTCAGGTAGAAGTCATGAATCTTTAACTGTGGTGATTAATCAACATTTCCTTCCTCTAATCACTGCCTTTTTTATTTGCATGGTCAAAAAATAGGAGCAAAAAAAAAAAAAAAGGCAGTTGAGGGTTGTAGAAATCCCTGGGTATATTTCTCCTTGAATAGACAGACAGTACAGAGATTAGAACCCTTTAGGAAGTTGATTTGAAAAAGAAAAGAAAATACTCTGGAAAGGGCAGCATCTTTGGTGAATTGACCCAATATCTTTAAATAAAAAACATAATAAAACAAGCTCACACTATTATTTTAAAGGAACATCTACATCTGTGCCAAAATGACTGATAAACAACAAAATGTCAAATGCCAATGTCAATGTCAATGTCAAGAATCTGTATCTTTCACTGACCATAGAGCATTGAAGTATTTCCAACCCCAGGAGGTGAACCCTGACAGGTTTTATGGTTCTGATTAACAAGATGAGTTTCGTGCTTGTTGCTGTTGCTGTTGTTTGTTTTGTAGGCAGGATTTTTGTTTTGTTTTGCTTTCTATCAGGTTTCACGACCATTTCTTTAGTTGGCTTTAGAATTTAGATAATTTAGAGTTTATACAAGACAGATAAGCTGGGTTATGTTGTAGTAACAAATAACCCCACATCTCAGTGGTATAATGCACTAAATTTATTTCTCCTTCGTTGCATATCCACTGCAAACTGTTGATGGAGAAACCACCAACCTAGAGCCTTGTCAGTCACCCTGACAGAGGAAAACCCTGCGGCAAATCACAGGCCAGATCTCCAGGCTTCTTCTCAGACCTAATTACTTCTTATTTCATTGACCAAGTCACATGACAGTGGCTAACTTCAAAGGACTGGAGAAGTACAGTCCCCCTGTGTCCAAGGGAGAAGCAGAAACATTTGGTAGAAAGCAGCAACTTCACCACAATCATTTCTTTTCCCTAAATCTTTATGTTACCAGGCAGAAAGACAATAACAATATATCGAAGTTAAGAATTCAATCAGCAAACTAAAGAGATTTAAAAAAATAAAAAAGCTCACCTAGAATGATTCAAGAATGATGTAAGGTGGGCCTTGATTTAAGAACAGAATTTGTTTACAAAGGAAAGGGAGGGAGAACATTTCACTTGAGAAAGGATCATTGGAAACTAAAAAGGAATTGTTACACAGAACCAAGATGATACATGGTGGTTGTATCCCTGTATTGATGCACAAAGTTTCCCTTAACCCATCTGTAAAAAAAAATTAGAATTACAATTAACTATTGGCCTTGAGTGTGGAGATTGAGGAGCAGGAAATGTTATAGCTAAATTGCAAAATAAAAGGAGGTAGAAAAGAGAAAGCTTCCATTCCTATCTCTGAAACACAGGCCTGACCCTAAGCAACATTTTTAATAGATACAGTTAACTTTGGTAACTAGCCCTGGACCACCAGATACCATTGTCCTCACACTGTTATCAATGACACAGAGACCTCTACCCAGAACTGTTGTGCCATTATCCAAAAGTTATTTTCTTCTTCAACTAGTACCAATTCCCTTTGCTTTAGTATACTGGCCTTAGTCAACCAGTAAGTGAAAAGGTACAGTTTAGTGGAAAGAGAACACAGTAACCTTCAGGGCATATGTGTTTTAGTCCCATCTCTAGAATATACTTCCTAGGTTACAATTTTATTGTATGTTATATGAGTTTTAATTTATTAATCCACAATACATAAAATAAAATATAGAAGTAAAAGCTGCCACAGAATCAAATGGAATAGGAATCAAATCAAATAGGAATGTCTTATTTTAAAATTCTAAAAGTGTTATAGAACTATAAGGTGTGGTTATAATAATTACTATTATTATACAATAAGCAATCTGATTAAAACAGTGTATATTAATATTTAAAAACTGACTCTTAGATAACCTAAACTGAGATACTTGCATCTTCAAAAGTGAATGTTTATTATCCCAACCAGGGAGTTTCTTCCATCTGTCAGTCACGTACATAGCATATACTCCATAACTCTCACTTTGCTCCTAAGAACAAAGAGGGAGCAGCATGGGCCAAAGCTCAGAGCATAGCCTATGAAACAGCAAGAAAACCATCCTGGGAAGGACTAAAGGCCTGGGCATAATGGGAAGTGTGTGGAAATCAGGTGTCACAGAGTTGATGGTGGGCCCATGTCTTTAGGAGCTTATGAAGACAGGACTAGGAAGACGGACTTTGTGCAGCAGGCTGCAGCAGAGAAATATTCCAACATACAGCCTTAGCAATTACATAAAGGCACAGAGGCTGATGTCCAACTGTTCTCAGTCCCAAAGTAATGAAGCTGTCAGGGGGGTAGTTTTAGCCGTTCCTTAGTAAACAATTGTCAAGCTTCTAAATAACAAAGTTTCCAATATTCCTGTATGAGGACATTTTCCCTTTCATCCTTCCATTTGATTTTCTTTCCTAGTCTACCATATATTTTTACACAATTCCCTGTACAGCTTAAAATTCAAGTAGCTACTATGTTGGCTGTGTACCTTGCTCAGAGATGCTTTATATAGACACAAATTACATAATGCACAGAATAAATTAGTGAAAGCTTTCAGTGAAGTGTTTGATGGGTAGCAGGGTAGCAGAGGACATGTTAAAAGTATTAGTGCAGCTTTTGCCAATAAAGGACAAGATTAATCACCAGCAATATGGACATCCTAACTAGACAGTTTGATTGAGATGGCAGAAATAAGAATTCTTCCCAGTCAGTCCTTCAGTTGCCTTGTCCTCCATGTAAGCAGTAAGACCTCTTCATACAGAATTTTCCACTTAATTAGGCAGTCTTAAGACACAGAACCCAAATGAGCTCCAGGAAGAGCCTTTCATCTTAGAACAGAATTGGCTAAAAGGGACTTTGTGCCTTGCTCCAATTTGAGAGGAAAAGAGTGAGATTAGAGAGTGACTATTTCTCTCAGCTAATTTTTTTTAAAGAACTACGGTTATGGTAGATTTAAGTCATACTCTAAGTCAAAGCCTATCCTTATGTACATAGATATACATAGCATACCTCACCCCTTAAGAAATTCTATGATGTGGGTCCTATATTATTCCCCTGGCATTTTCTCATGCATTAAGATTATTTCTGTAGTGGGCTTTAGAAAATCAGAGTTTTGAAAAAAGAATATGGTGTGATCTCATATCAGTCATTTCTTCATATTAATCAGCACTTAACCCAGCGAAAATCACTTTTTAAGGTAAATTTCAGGCCATTCCAGCTGAGTAATAAAGAATGATGATCTCAACACCTAACTTCTAATTATCTCCCTAGAAAATAAGGTTAAGGAATTTATAACTAATAAAACCAAGGAGGAGGATGCATTTCTTAACTTTACATTATCTTGTCTTTGAAGAGGCAGGTAATCAAATAGGAAAGATGGTAGCTAAAATGGAACTAGAAAAAGCCCAGCTATTTACCTTTACATTGTAAAGGCTAATCAGTGGCCTTCCCTCCACTCTACCCCTGCTTCCTACCCCTCAGTTCTGGTCTAAATGGATTTCCATATATCTTGACTGGTTTGAGCACTTTACGATTTAGAAAATCCACAGTGTGGCAGATAATATTTTCTAAAAATTCTGCTACAGCAATATTTCCATTTTTCAACGTTCTCTTCCAGAATGTTCCCACTCCCCAGTAAAAGATGGAGTCTATCTTCCATCCCCTTAACTGATTTGATAAAAAAATGTGGTGAAAATACATTGCATGGTTTTGATGATAGCTCATAAAAGATGATATGGAGGTTGTGGAGCTATCTCTCAGAAAGCTTCCTCTTTAAACACAGCCGCCAAGCTGTGAGGAAGCCCAGATGAGTGCTTACAGAGAGGGCCGTACGAAGAGGACCTAAAACCTCTGACCAAGAATCATTTGAGTGAGCCTAGAAGTGATGCTCCAGCCTCAGTTGAGCCTTCAGAGGACTGCAGACCCACTTGACATCCTGACTGCAACCTCATGAGAGAGCCTGAGTCAGAAACGCCCACCAGTAATGTTTGCTGTTTTAAGCCATGAAATTTTAGAGTAATTTATTATGCAGCAATACTTAACTAATAAACTTCTTATTAGGGGTACATGAAAGGAGACAATGACCTTTTGACCATAGGCAAGACCAAAAACAAAACATATGAATGGAAAAGCCCCAGAGAAGGTGGTGATGGAGGAAGAAAAAAAAAAAAAGAACAGCAACCAGAGAAAGAAAGGAATTGTGATTTTCACGGCACACTTTAAGTAACTCAAGGAGCCAAGGGCCATTGTACATCCTGGAGATCATATATATTTCAGAATTCAGATCATGGTTTTTAAAAAGATAATATGTACATTATTTCAGCACCCCAAAATCAACAATCATAATACTTCCACATAAAATGAATGAATATTAACACTAAATAAATTGTAAGTAGCCTCAAATCTGTTTAGGTCAATGGTTTTTTCCAAATAAGCTTTAGCATCAAACTTAAGAAAAGTATTTTGGTGTTCAGAGCTTCGGGGGTTTTAAAACTGCAGATAAGAGGGTATGGACTATAATGATAAAAATATCTACTATTTGGAGACTTAGTTTGTGCCACTCAGTGTATTAATCTTTTTTAATCCTCCCATCTGCCCTTGAAAATGATAAAATTGGGGGCTACAGAGGTTAGGTAACATTCCCAAGTTCACAGGGCAAAGAAGTGGGCAGATTTGGGATTCCATCTTGAACCAGACTTTAAATCCCCTGCCTTTAACCACTCTACCATATTGCAAAAGATATAAGTTTTGTTGGACTTTTTCCTCTTTTTTTTTTTTTTTTTGGTGGGGGTCTTTTAATTAGAAGTAATAATAATGTTAAAGAATTTGGAGGAAATTATTTATAATTTACCATTCTGACATTAGTTATCATCTTTATAAAAACCTTGTTACAGGTCTTACATCAGGATATATCCTCCAAGAATAGCTACAGAAAGCAGTAATTTTACTCAAGGTAGAAATGTAGGCAGGGGTAGGTGAAAGAGACCATGATTTGAGATTGAGAAAAAGAAGTGGCTAGAAAGGAATGAAAATTATTTCCCCCACCTTTTTGGAATGGCAAAGATGTTAAAAAGAGCAGACAGCGATAGAACCCTTAAAAAAAAAAAAAAAAAAAGATTTCCTTTGCAAACACTAAGGATGATTTCATGCAGAAATTTAGGTTCTCCAGATGACATAGGAAGAGAACCACTTAAAAATTATACCAAAGGACCAACTAGCCATGAACTGGGAAAAGATCTCAAACCAGAGGGTTTCTGGAAGTACAGCACATATCAGAGCACAATACCAAGGTGATCTGGTGGGGTACCAGTCGTGGGACTCTAGGAAAATTGGTCATCATGGAAAGTTATGCACCACAGAGCTGCATGGTGTAATATGCGTTGATGATTTCCATCCAAAAAGCCCGTTTCTAAATCACTGTCTTAGTACTGCTGGTAAGTAGAGAATCAATGGGCTGACCCACAAAGCTCATTGTCACAAGATCCTGGAGATCCCCCAAAGTGAAATGTATTATTCCTTTCCAATCCCCGCTCTGCAACAAACCAACTCATAATGGCAACATCTTTGACACAATGGCCACACATGCACCCCTTTTAAACACTTAAAACCATCTTAATTAAATATTTGCATTATATAACAATCTATTAGGACAAGATAAATCTGTACCTTAAATCAAAATTTCCCAATGAAAACCATCATGTGGGTAGTATCTTGATACATGGGTGCTAAAAGTAATGAATACATTTAGTTCAGACGTAGGAATAGGGACGGCATTAACGAAGAAGATAAATTAATATCTAAAACACAAAAGCATGATCAAACTGTCATGGTGCACCCAAATCAGCTACTTCCGTATACCAGACAAGGACCAAAATCAGCAATCAGCTGCAAATATTAGAAAACAGGGCCTTACGAATTAATGAGTCAGGGGTAGAGCCACACATAATTGTAGATGATAACCTTCTGTTAACTTAAATATAATTGTTAAGCCTTGTGTCAGCACATAAGAGTATGAGTGGCGTTTGAGCCTCTCTATAACATAAAGATGTCTGAAATTCATATCTGTTTATAGAAAATTAAATCTAGTTTAATTTGCTCACGGGCATTAATGCCTTTAAACAAGGCAGAGTATCTGACTTGAAACAAATTAATATTGAAAGATAAAAAACAAGTGCCTAACTCATGCATTTGCTGATTACTTCTTACCTTTTGGAGACATTAGAGGCAATAAGTCCATAGCTCTGACGTTATAATTTCCTGGCGATAATAAATGTGATGCTTCTGACATGATACCATCAAATGCCTCATTCCCAGCAATGCTTGGACTAGAGTTCCAAGCCTAAAAGAGTGTGATTTTAGGGCTAGTCAGCTGACACTAAATCTCATTTGTCCCTTCACAAGGACAATCTACTAAACATATAAAGTACAAGTTTCACTCAAAAATTGGAATATGGGGTATGAAATACTAGCATTTCTCTTCTGGATTTCAACAATTCAAATCTTTTTATTTACCTGGCAAATTCCTGTTTCTAACATCCACTATCAATGTCTTTTCCTTCTTGAGCTCTTTCTGAACTGTGCCAAAGAGTATGTGGCTCTCTTCCTACTGTCCCCATGGGATTCTGCAAAGAAAACAGTGCTTATTTTTGTTATGAGTTGTCTTTTTCATATTATTCTTCAGTTATTAAAGTATAGTCTTGTCAAGGACAGCATATATGTTCTCCTTATCATTTCTGCAGGTAAATGATGCCTGGCATATTTTAAGTTCTCATATAAGTCTGTTATGTGATGGATATATGATGGAGGACATAACTGATCACTGTACCTAGCCCTGTGCTAAACACTTTTGTTGCATTATCTCATTTACTCTCCCCCTCAGTCAACACTGTGGGTACTATCATTCCCATTTGGTCAAGATGGAAATCAGGCCCAAGGAAATTACTACTAACTTTCCTGAGTCCACATAGATATTAAGTGTTGGAAAGTGAATTAAGCCAAGATTATCTGTCACCAGGCTTTTCCTACCATAGCCACAGACAATAGGAATATTTGCAAGGGGCCTTTAGTGGGATTACTCAGTGGTCATGCTATTTTACTTCCATGAAATGAATGGAGCAGTGTAAGAAATGAATGATATGGATTGAATAAAATGAGTAGAATTTGTGAATCTGGTGCAAATAAAAACCTCCTAAAGGATACAACTACAGGCATCTAAATGGCTATAAATTAAAAAAAAAATTATGCTGTCTAGATAAAGTGAATATTTCTAGAAATGTTCATCATCTCTCATTTTTTCACATTATATGCAACACCATATTTGTAGCTAATTCTATTCATTAATCTCTCTCTCCACTCCAAAACTAGACACTGACTTTAGAGCAGGGACCATTGTCTTACACTAAATTGCATCTTCCCAAACACACCATGGTCACCAACAGAGAGGAACAGCTAAAGATTTGTTTGTTGGAGATTGGCCAATAAATGCAAACAAAATAACAGTGGGTTTATCTATCTGTCATATTTGCTTCATAGCACAACAATCTACCATGACTTGAGCTAAATGATGTCTGAAATACATTTCCCCATGTTTTCACTTCTGCTTCTCTTGAGCACCTACATCTAGAGATGGTACTCCTTATATAACATCTCTAATTCTTACAACAGCTCTATAAGATGTATTTCTCTGGCCCTTGTTTAAAATGAGGATGCTGGGATGCCTGGGTGGCTCAGTTGGTTAGGTGTCTGCCTTTGGTTCAGGTCATGATTACAGGCTCCTGAGATGGAATCCTGCATCAGGTTCCCTGCTCAGCGGGGAGCCTGCTTCTCCCTCTGCCTGTCACTCCTCCTGCTTGTGCTCTCTCTTTTGCTCTTCCTCTCTCTCTATGATAAATATATAAATAAAATCTTCTAAAAAATAAAAAAATAAAATAAAATGAGGATGCTAAGGCTCAGGGACATAAACTAATAGGTCACCCAAAAAGTAAACAGTGCAGCAAGGACATTAATCAAAGGCCATGTGACTCCAGACCTCATGCACTGTCCACTAAACCCATCGCTCCTTGTGAGCATACAATGGAAAATAGTTAAACATTGATAAAGAAAAAGAATGGAAAACTTTGCTATTATAATCTTAACAAAGAAAACAATTGCTAGTACCTTAGTATTTGAGAGTTACTTTCCTGTTAGAAACAGTGATTGGGAGTGGTAAATATCAGACATGAGGAGGAGGATGAGAGAGAAATCACCTGTAAGATCCAGGGCCTGTCATTTCGGATTGACATCAAAGTTAATTGCTATTCGTAACAATCCTAGCATCATCTGAGTGGTGAAGTTTAAAGCAAAATCTTGCTAATCACAAAATTTTCACTAATTCCAATAATCCCAGGCCAAGCTGGTCCACAGAGAAACCAAATTTTGGGCATGATCTCTGAAACATACATCTCAGATTCAAATATGCATTTAAAGCTATGAAGGAAAAAACACATTTTACGGAAAGGTGATCTACTGAAAACAAGCTAAAAAGTTTAAAGTATCAAGATTTTAAGCAAAATAATTAGCCTGCTTATATAAAAGTTTGTTGCTAAGCAACCACATCAATGGACTATTTCAATTATGATTTTGAAGTTCTCGAGCTCCCCTTAGCAGGAACAAAAATAGACATTTCATGGTTAATGAAATCATCTTCTCATAAAATATGGAAACTTGAGACTAATTTTCTGAAACAATGTGTCCTAAAAACATGGCAACATACTAATATTAAAACATAGAGTAAGGCCTTTGTGACAAGAATCTGTTATTTTCCATTGCACATTGACATTTCTCCACCAAAAACAAGCTCTTGTGTAGTCTACTGTGTTCTTTAACATTCAGTAAAATAATTGGATATATATTTCCTTTTTGGAATCATAACTATAGGCATTAAGCAAGTGAGTGATGAGGCACTTACATAACCTCCAGAGCTTCATATTTCTCTTTAAAGCACAAATTCCTCATCTTTAGTTTTAAGATACACCTTTTTTTGTTTAAAATAAGAATAAATTAGGATGCCTTGCTATTAATTACCTGCTACAAACTGTGAAATCATTTTTATATTTGGATGTATGTGATTCCTTCTTTTACTCCTCCCTGTTGGGATCTAGCCATCATTATGAAATAGTAGAGTCTGGGCTTAGGAATGCCATGTAAAGTTGTCCAGTACATTCTGACTTTCTCCCATCAGACTATACCCAAAACAATCCTTAGCAAATTATTGTTGCTTCTCTCCTTAAAATTGTCTAAAAATGGATACAATGTCATATTCCTATAACCAGTTTCAGAAGCAAATATTTCATTTGGATTTCAAAATGTATCTGATCCCCCAGGAGTAGATCTTGGAGCAAAGATTACAATGCAGGTAGTTAATATTGAAGATGATCCTACCAAGCACAGGTAGAAAAGTTGAGGAGTGAGGCAGGGGATACAAGGCAGTCTAGGAAGATGCATCATCAAGCAAATTAGCACTCCAGCTAACTTGAACTTAATTCTGCTGGAGAGCTCTGGAAAATGAGGTAGGACATATGCCTTGTAGCTATCCTAGAGTAGCCAGGAAACTGGCCTGTTTCTGGGAGAAGCAAAGTCTCTAAGTCCTTAGGATTTCAAGTGAATCACATGTGCTGAGGAAGACCTCAGCCGAAGAGAGGCAAGTGGTAGCAGCTCGATTTCAGGCCAATGTGCACTGAAATGCTGGGGCATCACAGGCACTAGGTGGAGTTAATGCTTCTGGGAACATCTATCAGCCCATAGCCAAAGAGAACTAGAAAATAAACACATTAGCTTCCTTGCCATTCATGTGGAATAACTCTAAGCCATGTGGTATAATGATGTTCAGGGTTCAGGTCTCCATATGCCCACACCAATAACCTGTTTGATGTTGTACTTCTGGGATTCTTCCTCTTCTAAAAATCGTATGTCAAATAAAGTGCTTTCATTCCCATCATCATCTCAGGGTCTGCTTCTGGGGACAATCAACCTAAGATACTGGAAAATTATTTTAACTTGTGACAAGAATTTTTGCAAAGTAACAACCATTTTGTAGCAGAGACAGTTAATAAGGGACAAGAATGATTTCTATTACCAGCATAAAAGTCAAATTTATCTTGTCTTCTATTTTCTTTCCCAAAACACTCTTCCTTGATTAGTTGTCCTACTTCTCCACTGTGTAACTCTTTTCACACTGAATACCCAACTTTGAAAATTGGACAATAGCATATTGAAGTCATTTTCTTGACATCTTCAAAAAAATGACTCAACTTGTCTTAGAACTTATCAATAGTGCAGTAATTATTACATCTGGGCTTCTCCAGGAGACTCACACCAAGTGCTAAGAGGTCTCTCTCTCTTACTACAATTCTACCATAGACACTGCTGCCAAATCAATGCTTTAGTGCATAGCAGTAATTTTCATATCACTCTCAAGTTCAAAAACATTTGGTGGTACCATGGTTCCCACAGAAATAAATAAAATCTCCTTGACTTGAAATTCAAAGCCTTCCAAAATTAAACCACCTTACACAATCAGAATTAGCTTTCCAACAGCAAGCCCCTTACTGGACCCAATATAGAGCTTTGGGATATATGTTATAAGTGAGCTTAAGGGTGACCAACCATCCCAGTTTGCTGATAAGTGACTGTCCCAGTTTTAGCACTGAAAGCCCCATGTCCCAGGAAACCCAGACTAAGACAGTTGGTCACCCAAGGTGTGACAGTGTACATTGCTGAGGTATACTTATTTTTCATAGTACCAAGAAACATCTATGCTCAAATAAGTTAATGGCCCTATCTTGAAAGGCATGCAGTTGAAAGAAGAAATTTTATGTGCCAAAACACATAGTGAAAGTAGAGGGAGTGCATATAAATTATGAACTATGAAAGCAGCATGTTACCTTATTATTCTTTAAAATCAGAATCTTAGCAGGAGGAGTTAAGATGGCAGAGTAGTAGGGGGACCCTGGACTTGCCTTGTCCCTCAAACACAGCTAGACCAACATCAAATCATTTTGAACAAGTAGGAAATCGATCTGAGGATTAAGAAAACAATCTGCACAAATGGAGGGATAAAACATGGCAGATGTGAGATTCAGAGACATGAATGGGGGAAAAGAAAAGCCGCAGTGCCATGGAGGGGAGGGAACCCTTTTCACAGAGAGAAGTCAGGGACAGAGGGAGAGAGAGGAGTATGTAGGGTTCACACAAGACACCATGGTGGGGATCCCTTGGGTTGCATGGGGAGAGAATGTTCCCCTTCCTGGAGTACACTTGGCAAAATTTGGAAGACAGTATATTACCTTTCCAAGGACAAAAGACCTGTGGGGAACCATTGAGCTCCCCTGTTCAACAGTAGGGGACAGAGACTCATGCAGAGGGCAGATAATGTGGTTGCAGCTTTTCACTGTGCTTCACCTTGACTTCAGGCACTCTCTCAAGTGTGCTACTGCTTTTCTGGGACAAGATGGTGACAGGTGCAGCACTGCAAGGCTCTCCTCTGGGGGAGGGGAGCATGTCTGTGTCTTGCTGGATACTTTAGGATTTGGAGTATTGAATCCCAGCCACCAGCTAGAGATAAAACACAAGAGAACTATAGCACCAGGTGTGCCGAGGGTGGGGCACAGACAAGGCTGAGGGCAGGGATCTGAGGAAAGCCTGGGACACAGGAGGGGAGATTGTTCACTTTTCTGTGAGGGCCTCCTGAACAGCAGTGGCCCCAAATTCCCCTTTCTGGGGCCTAGAGGGCAGGGTAACACCATCTTCCACCCCCTCCTGCCCACCCCCTGCCCACTAGCACCCTGAACTTCAGAGAGAAACATAGCACCTCCAGTGGAGTCTGGAGTCACTTACACCAAATCCCGCTCCCATGCACCTGACAGGGGCATCTTTGCAAGGGCAGGTCTGACTGTGAGCCAGTGCAATGGGCCTCTCCCTCAGAAGACCAACACAGGCCCCCCAGAATGTACCAAGTCTACTGACCATAGAGTGCTCCAAAGCATCAACTTCAGTTCTAGTAGAAATAGAACCAGGCTTTTTTTTTTTTTTTTAATCAGGATGTAGTTCAGGTTTTTTGGGGTTTTTTGTGGGGTTTTTTGTTTTGTTTTGTTTTGTTTTGTTTTGTTTTGGTCTGTTTGTTTTTTGTTCCTTTTCCTTTTCTCTTTTGGATCAGGCTTTTTTTTTTTTTTTAAATAAGGCTTATCTTAACAAATAAATCAAAGCACACCTAGTTAAAGGTCCAAACATTCCCCACTGCAAGCAAGGAGGAACTCTGTAGAGGACTGACCTGTGGGAAAGAGCAGCCAAAACACAACAGCAGAGTGTACACAACATAGCCCAGAAACCCTTCCTGAAGCACAAGGCCATGGACAGTGTAGGACCCGTTCTTAAGAAAGTACTACTCTCAGGAGCAAGAAACATAACAAACTTCACACACAGAAGACAGAAACCTAGGGCACCTGGGTGGCTCAGTTTGTTAAGCGACTGCCTTCAGCTCAGGTCATGATCCTGGAGTCCCAGGATCGAGTCCCATATCAGGCTCCCTGCTCATCTCTCTCTCTCTCTCAAATAAATAAAATCTTAAAAAAAAAAAAAAAAAGACAGAAACCTAGACATAATGACAAGATGGAGGAATTCTCCCCAAAAGAAAGATCAGAAGAAATCACAGCCAGGATTTGCTCAAAACAGATGTAAGCAATATATCTGAACAAGAATTTAGAATAACGGTCATAGGAATACTAGCTGGGCTTGAAAGAAGCAGAGAAACCCTGACTGCAGAGATAAAATATGTAAAAACTAGCCAGGCTGAAATAAAAAGTGCTATAACTGAGATGCAAAACTAACTGGATGTAATCACAATAAGGATGGAAGAATCAGAGGATTGAATAGGTAACATAGAAGATAAAATTATGGAAAATAATGAAGCTGAAAAGAAGAGGGAAAGAAGATCATGAATATAGACTTACAGAACTCAGCAATTACACAAAATACAATAATATCCATATAATAGGAGTCCCAGAAAAAGAAGAGCAGGAAAAAGGGCAGAAGGTCTATTTTAACAAATTATAGCTGAGAACTTCCCTAATCTGGGGAAGGAAACAGTCATTCAAGTTAAAGAGGCAGAGAATTCCCCTCAAAATCAACAAAAACAGGTCAACACCAACACATATCATAGAACCCTGCAAAATACAAAGATAAAGAGAGGATTCTGAAAGCAGCTAGGGACAAAAGGTCCTTAAACTACAGGGGTCATCACATAAAGTTAGCAGCAGGTCTGTCCACAGAAATGTAGCAGGCCAGAAGAGGGTGGCATGATATATTCAATGTCCTAAATGGGAATAATTTGCAGCCAAGAATACTGTATCCAGCAAGGCTTTTATTTGGAATGGGAGACATAGAGTTTCCAAGACAAGCAAAAACCAAAGGAATTTGTGAACACTAAACCAGCTCTGCAAGAAATATTAAAGGGAACAATTTGAGTGGGAAAGAGAGACCAAAAGCAACAAAGACTAGAAAGGAACAGAGACAATCTACAGGAACAGAGACTTTACAGGTAATACAATGGCACTAAATTCATATCTATTAATAATTACTCTGAATGTAAATGGACTAAATGCTCCAATCAAAAGACATAGGATATCAGAATAGATTCAAAAAAAAAAAAGACCTATTGATATGCTGTTTATAAGATACTCATTTTAGATCCAAAGATACACCCAGATTGAAAGTGAGGGGGTGGAGAACCATCTACCATGCTAATGGACATCAAAAGAAAGCTGGAGTAGCCATACTTAAAACAGACAAACTAGATTTTAAACCAAAGACTGTTATAAGAGATGAAGAAGGGCAGTATATCATAATAAAGGGGTCTATCTAACAAGAAGCTCTAACAATTGTAAAAATTTATGCCCCCAACTTAGGAGCTGCCAAATATATAAATCAAATAATAAGAAACTTAAAGAAACTCATTGATAATAATAAAATAATAGTAGGGGACTTTAACACCCCACTAATAACAATGGACAGATCATCTAAACAGAATATCAACAAGGAACCAATGACTTTGTTTTTTGTTTGTATGCTTTTTTTTACTTTATTTTTTATTTTTTTATTTTATTATGTTATGTTAATCACCATACATTACATCATTAGTTTTTGATGTAGTGTTCCATGATTCATTGTTTGTGTATAACACCCAGTGCTCCATTCAGTACATGCCATCCTTAATACCCATCACCAGGCTAACCCATTCCCCCACAACCCCTCAGCACCCTCAGTTTGTTTCTCAGAGTCCATAGTCTCTCATGGTTCATCTCCCCCTCTGATTTCCCCCTCTTCATTTCTCCCTTCCTGCTATCTTCTATATTTTTTAACATATAATGTATTATTTGTTTCAGAGGTACAGGTCTGTGATTCAGCAGTCTTCCACAATTCACAGTGCTCACCATAGCACATAACCTCCCCAATGTCTATCACCCAGCCACCCCATCCCTCCCACCCCCCACCACTCCAGCAAACCTCAGTTTGTTTCCTGAGATTAAGAATTCTTCGTATCAATGAGATCATATGATACATGTCTTTCTCTGATTGACTTATTTCACTCAGCATAATTCCCTCCAGTTCCATCCACGTCATTGCAAATGGCAAGATTTCATTCCTTTTGAGGGCTACATAATATTCCGTTGTGTATATATACCACTTCTTCTTTATCCATTCATATGTCGATGGACATCTTGGCTCTTTCCATAGTTTAGCTATTGTGGACATTGCTGCTATAAACATCAGGGTGCACGTACCCCTTCGGATCACTAGATTTGTATCTCTGGGGTAAATACCCAGTACTGCAATTGCTAGGTCATAGGGCAGCTCTATTTTCAACTTTTTGAGGAACCTCCATACTGGTTTCCAGAGTGTCTGCACCAGCCTACATTCCCACCAACACTGTAGGAGGGTTCCCCCTCGCTCCACATCCCCGCCAACATCTGTCGTTTCCTGACTTGTTAATTTTAGCCATTCTGACTGATGTGAGGTGGTATCTCATTGAGGTTTTGATTTGGATTTCCCTGATGCCGAGGGATGATAAGCACTTTTTCATGTGTCTGTTGGCCATTTGGATGTCTTCTTTGGAAAAATGTCTGTTCATGTCTTCTGCCCATTTCTTGATTGGATTCTTTGTTCTATGGGTGTTGAGCTTGATAAGTTCTTTATAGATTTTGGATACTAGCCCTTTATCTAATATATCATTTGCAAATATCTTCTCCCATTCTGTCAGTTGTCTTTTGGTTTTGTTGACTGTTTCCTTTGCTGTGCAAAAGCTTTTTATCTTTATGAGGTCCCAATAGTTCATTTTTGCCTTTGCTTCCCATGCCTTTGGTGATATTACTAGGAAGAAGTTGCTGTGAGTGAGGTCGAAGAGGTTGCTGCCTGTGTTCTCCTCTAGGGTTTTGATAGGCTCCTGTCTCACATTGAGGTCTTTCAACCATTTTGAGTCTACTTCTGTGTGTAGTGTATGGAAATGGTCC
The DNA here is from genome assembly GCF_011800145.1 of Mirounga leonina. Taxonomy (NCBI): domain Eukaryota; kingdom Metazoa; phylum Chordata; class Mammalia; order Carnivora; family Phocidae; genus Mirounga; species Mirounga leonina. Next base: position 130,223 of record NW_023270233.1, on the reverse strand, counting down.
AGTTTCATTCTTCTGCATGTGGCCAATTTTCCCAACACCATTTGTTGAAGAGACTGTCTTTTTTCCATTGGGAAAATTTCCATTTCCTGCTTTGTAAAAGATTAGTTGACGATAGAGTTAAGGGTCCATTTCTCGGCTCTCTATTCTGTTCCATTGATCTATGTGTCTGTTTTTGTGCCAATACCATACTGTCTTGATGATGACAGCTTTGTAATAGAGCTTGAAGTCCGGAATTGTGATGCCACCAGCTTTGCTTTTCTTTCTCAACATTCCTCTGGCTATTCAGGGTCTTTTCTGGTTCCATACAAATTTTAGAACTATTTGTTCCATTTCTTTGAAAAAAGTGGATGGTATTTTGATAGGGATTGCATTAAATGTGTAGATTGCTCTAGGTAGCATTGACATCTTCACAATATTTGTTCTTCCATTCCATGAGCATGGAATGTCTTTGCATTTCTTTGTGTCTTCCTCAATTTCTTTCATGAGTATTTTATAGTTTTCTGAGTACAGATCCTTTGTCTCTTTGGTGAGATTTATTGCTGGGTATCTAATGGTTTTGGGTGCAACTGTAAATGGGACCGACTCCTTATTTCTCTTTCTTCTGTCTTGTTGTTGGTGTATAGGGATGCCACTGATTTCTGTGCATTGATTTTATATCCTGCCACTTTATTGAATTCCTGTATGAGTTCTAGGAGTTTTGGGGTGGAGTCTTTTGGGTTTTCCACATAAAGTATCATATCATCTGCAAAGAGTGAGAGTTTGACTTCTTCTTTGCTGATTCGGATGCCTTTGATTGCTCTTTGTTGTCTGATTGCTGTGGCTAGGACTTCTAATACTATGTTGAATAGCACTGGTGTTAGTGGACATCCCTGCTGTGTTCCTGACCTTAGGAGGAAAGCTCTCAGTATTTCCCCATTGAGAATGATATTCACCTTGGGTTTTTCATAGATGGTTTTTATGATATTGAGGTATGGACCCTCTATGCCTATACTCTGAAGAGTTTTGATCAAGAAAGGATGCTGTGCTTTGTCAAATGCTTTTTCTGCATCTGCTGAGAGGACCACATGGTTCTTGTTCATTCTTTTATTAATGTATTGTATCACATTGATTGATTTGCTGTTGTTGAACCAACCTTGCAGCCCAGGGATAAATCCCACTTGGTCATAGTGAATAATCCTTTTAATGTACTGTTGGATCCTATTGGCTAGTATTTTGGTGAGAATTTTTGCATCCATGTTCATCAAGGATATTGGTCTATAATTCTTTTTGATGGGGTCTTTGTCTGGTTTTGGGAATCAAGGTAATGGTGGCCTCATAAAGGGAGTTTGGAAGTTTTCCTTCCATTTCTACTTTTTCAAACATTTCAGAAGAATAGGTATTAATTCTTCTATAAATGTTTGGTAGAATTCCCCTGCGAAACCATCTGGCCCTGGGCTTTTGTTTTTTGGGAGATTTTTGATAACTGCTTCAATTTCTCTAGTGGTTATATGTCTGTTCAGGTTTTCTATTTCTTCCTGGTTCAGTTTTGGTAGTTGATACATCACTAGGAATGCACCCATTTCTCCAGATTATTTAATTTGCTGCCATAGAGTTGCTCTAAATATGTTTGTATTTCTTTGGTGTTGGTTGTGATCTCTTCTCTTTCATTCATGATTTTATTTATTTGGATCTTTTCTCTTTTCTTTTTGATAAGTCTAGCCAGGGGTTTATCAATCTTATTAATTCTTTCAAAGAACCAGCTCCTAGTCTCATTGATCTGTTATATTGTTCTTTTGGTTTCTATTTCATTGATTTCTGCTCTGATCTTCACTATTTCTCTTCTTCTGCTGGGTTTAGGCTTTATTTGCTGTTCTTTCTCCAGCTCCTTTAGGTGTAGGGTTAGGTTTGTGTATTTGAGACCTTTCTCATTTTTTGAGAAAGGCTTGTATTGCTATATACTTTCCTCTTAGGACTGCCTTGGCTGCATCCCAAAGATTTTGAACAGTTGTGTTTTCTTTTTCATTGGTTTCCATGAATTTTTTAAATTCTTCTTTATTTCCTGGTTGACCCATTCATTCTTTAGTAGGATGCTCTTTAGCCTCCATGTATTTGAGTTCTTTCCGACTTTCCTCTTATGATTGAGTTCTAGTTTCCAAGCATCATGGTCTGAAAATAGGCAGTGAATGATCCCAATCTTTTGGTGCTGGTTAAGACCTAATTTGTGACCTAGGATGTGATCTATTCTGGAGAATGTTCCATGGGCACTAGAGAAGAATGTGTATTCTGTTGCTTTGGGATGGAATGTTCTGAATAGATCTGTGAAGTCCATTTGGTCCAGTGTGTCATTTAAAGCCTTTATTTCCTTGTTGATCTTTTGCTTAGACAATCTGACCATTTCAGTGAAGGGGGTGTTAAGGTCCCCCACTATTATTGTATTGTTGTCGATGTGTTTCTTTGCTTTTGTTATTAATTGGCTTATATAATTGGCTGCTCCCGTGTTAGGGGCATAGATATTCACAATTGTTAGATCTTCTTGTTGGACAGACCCTTTAAGTAGGATATAGTGTCCTTCCTCATCTCTTATTACAGTCTTTGGTTTAAAATCTAATTGTCTGATATAAGGATTGCCACCCAGCTTTCTTTTGGTGTCCATTAGCATGGTAAATGGTTTTCCACCCCCTCATTTTCAATCTGGAGGTGTCTTTGCCTCTAAAATGAGTCTCTTGCAGGCAACATATCGATGGGTCTTCTTTTTTAATCCAATCTGATAGCCTGTGTCTTTTGATTGGGGCATTTAGCCCATTTACTTTCAGGGGAACTACTGAAAGATATGAATTTAGTGTCATTGTATTGCCTGTAAGGTGACTGTTACTGTATATTGTCTGTGTTCCTTTCTGGTCTATGTTGTTTTTAGGCTCTCTCTTTGCTTAGAGGACCCCTTTCAATATTTCTTGTAGGGCTGGTTTCGTGTTTGCAAATTCCTTTAGTTTTTGTTTGTCCTGGAAGCTTTTTATTTCTCTTCTATTTTCAATGACAGTCTAGCTGGATATAGTATTCTTGGCTGCATATTTTTCTCATTTAGTGCTCTGAATAGATCACACCAGTTCTTTCTGGCCTGCCAGATCTCTGTGGATAGGTCTGTTGCCAATCTAATGTTTCTACCACTGTAGGTTACAGATGTCTTGTCCTGAGCTGCTTTCAGGATTTTCTCTTTGTCTCTGAGACTCGTAAGTTTTACTAGTAGATGTCAGGGTGTTGACCTCTTTTTATTGATTTTGAGGGGGGTTCTCTGTGCCTCCTGGATTTTGATGCCTGTTTCCTGCCCCAAATTAGGGAAGTTCTCTGCTATAATTTGCTCCAATATATCTTCTGCCCCCCTCTCTCTTTCTTTTTCTTCTGGGATCCCAATTATTCTAATATTCTTTTGTCTTATGGTATCACTTTTCTCTTGAATTCTGCCCTCATGATCCAGTAATTGTTTATCTCTCTTTTTCTCAGCTTCTTTATTCTCCATCATTTGGTCTTCTATATCACTAATTCTCCCTTCTGCCTCATTTAGCCTATCAGTTAGAGCCTCCATTTTTTATTGCACCTCATTAATAGCCTTTTTGATTTTGACTTGGTTAGATTTTTGTTCTTTTATTTCTCCAGAAAGGGATTCTCTAGTATCTTCCATGCTTTTTTCAAGCCCAGCTAGTATCTTTATAATCGTCATTCTAAACTCTAGTTCTGACATCTTACTAATGTCTGTATTGTTTAGGTCCCTGGCAGTCATTGTTGCCTCTTGTTCTTTTTTTTTGAGCTGATTTTTTCCATCTTGTCATTTTGTCTGGAGGAGATAGATGAATGAGAGAACAAAATGCTAACAGGGTAACAACGACCCCAGAAAAATATACACTAAACAAATCAGAAGAGACCTGAAACTGGGGGGAAAGAAAAGGAAAGAATGAAAAGAGAAAAAAAAGAAAAAGATAAAAGAAAAAGAATATGATCAAATATGATCAGGGTGGTGCATAAATCAGTGCCACACACTAGATTTTGGGTGTATTTTGGTCTTTTAGAAGAAAGTGCCTCTCAAAATTTTAACGAAAGAAAAACTTATATATGTACAAAAATAAGGGTAAATACAATGAAGGGATGGAACATGACTGTAAAGGTGAAAATTATAGGGGCACCTGTGTGGCTCAGTCATTTAGCGTCTGCCTTCGGCTCAGGTCATGATCCCAGGGTCCTGGGATCGAGCCCCGCATTGGGCTCCCTGCTTGGTAGGAAGCCTGCTTCTCCCTCTTCTGTTCCCCCTGCTTGTGTTCCCTCTCTCACTGTGTCTCTCTCTGTCAAATAAATAAATAAAATCTTTAAAAAAAAAGATGAAAATTATAAAAGCTTTTATAAAAGGAATTGATAAGAAGTTGGTTGTAAAAAGAAAGAAGAGGAATTTAAAAAAAGGGAGAGAATGTGATCAGGCAGGAGAGTAGAACAAAGCCATACACTAGAGATTTAGGGTATATTTTGGTCTGTTAGAAGAAAGTGTATCTCAAAATTTTAAAGAGAGAACAACTTATATATATACCAAAAATAAGGTTAACTACTATGAAGGAATAGAATATGACTCTAAAATGAAAAATAAAAAAGATTTTTAAAAAAGGGATTGATTAGATGTTGGTTGAAAAAGGGAAAAAGAAAAATTCAAAAAAAAGGAAAAGAAAAAGAAAGAAAATTTAAAAAATTAACTTTCAAAGACTAAAGAATCAGGGGGGAAAAAAGCCATGAATTCTATGTGCTGTATTCCCCTAGCACTGGAGTTCTGCCATTCTCATTGATCAGTAAACTTGGTCTTGGCTGGCTGTTCTTGCTGATCTTCTGGGGGAGGGGCCTATTGCGTTGTTCTCAAATGTCTTTGCCAGAGGTGGAATTGCCCCGCCCTTTGCAGGGCCGGGCTAAGTAATCTGCTTGGGTTTGTTCTCGGGAGCTTTGGTTCTCTGCAAGCTTTCCGTACAGCTTTGAAGGACCAGAGTGAAAATGGCAGCCTCCCAATCTCCGCCCCTGAGGAGCCGAGAACTCAGGGCCCCCCTACTCAGTGTGCCCCCAGAGAAAAGCAGTCAGTCACTCCCATCTCCCCGGTCTCTGGCCACACTCCGTGCTCACCTAGCCTGTGACTGAGCATTTTTCTCTCTGGCACCTGATCCCATTTGGAGTCTCCAAACCCAGCATATCCCTGCAGTGAGCTCCCACAGCACTCCTCCCAGGTGAGGAAGGGGAGTATCCCCAGATCTGTCACTTGTTGGGTCCCTGCTGGAAGAGCAGTGGCCTGACTGTGCCACGGATCACGATTTATGGCAACCCCGAGCTGAGAGCCCGCGCCTTGGCTCTGTCTCTGCAGCCAGCTTCCCCACTCTAATACCTGGGAGCTCTGCCACACTCAGGCACCCCCGGTCTTTCTGTGACCCTAAGGGTCCTCCGACCACACTGTCCCAGTGAGGGTTCCAAGCCCCGCTTAGCCACTGGAGCGACATTCTTCAGTGGAGCTGACTTCTAAAAGTTCCAATTTTGTGCTCTGCTCTCTATCATTTGCCAGTAGCGACTGATGGAGTCCCCTCCCCCGCCATCTATGTTCCCAAATATCACCTCAGATTCACTTCTCCGCACATTCTACCTTTCAGAAAGTGATTGCTTTTCTGTTCAGAGAGTTGCTGCTATTCTTTTCTTCGATCTCCTGTTGAGGTTGTAGGTGTTCAGAATGGTTTGATTCCTATCTAGCTGAATTCCTGGAACCAGATGAAATTTAGGTCTCCTACTCCTCTGCCATCTTGCTCCTCCCCCTGGAGCAAATGACTTTGATTGACACACTGGACCAGATGTATTTAACAGATATATTCAGAGCATTTCATTCTAAGGCAGCAAAAGATACATTGTTTTTGAGTGCACATGGAACATTCTCCAGAACAGATCACATACCAGTCACAAATCCTGCCTCAACCTGTACGAAAAGATTGAGATCATACCATGCATATTTTCAGACCACAATGCTATGAAACTTGAAGTTAGCCACAAGAAAAACTTGCAGAGACCACAAATACATGGAAGTTAAAGAACTTCCTACTAAAGAATGAATGGTAAACCAGGAAATTAAAGAAGCAATTTCAAAAAATACACGGCAACAAATAAAAATGAAAACATGACAGTCCAAAACATTTGGGACTCAGCAAGACAATAATAGGAGGTGAGCATATAAAAATACAGGCCTTCCTCAAGAAGCAAAAAGTTTCAAATACCCAACCTAACCTTACACCTAAAGGAGCTGGAAAAAAAAGAGCAAATAAAGCCTAAAACCAGCAGAAGAAGGAAAATAATTAAGATTGGAGCAGAAATAAATGAGACAGAAATTAAAAAAAAAAAAAACAGTAGAACAAATCAATGAAACTAGAAACTGGTTCTTTGAAAGAATTAACAAAATTGATAAACCCCTAACCAGACTTACCAAAAAGAAAGAAGAACCCAAATAAATAAAATCATGAATTAAAGGGGAAAGATCACAACCAACACTGAAGAAATACAAATGATTATAAGAGAATATTAAGAGCAATTATATGACAACAAACTGGGCAATCTGCAAGAAATGGATAAATTCCTAGAAACATTTAAACTACTAAAACTGAACTAGGAAGAAATAGAAAATTTAAGCAGACCCATAACCAGCATACAAATTGAATCAGGAATCAAAAATCTCCCAACAAACAAGAGTCCAGGGCTGCATGGTTTCCCAGGGGAATTCTACCAAACATTTAAAGAAGAATTAATACATATTCTTCTGAAGTTGTTCCAAAAAATAGAAATGGAAGGAAAACTTCCAAACTCATTCTACAAGGCCAGCATTACCTTGATCATAAAACCAGACAAAGACCCCCACTACAAAGGATTATTATAGACCAATATCCTTGATGAACATGGATGCAAAAATTCTCAACAAGATTCTAGCTAATCGATTCCAACAGTATATTAAAAGGATTATTCACCATGATCAAGCGGGATTTATTCCAGGGTTGCAGGGGTGGTTCATTACCTGCAAATCAATCAACATGATACACTATATTAATTTAAAAAAAGGATAAGAACCCTATGATCCTCTCAACAGATGCAGAAAAAGCATTTAACAAAATACAGCATCCTTTCTTGATTAAAAATTGTCAAGAAAATAGGGATAGAAGGAACATATCTCAACATCATAAAGGCCATATATGAAAGACCCACAGCTAATATCATCTTCAGTGGGAAAAACTGAGAGTTTTCCCCTAAGATCAGGAACACAACAGGGATGTCCACTCTCACCACTGTTGTTCAGCATAGTACTGGAAATCCTAGCCTCTGCAATCAGAAAACAAAGAAAAATAAAAGACATCCAAATTGGCAAGGAGGAAGTCAAACTTTCACTCTTTGCAGACAACATGATACTCTATGTAGAAAACCTGACTCTACCAAAAACTGATACATGAATTCAGCAAAGTCCCAGGATGTAAAATCAACATACAGAAATCTGTTGCACTTCTATACACAAATAATGAAGCAGCAGAAAGAGAAGTCAAGGAATAGATCCCATTTACAATTACACCAAAACCCATAAGATGCCTAGGAATAAACCTAACCAAAGAGGTAAAGGATCTGTATGCTGAAAAGTATAGAATACTTATGAAAGAAATTGAAGAAGACACAAAGAAATGGAAAAACATTCCATGCTCATGGATTGGAAGAACAAATATTGTTAAAATGTCTATATTTCTCAATGCAACCTACACGTTCAATGCAATCCTGATCAAAATGACACCAGCATTTTTTCACAGAATTAAAACAAACAATCCTAAAATTTGTATGGAACCAGAAAAGACCTCAAATAGTCAAAGTAATGTTGAAAAAGAAAAGCACAGTGGAAGGCATCACAATCTCAGACTTCAAGCTATATTACAAAGCTATAATCATCAAGACAATATGGTACTGGCTCAAAAACAGACACATAGATCAATGGAACAGAATAGAGAGCCCAGAAATGGAACCACAATTATACGGTCAACTAATCTTCGACAAAACAGGAAAGAATATCCAACAGAAAAAAGACAGTCTCTTCAACAAATGGTGTTGGGAAAATTGGACAGCCACATGCAGAAGAATGAAATGGGACCACTTTCTTACACCATATACAAAAATAAACTCAAAGTGGGTGAAAGACCTAATGTGACACAGGAAACCATCAAAATCCTAGAGGAGAAAACAGGCAGCAACCTCTTTGACCCCTGCCACAGCAACTTCTTACTAGACACATCTCCAGAAACAAAAGCAAAAATAAACTATTGGGACCTCGTCAAGATAAAAAGCTTCTGCACAGCAAAGAAAACACTAAACAAAACTAAAAGGCAACTGACAGAATGGGAGAATATATTTGCAAATGACATATCAGATAAAGGGCTAGTATCCAGAACTCAACAAAATCAACACCCAAAAAATAATCCAGTTAACAAATGGGCAGAAGACATGAACAGACATTTCTCCAAAGAAAACATACAAATGTGCCTAACATGAAAAAATGCTCAACATCATTCATCAACAGGGAAATACAAATCAAAACTACAATGAGATACCACCTCACACCTGTCAAAATGGCTAAAATTAACAATTCAGGTGCTCACTTCAGCAGCACATATACTAAAATTGGAATGATACAGAGAAGATTAGCATGGCCCCTGCACAAAGATAACATGCAAATTCATGAAGCATTCCATATTTTTTTTGTAATGATGTGGATGGAACTAGAGGGTTATACTAAGCGAAATAAGTCAATCAGAGAAAGACAATCATCATATGATTTCACATATATGTGGAATTTAAGAAACAAAAGAGAGGAGCATAGGAGAAGGGAGGGGAAAAATGAAACAAGACAAAACCAGAGAGGGAGACAAACCATAAGACACTCTTAATCATAGGAAACAAACTGAGAGTTGCTGCAAGGGAAGAGGTGGGGGATGGGGTAGCTGGGTAATGGGCACTAAGGAGGCACGTGATGTCATGAGCACTGGGTGTTATATATAACTGATGAATCACTGAACTCTACCTCTGAAACTAAGAATACACTATATGTTAATTGAATTTAAATAAAAAAATAAAAATAAAAAATTAACAACTCAGGAAACAACAGATGTTGGCAAGGATGCAGAGAAAGGGTAACCCTTTTGCACTGTTGTTGGGGGGGGATGCAAACTGGTGCAGCCACTCTGGAAAACAGTATGGAGTTTCCTCAAAAAGTTAAAAATAGAACTACCCTATGACCCAGCAATTGCACTACTAGGTATTTGTCCAAGGGATTCAAAAATGCTGATTCAAAGGGGCACATGCACCCCAATGTTTATTTTTTTTTAAGATTTTATTTATTTATTTGACAGTGAGAGACATAGTGAGAGAGGGAACACAAACAGGGGGAGTAGGAGAGGGAGAAGCAGGCTTCCCCATGGAGCAGGGAGCCCGATGTGGGGCTCGATCCCAGAACCCTGGGATCACGACCTGAGCCGAAGGCAGACGCTTAACGACTGAGCCACCCAGGCGCCCCTACCCCAATGTTTATAAAGCACTATCAGCAACAGCCAAATTATGAAGAGAGCTCAAATGTCCATCGACAGATGAATGGATAAAGAAGATTTGGTGTATATATATATACAACAGAATATTATGCAGCCATCAAAAGGAATGAAAGCTTGTCATTTGCAACAACATTGATGGAACTAGAGTGTATTATGCAAGCAAAATAAGTCAGTCAGAGAAAGAAAAATATGATATGATTTCTCTCATATGTGGAATTTAAGAAACAAACAGATGAACATAGGGAAAGGGAAGGAAAAATAAAATAAGATAAAAACAGAGAGAAAGGCAAACTCTAAGAGACTATAGTTAACTGAACAAACTGAGGGTGGCTGGAGGGGAGGTTGGTGGGCAGATGGGCTAAATGGGTGATGGGGATTAAAGGAGCACGTGTTGGGATGAGCACTGGGTGTTAACATGCAAGTGATGAGTCAGTAAATTCTACTTCTGAAACCAATACTACACTATATGTTAACTAAGTTGAATTTAAATAAAATACAATACAATAAAGAAAAAAATACTAATATACACTAAAAAAAATCAGAATCTTGGCATCTTCTCTATTTCCCCCAAATCTCTAACTACTTTTACCTAATATTTCATTCAACCTAAACTACCTTTACCCCAATAAGCCTCAATGCCCCTACATTTCTGACCTTCAACCATGCTGCTCCCCCAACTGCCTGAAACGCCACACATACCAACCATCCCATCAATTGCCATCACATGGAATCCATCCTTCAAGGCTTACTCGAATCCTGCCATCTTCACAAAGTTGTTCTTGTATTTCTGGCCCCCACTCCCAGATTTGTTTTTTCTTTCTTTTAAGCCTCCACCCCATTTTGTTCCCCTTCTTTAGAACTTGAAGGAATTTCATTATTTTAAGTGTATGTATAGCTATACAGTCACATTCTAGTATAGCATCACCCATTCAGAACTTCTCTGTGAGGCCCCTGCACAAAGCAGAGATTCTTATATCCCCTAGGAAGCTAAGGCAAATGGAAGATTAAGATGTTATCTGAGCTTAGAGCTAGTGAGCAGTTCAATTGGAATTCAAGCCCAAAACTTTTAACTTGAGATCTAGATATCACTGCTTACATTTTATGTCCTTAACCGATCCACTAAATTTCAAATCACTTGAGCAATTAGAAGCCATATACTAGTCATCATTGCACTTTGACAACCACATTTGAGTAGAAATTTTAACACTGACATTCAAACCTTATTTGCTAGTACTTATTGCAGAAAATATACATTTTTTTCAGGATAGTTCTTATTTGGATTTTTTGTAATTAAGTACCATATCTAATCTCTAATATGCCCCCCATGCCAAGGACACTGTTTTAAGATCTATGAGGCAGATCATCTGTAACAGAACCTTCTAGAGGCCTCATTAAAAATGCAGATACCTGGGGCACCTGGGTGGTTCAGCTGGTTAAGCGTCTGACTCTTGATTTCGGCTCAGATCATGATCTCAAGGTCGTGAGATAGAGCCCTGCATCAGGCTCTTTGCTCAGTGCGGAGTCTGCTTGGGATTCTTTCTTTCCCTCTGCCCTTCTCCCCTGTGTTCTCTCTCTCTCTCTCTCTTTCTCATAAGTAAATAATAAATAAATAAATAAATAAATAAATAAATAAATAAATAAATAAATAAATATTTTTTTAAAACTGCAGATCCCTATACCCAATCTCAGATTTATTGATTCAGAAAACCAGGATATGTGGCTCAAAAATGATGATCCTTATGAATTTAAACTTTAAACTGAATTTAAAAATTAAAGGTTACCTCTTAAGTCTGACATACAAAGTCCTCCTAAATATAAAGATATTACCTTCTACTGGAAGCTTCTACTCCAGCCTTTCTTTCACGTTATAAATTCTGGCTTCAATCTCCACCATGCTTATGACATCCTCTCTATTCTTCCATGCCTTCCAATCCTACCCATTCCTATAGGCTTAATCCAAACCCAGCTCCTTTGACATCATGTCCCTTCTCTGAGCCATTACCATTGTTGGTGCTATTATTGCTTCAGTTGAGGCACCATGCATCAAGCACTTAACATATGCCACCTTATACACACTAAGCACCTTGTATACACTATCTCTTGAAAGCCTCACAAAAATCTTATGGGATAAGTTCTATTATTGTCTCCACTCTTAACATGTTAAAACTAAAATCAAAGAGGTGTCTGAGATTACAATATCTATAAGGGTCAGCATCAGAACACAAACCTAGGGTCTCTAATGTTGATGCCCACTCCTTTAGTAACTGCACTGTGTATTTCCCTCACCTCTGCCCTCAGTACAGTGCCTCCAGCATAATAGGCACCTGTCATTGTGACTATTGATGGGGCCAGCTCCTTGGGTGGCCCGAGGAGCAATGAAGCACACTGACTCATCCTTACCAGGAATGATAAAATCTAAATGAAGCCAATTCCTCACACTGTCCTACTGGATTGTCTTACTTGATTGAGAGGGAGAAAAGTTCATGAACAGCCAAATGGGTTATTTTACTTCCAGGACAAAATGGTCCACTCTACAAACAAAAATGCTGCAATACCAAAGATATTGAAAGTGCATTGGATTAGTCAAGAAATAACAACAATGATGATAATAATGGTGATGGATAACTAACATGTGTATGGTGGTCACTATAGGCCAGGCATGATGGTTAGCATCTTTATGCATTACCTAATTTAATTCTTTTGATAATCCTAACAAGTAGACAATATTATCATAATTCCATTGTATAGATGAGAAAACCTAGGCTCAACAAAATTAAATAGTCTGGACAAGGCCACTTGACCAGCTATGGTATAACAATTAAGTAGACTCGGACCTTTGTGTGCTTGGCCCCCAGACTCAAACTCATTATTTTCTGCCATATTACAAAAGGTTCCTAGTAAAGAGAAATTTTGGACTGATGATAGAGATTATTTTTAAAAAATTTAAATACTAGAGAAATAAGCTCATTCAGCTCATAAATGAAGACCAGACTGTAAGACTTATCTGTGGGTGTTAAAGGAAAACTGGAAAATAGGCTTGCTGGTCATATCAATGAATGTACATAGCTATCAGCTTGGGTTGGCACCTAAATGTATTTTATTAAATGTATCATGTATTTTATTAAAAGCCAACTTCATCTGGCTATAGAATCAAATGAAGTTGGCATTGGTTCAGAAAAATAACCTAAATTTCAGGTTTTTCTCAAAATAGTTGATATTTATCTGTCAAGAATTATTTCCTCTAAATACCACAAAGCAGCTGTGCACACAGAATTTCCCAGTGGAAGTAAAGTTTCTCAAAGCCTGACTAACAAAATAGAAAAAAAAATTTCAGATAAAGCAAACATTCTATGAGTTTGCTTCTACCTTTCCTATGTGTATCATAGAAGGAGGGGGTGGGTAGGAGATTAGAAAATACTAGGAGAAGGGACTGATTTCACTTGATATTCCTTTGCAGAACCTCTGTTCTCCATTGCCTCCTCTGTTGCCCCTTTCCATTTTAGGGAGCAGGAGACCACACAATCTATCTGTGGCATCAAACGTAAGTGATGGAAACCTCAAGACCTTTGGAATTTGCTTAGCATGAAAAACTTCCTAGATAGACCTCTACAAAGTTAAGACAATTCTATGGCTAGGCTACATCCATCACATCCCAAAACTCTCTTTTGGGAGAAAGTAGCATCTTTCTCATCTAGAAATTTAGCATAAACATTTCCATTTCTATGGGGAACCTATACAAAATAAGTCAAGTTAGTAAATGGCACGTAAAAGTTTTCCAATATTCTAAAGTGTTACACATACTGTAATCTACCCATCTATCACCTTGATAAAGCTTTTTATTACTGGGTACATGAGGAAAGTTGTTTTGTGTGACTGATTAAAACTATATTTTCCCTGGCTAAGGAATTTTATAGGCTGTCTCCAGGTGGGATAATGGATCGCATTCGTTAATCCACTCATTTCAGGCGGAAGCTTCAAATGGCACTTCCCAATTTTAATACACTTCATAAATTTGCTGTGCTCTCAAAACCATCTGCTTCAAATGTGTTTGTTTGTTTCTCAACCTATTTTGCTTCTTCAGTACGCATCGCCTGCCTTTCCTCCCTCTGAATAATCTTTCCGCTGCTTGTCAACGAACCAGCTCCATCAGAGCTCTCCCAAATAGGTCCTTCACTTGACATCTGATACTCCATTATTTTTTATCCTCATTTGCAGTGAAAACATCCTACTCCAACTCATCTCTCTTCATTCCCTCTATTTGACATTAGTTAGTTTTGTAAATGTATTTATTATTTATAAAAATTCAGTGAAGATATGTCTTTAGAAATACATTGCATCAAAGCTGTTAAAACAATCAAATTTCATTTTTTTCTTTTTCAGAAAAATCAAGGGTTCAATAGCTGTTAAGTTTTTGGGCAGTTTCTCAAGATTCCTCTAGTATATAAGTATACATAAGGGCAAGAAGGGGAGGCAGAAGCACGCTTGTTGTATCCCCAGGGGAAGATAATAACCTCGGGGTTTGATTTCTGTTGAAGGATCAGAAACAAAAGTGATTTGCTATCCCTCTACAAACTGTAAGTGCCCTCCCAAAACTTCAATGTGATGTTTACTTTGAGGCAAAAAAGGAAAATTACATTTAATCCCCTCTCAAAGTTTTTTCAATTATATGTGAGTTTGAAGCCTAGCCAGCATTTATAAGTATCTAGACAAAGCCAAAATACTGAAGGATGAAACTAACCAGGCCATTTTAAGTACTACTCATCATGCTCCATGCTGCTATTAGTTTGGAATTAGAGCTGCACTATTAAAAAGCTTGGCTTGCCTCCTCCTCTCATATCCCACCCATTGGCCAGCCCAGTAATTGACTCTCAAGGGCTAATCATTGGAGTCATTCATGTGGTTTCCTCCTCTAGCTGCCCAATAGAATCATTTGGAGAACTCTAAAAAAAATACCCCCCATGCCTAGACTCCACCCCAGCCCAATTAAATTAATTAATATTTGGGGGTGCTAAATGTTCATGAGTGTTTTTTAAAATCTCCCCAGGGATTTAATAGACAGGTGGAATTGAGAACTACTGAATTTGGCAAAGGACACACCCATGTGATCCCTAGCCCACTCGCACATTGATCAAAGATTTGGCCAATCGATTCTTTGAGCTGGAAACTCAAGGAAATTCAAGGATGGACATTCTCAGTAAGTTAAACCCTTTGTACTCAGGAAAAAAGTTCTGCAGTCTAATAGCATTTAATAGCATCTAATAGGAAATGCTATTAGACTGCAGAACACAAGCGTGAAGGGAAAAGAAAGAGGATCTCAAGTCTAAAGAGCCACCTTGCATGAAAACTAATCACTTACCTGTGCCTTCTGGGCAAAATATAAGCAGTTATCCTTCAAAAGGACCTTACCTTATTTAAATTACTTATAATTAACCAGATGTTCTTAAATATTGCCAAATGGTAAAGACTAATAAGAGTTTTTTTAATATGAACGAATTATTGAGTCTCTGCTGTATTTTACATGTTATTTTGTTAAATATTCAAAATAAATTGCACATGATAGGTAATAGTTAAGGAAACAAAAAAATCAAAGAAATTGAGTAAAATATCCCAAACCATATGCATGAATCTCTAGATCGATATACCTGAAAGAATGTCCACTTTCCCACACTTTGCCTGCCTCGCAGACATTTTAACCTAGTCAGAGGAAGCACTAATTGAGGAGCTCTTCTGGACTTAACTCTGATAAAAGGAAGGAAGGGGAGGGAGGGAGAGAGAAAGAGGGAGGGAGGGATGGAAGGAGGGAGGGAGAGAATGAGGAAGGAAAGAAGGAGGAATAATACTATGAAGATAAGGGGGAAGGGAAGGGAGGAAGAAGGGAAGGAAGGAAGGAAGGAAGGAAGGAAGGAAGGAAGGAAGGAAGGA